>NC_134568.1:214120647-214426272 GCF_050947875.1 Dermacentor variabilis
AGATAGTGCATTCTGCTGCTTAGTGCGCAATTCATGTTTCCGGTTGTAGTGATGGCTGCCATATTTTAGTTGAACATGATTTATATTTAATCCTATATATTGCTCATTTTGTGCATGTTTATTAAAGGCCTCGTGGCTATGAAAAACAAATACCTGCAGCCTTTCCTAACAACAATAGCTCCTGTAACGACCATATCGCTTTGGGAAGTGAAGCTCTACGTTGTTTTGAGAAACTGTGGCTTCTCTTGTGCAGGCTGCCCGCACCCCAACACGGGACCAGGCTGGTGTTCAACTTTTGTTTGAGTACTACAACCTGCTTTATTTTGTGGACAGGCGTTTCTTCCCCCCTAATCGCAGCATGGGCATCTTCTTTGAGTGGTAGGCAACATGGACTTTTTTCTCTAAGCAACATTGCAGTGCTACTGTGTGTAAGTTGTGTTTAGGTACTGCAATAACATTACAATGCTTGAATTGTTCGCAAAGCTTTAGTGAAAGAGCTTTTTATTCACTCAAAACATCCTTGCTGTGGCATAGTGTTGATTGAAAGGCAGCCATCTTAGTTGTATGGGTGTTGTCACTCAACTGAAGTTTTTTTGTGGGTGGTATTATTAAAAACAGTGCAAAGAGTACTACGCGTGATTGAACAGATCACAAGCTCGTTGTTCTAAATTTAAAGACAGTAATTCCACCTATAACAGACACTACAATGGAAGAACCAGTAACTTAGGATTCATTTCAAGCTGTTTTAAGGGCATTTAAAAAATGTGCACATCCCTTTCAGGCACTGCATGCACAATTGTCACAACAAGAAAGTGCATCAAAATGCGCCGATAAAAGTAATGTTCAAAGCATGTCACATCATCTTGAAATACTTTTGATTGGATCTGTGCTGCAAGCTTGAATAATATATATATAAAGTCTTTTAGTGAAATGAGGTGAGCTGCACATGAGTGCGTACCCCACCCGTGCCCTATCTTGGAGGTAATCTTCAGTGGGTGCAAAGGTTGGGCCTGCCATGATGACTGGCGGCTGCGTGTGCTATCTACCTGGGCACCTAGTGCTGGAGGTCGTGTAACGTCAAGCTTCGGAGACAGGTTGAAGCGAGAGGAATTCGCTCCCCTCTGTGCTCTTCATCACGCCAGCGTTGTGACAGCGATTCTTTGCGTTCATTCAGTGAGATCTGTTCATGTTTGCCTGTGCTTGCTTGACACCACGCTTGTTAATTTAATTAGTAAGTTATTGTGTACTGGAATGTATACGACTGATTAGAACTATGAACATGTACTGGTATGATTTCCCTAGATGGCCATGTGCTGGGATGTGAGATGTGCACAGGCCATATTCTGAAATCCATCTTCCATGAAATGGTTCTATTTGTTGGTTAAAGGTGCTAAATTAGTGTTTAACAAACTGTCTTGTATTTATTAATTTTTTTAGGTTTGACTCTCTAACTGGAGTTCCAAGCACACAGAAGACGGTTGCCTTTGAAAAAGCCAGCGTGTTGTTTAACATTGCGGCACTATACACGCAAATAGGTGCAAAGCAAGTGAGTAGTGATCCTTAGAAATTTACTATTTTGGTATTGTATGCTCTTAAAGGGGCCCTGAATCACCCCACGTGCTTGGTGAAAAAACACAGTCAGCGGATAGCATATGCTGGTGTGAACATCTCAGCCAAATTTTGCAGTTGTGCGCGGCACGTCGATTTCACAAGCAGAGTGCGAAGTCGCCTTTCTCTTAAACACTCTCTTTTCAACAGAAGCCTGCTCCTCACTCTTTTCTGGACGCTTTATTTCATAATATAGCGGATTCTCATTTGTGGCTGCTATAGGCCAATAGCTGACATCAGTCAAGAAGGGTGTTTGGAACAGTGCGCTTCTTCCTACAGTTACTGTGTGTATTTATTGAGACATTTTAATAAACAGGCTGAAGTAAGTGTAAATCTGCTTTCGAATTTAGATAATAATTATATGCTTCCGGAAGGAGCAGATGATATAAGAAGCAGACCATCGTCTGCTTACGCTCGGCCATGGACACCCGCGCAGGATTTAAACTTTGGCCACCCTGCTTATTGGTGCCATAGCCATCGAGTCTCGCTAATTTCGACTAATTTTGAACGCTCAGCTAGCCTTGAACTACTTGAAACTTAAGGTCAGACCGCACGAACGCTTGCCAGCATGGGCTCACTCCTGGCCGCTCCTGGTTAGATGCCTTGGCAAACTTCGCTTCGTAATGAGCTATTGATAGTGCTTCAAAATGCACAAGTTGGATGTGGCTGCTATCTGTCGGTGAAACTGGTGCAGGACAAAGCTGGTCGGCACCATGTAGCACAGCCAGACAGGAGCATATGAGTGCGAGCGCACACTTTAGCTCTGTCGTGCACAAAGCAAATGCTGCAGTTGCACGCCGCTGAGGTCAGCTACGTAGCATAGATACCATGGCTGTTGCAGGGTGTCATGACGAGTCCACTGGCTGAACGCACTTCGGCACGCTGAGGACAGCTGTGTTTGGCTTCGTTTGGCATGTTGTAGATGCCAAAATTGAAAGTAGTTTGGACTGCACGCCACGATGACATTCAGTAGGCGGAGTGTTGTAAGCACACCCCACTCTGTCATAGCCTTCGCATTGCAAATCATTGAAGAAAGAGCGGAAGCACTGCGAACGATGTGTTTGATTGCCAATAACTCTGATTGGGGTGAATGCATTGAAGAACTTTTTGTGCCAAAGTAATTTTTAAAATAGTTTAACTTTGAATGCATTTCTCGACTTTTATAAAAAGTGGTTCAAGGCCCCTAAGGTTACTAGCTAGTTATATTGGCTCGTAATCTCAGGTATCCTGATTCCCCAATCCTCTGTTGTACTTAATTTATTGGAGCAATGGCCCACTTGCTCTGCTGCCACTGCCACAGGTTCAGTCTTGTTCTCTTAGAAACCAAAGCACTGGTAGCATTCTATGAGACCATAGCATCCTTTGTTTCAAAAACACTGGAAGTAACCTTTATTTATTTTTTTGATAACTTAAGAAACACAGCCTGAGCATAAAAGAAGCCTCATTATTTCATTTGTTGTTTGCTTTTGTGCCCAACTGCTTTCATTTACGTTAAACCCTTGAACACTTTTCTTACTGGACCATAGGAAATCGGATCAATTTGATTGACAGGTTTGCACCATGTTAAAACATTGCGATCAGAGCTCTTCCACGAGCAATGCCATGCACCGTATGAAATGGAGATGGCACTTATACTATTCTTTAGAGTTGATAGTATTCGGCAGATTGTGGAGTCTCTAAAATTAACTCAACAGGAGGTATAGTCAAAACTGGCCTCGAGTACTCCCCACACTTCCCATATCAAACAATTCAAAATGTGTACTGTGGTTGACTCATCTATATAATTTTTAAGGCAACTGAAGATATTGCATAATTTTCAGCAGTAAAGACACAGAAATTTCTGTCGAGTTTTCTTATTTTCCACTCTGACATCTATGCTGCTTTGACGATGCCTCAAATGTTGGTACATGCTCAGGAGCAAGCATTGTTTCACTTATGTTTGAATGGTATCAAGTGCAACCTAATTTGTTTCTTGGTGCGAGTTGGTTTCATCCATTAGCATTGCAACAGCGTGTTTACAGCATAATATGATAAATGCTTGAAGTTTTCTCTTACACAAAAGGATGTAGTCAATTTCAGACCAACCTTTCCCAGAAGCTTACCTAGCATTTTGAGCTCTTACTTTTTGAACATAGCCTGTGCAGATATTCATTACTAGAAATACTCTACAAAACATGTGAACGCTCCAGCATCAATTCAAGATGCACAACTAGGCTAGCTTACTTAGAGAGAAGCTGATCGAGCATCATAATAAAGTACGAGTAGGTTAATGGATGTACCTCAAACTGACAACTATTGCTTCAAGACCCTAAAGAATGCAGAAAGGAAGGAACCAGGTGCTTGCTGCAAAAAGTCAAAACATTCGCTCCCTGCACTCATATACCCAGTGTTTTATTTTAATGTTAACAGATTTTTTTTTTTAAATCGCACCTGGCATTCAGGCCAAATCTACTTATTGAGCTGGAATAATCAAAAAATTATATGTTACTTATGCTGGAAATCAATATGCATATTTGACCAATTAACAAAAGTTCACGAATTAACTTTTCAACTAATTACTTTAGCTCTCGAATCGCAAATAGAAATAGAAGCCAGTGATTTCACAAGGTACATCCACTTGAAACGAATTTTGAAACTAGCATCAGTTTTGATATAAGCACAGTCAAACTTCCTGTAAAACTGCACTGTTGTGCCTTATTATTATTTTTTTTAACAAAAGGCCTTTTTCTGTGTTGATGCTCAAGAGTTACTGGAACACCAATGCGGTTTGTTGCAAACTTTGGGAATGCATATCTCCAAACTGATGTCATGCTCAGAATTTGTTCCTATAGCGGATATGACTTTAAAAGTTGCCAGCTACAATTTGTAAATTGCAGTATATGGTGTAAAGCAATTAGTTTAAGAGTTTATTGCCCAAATCTGTCTAATTGTTCAAATATTCACTTTCATTTTCTTGTTCATGTAATGTCTGCCTCTGAGGGTAATCTAGCTCAAGAAGTAGAACTGTGCTACATGTCATGGGTGATTCTTAAAAATTATGTTAACGATAAAATAAAACACCCCCTGTGCATATGTATATATATAAAATTGTTCTTTCTTCTTTGGTGTGGTCTAACTTTGGTTGGAAACTGGGATCAAGGCACAAATTTTGTATATTTAAGATTTTTTTACTCTTGGTACATTTAGTAAAAATCGCAAATTATTCATTTCACATTACTTCAGGTGCTTCTTTGAAATTTGACGAAAGAATTCTCAAACTTTCTCGGCAATTTCTTCCATGTTACTTCCATTCAAAATATAAATGATTCAGCTAAGGTTTTTTGTATTGCAGTATTTGTTGCAATTAATACACCCTGAAATAAAACAATGAAACATAAAAGCACTAAAGAGAGATTATCGGGTTTTACGTGCCAAAACTACGATCTGATTATGAGGCACGCTGTAGGGGGGGTACTGTGGAATAATTTGGACCACCTGGGGTTCCTTAATATGTACCTAAATCTAACTACATGGTTTTCGCATTTCGCCCCCATCGAAATGTGGCCACTGAGGCCGGGATTCAATCCCGCGACCTCGTGCAAAAGCACTGAAAGTGTGCATATTTCTGGTGATGAGGAAAATGTTAAAACGCAGTTACTCTAAACTTGAAGGTCTCAGAAAACTGCTGTCATTGTAGCCAGCCAGACCTTATTTTAAGAGGTTTTGTTCCTGCTGCGGTTCTATTGTTTTTTTTATACTGTGCTTCTTGTTTTATATAGGATCGTGGAAAAAGCACAGGAATAGATTCGGCAGTGGACAGCTTTCTGCGAGCAGCTGGCATGTTTTGTTACATACGGGAGAACTTTAGCAAGCCACCTAGCATGGACCTCAGTGCTGAAACACTGGAGGTGCTTACCCATGTAATGCTGGTAAGTAGCATGTGCTTTATGGCTTCATTTAAATCTTCTGTTCCTCAGAGAAATAATGTAAACATTTGCAAATCTACTTAGGCGCAGGATTGTGTTCCATGCTTAACTGAAATTTTGTGTAATCCATTTATCATTTACATTAATAATCATGGAATTTTTGTGTGGCTAATGCCCGAGACCATTGCTGTTTGCTTTTAGACCTTGCATATATAAAACAGTGCAACTGAAGGTGTGCATTGTGCATTCAGGCTAGATCATGATAATACTTGTACTTATATGATGAATATACTTTGGTAAAAGTACTGGTGTTACGTAAGATGTGGCATCACTAGCTAGGAGCTGTGAGCAAATTTCCGTGGCTGCTAAGCATCTTTTGCCAAGAAACAACTTGGCTACTATTGTGTTGTACTGTGTGTCGTATTGCAGGATCAAAGACATGGATTACATTTACAATGCAATGCATGCTTCTCTGGCTCTGTAATAGCATAATGCTGAGCTCAGCTTTTGTTAACGCTTTGCTGTTTTTGATGATTACTTCTGCTAGGAAATGCTTGATCATGTGTGCAGTACATTTGTCTTGATATTTTTTATAAATTTTTGTTAGTGCCAGCACTAGTTTTTATTATATGTTTTCACACATGAGGCTGTTTAGCATTTGCTTCTGCCCATAAATGGTACCTCAAAAGAAGTGCATCTGGAGGTCCCACTGGAGGCCATGAGAGAAACATGTGGCTGGTGCCATCTCTGAAAAGTTTAAGCTTAAGCGAAGAACTTGCAGTAAAACGCAGTCAAGATAAAAAGCAAAATGAGTTTGATTATGATCTTTTTTAAATAGAGTGATTGCACATAATTGCACATAATTTTTTTTGTAGTGTCATGTGTCTTCTTTTAGTGTTTATGCATTGCACTGCTGTTTTTTTATAACCGTGATGTGTATCATTACACATGATTACCATGTTCCTTTTCAGGCTCAGGCACGAGAATGCCTCTTTGAAAAGCTGATCTTGGGCAATGTCGAGAAGCAAGGAGTCATGACTTGCATTGAAGTGGGCCAAGAAGCAGCAGAGGTAATTTGCTTCCTTTCCACGAGTGATCTTGTAATGAAAACCACACGTGAAGAAATTCATATGAGAATGCCACACCAATACTATATACAAATATTTAAGAAAGTTTGTTTCCCCTATGCTTACCTTGGCTTCAGATCTGTTTTATATGGTAGTTGCTTGTCTAAGTATCAAGCCCCCTCAGTTCCCCTGATTCTTCTGTGCATGCACATATACAGGGTGTTTCAGAACATGCACTGGAAAAGAAATAAAAGAAAGGAAATTGTGATGATTTAGCAACTACCTCGGCTTTCGTTTTACGATAGAGCAAAACATTTTTAAATTACTTGAGATAGTGAGTAAACAAGTAAATGTGAAAATTAGACCAAAATGAGCATTGCTCATTTCATGCACTGCCAACAATGAAGCGTAAACAGTCATGTCACTCATGGGCGTCTGGTAAGGGTATGACAGTTGCGCTCTTTGGCAGTTCAGTTTTGGTTGATTCGATTAATTGACCAGACTTTATTATGCTGCAGAAATTAGCAACGTCAGCTGTTTGCGTGCCTGGAACCAGTTGTAAACATTGGATGACATGCTTTAAGTCTTGCTTTAAGATCATGTGTCTGACTCTGTCAGATAAAGAAAGATTTTAACGTTTATAATTAGTAGCATAACTGTTCTGTTGAGTCACCTTAAATTGTAAGCCTCTCAGGTAAAAATTCCGAAAAAATTGCCTAATTATCGCATCTTTGCTATATATTAAAGAAATTCTGAATTCAGTTTTCTGAAATGCCTTGCATGTAAAGGTACGCATAAAGTGAGAAATAAAGGGTTCTATTGCAGCTTGTAAGTCATGCAGCTACATATATTTAATCTCTGCACACCTTTATGTCTTCTTAAACACGCCAGTAGGAAGGGAGTGTTTGGGGCTGTCTGAAATGCTTGGTGTGTGGGTGATGATGGGTAATCGCTGCATAGTCTGCAAAGTCTGAACATGATATCTACAGTGGCGGTGGCATTTGCACACTAGGGGGACGATCTCCCTTTCCCTCCCCATGCCTCTTATCTTATAGTGTCCAGGGCTAAATAAACCTAAGCTTTCTGCAGCTTGGTGGCAGAAACTTGCTCTATTCTTCATGACAGCAAATATCCTTTGTCATGTGAATTGTGGAGGTTTGCGTGTAGTATTCAATGTCACTTGCAATAATTTTGACACATTGACTTAAGGGTGCAATAAGTCGCAAGCTTTAACGACAAGGTCCATTTTTGCAGTTTTTGGTTATCATCCCTTCAAGATTTTCACTTTGAGGTGCTAGAAGACTAGTACTAATTTGGGACAATAGTGAACTTGTCATTATCTGCATGGCTTTGGCAGGTGCGACCACAATTTCAAGTTTAAGTAGTGCTTGCTGTGTGTCTGCCACGTTTAGATTGGTTGTTCTAGGACTTTCCTTGTAACAACTAGCATCCAGAGAATGGTGAAAAGTTATCAGAAGTTATTAGAAAAGGTTGCTAAAGGTTATGCTCAAGCATGGATCGTACAATTTGGCAGCTTCATGACCCTCTGATGCGTCTCCATTCACCATGTTGGAATGTTATCAAGACCACACTTTCAAAGGATGACTTTTGGAGGAGCTTTTAATTTTGTGGAACATAGTATTAATCCACTGCAGAATCTCATTGGGGGTATGGGCTTCTCGTCTGGTGGCTTATCCAATTAATGCACATTAAAAATGATATTCTCAAAAGTGATAGACTAAACATGCAGTTACAATATCGCTTCTGCTTTAATGCTGGCTGTTTTAAGACCTGTAATCTGTCATGCCTTTAGCTTTAAAAAAAAAAAAAGACTCTATTGTGCTCATCAGAAGGCCACAGAATTTGAGCCATTCAGAGAAAAACTCAAAAAGGTCATGCTGGACAGCTGCTGAGAGCCACAACAGTGCAGTGCATTGTCGCTATTTTCTTCAGAAAAAAAATTATGAGAAACCACAGTCACCATTGCACTTCCAAATGTCAGTAGTTTCCAGTAGTTGGTCAGGGAACTAGATTCCACTTTATGTCCCTCTACTGCAGTAGAGGTGCACTCATGCATGTTTGAGTTAAGTGGACAGAAAAGCTGATTCACTGAGCTATTGTAAGTTAAAACTGTCATAAATTCCACAAAGCTCGAAGCTATTATCCTAAAAGTATGAAGAATTCAAGATGTACAAAATAAGCTCATGGTAGGTTTTAAGAGGTATGCATTCAGTCGAAACAAGTTAGGATACTTATGAAATCTTAAAACCATTTTTCATATTTCTTGTTTTTCACCAAAGTCAGAGCTTAGGAAAGCTATTGTTCTTATACCATAAAGCAGATAGACACGATTTTGACTGTTTTCTTGTATGACTTCAAATTGGAAGTGCTCTATTTTTTAATTTTAGCTGCTTTCATAATGAAAATTTTAGCTAATACAGAAACGTGAAATTAAAGCTGCCAAGCTATCCTTCATTAAAGATCAATGATATTTGGCTGAGTGGCTTATAATATTGTTGTAAATTAACATTTGAAATTTCATTGGTATGATGGCTAATATTTCAAAAGTTCACTTTCTTGCCTCGTGTGACAAACATTGTGCTACTTTAATTTGTAAATCTTATGCCAACTCTGTCAACATTTTTTTCAGGTTGCCGAGGTTTATGCCCAAGTGCACAAGCTTATCTCGATGCCTCCTGTCAAGGACTATGTACCTTACTCGTGGATTAGCCTTATCTTGGTGAAGGCTGAACATTACCGTGCATTAGCACACTATTATGTTGCTGTAGGGCTTCTTGAACACTCAGGTGGGTGTGATGCCATTTCATGTGCAAATGATATTTTATCAACTATTCGATGTGGGAGTTCTGAGAAGTATGACATCGTTTGTCTGTGGCCAAATGTTTCTTTAGTCTTCATGTCCACTTAGCTTGTACAGAAGTTTAACATATACAATTTACAATTATTCCAAACAACTGAGATATCCTTGACACCTGATGTGTCATTTTTAATGCATGTCTCACTTTTAAAGGGGCCCTGAATTACTTTTTATCAAAGTCGATAAATGCATTTGAAATCAGAAAGGACTATTTGAGAAATACTTTGCGACAAAAAGTACTTCAATGCGTTCAGAAGCGGAGTTGTTCGCAATCATTGGTAGCATATGATCCTGTTCTCTGTGATCTCGTTCCTTCTTCAGTGCCTTGCAATGCAAAGGCTATGGCATGCGGGGCATGCTTATCTCTGCCTACTAAGCATCACCGTGGTGCGCAGTTCAAACTTGATTTTGGATGTTCACGTAGACGCCATTACTTTCAATTTTGGCGTCTACGATGTGCCAAACGTAGCCAAGTGCAGTTGTCCTCAGCGAGCTGCAGTGCGTTCAGCGAGCCGTGGTGCATTCAGCCACTGGACTCGTCGCAGCACCCCGCAGTGGCCACAGTATCTATGCTACGTAGCAGACCACAGTTACATGTAACTGTTGTGTGTATGAACAACGTTTGCTTTGTTCATGACAGGGCTTGAGTGCGTGCTCACTCTTATATGCTCCAGTCTGGTCGCGCTGCGTGGTGCGGACTGGCTTTGTCCTTCAGCAGCTTGACTGGCAGATAGTAGACACATACAACTTGCGCATTTCTGAAGCGCTATCAATAAGTCTGCCAAGGCGTCTAACCTGGAGCAGCCAGGAGTGAATGCGCGCTGGCAAACGTGTGTGTGGTCTGACCTTCAGTTTCGTGTGGGTCGAGGTAGTTGAGTGTTCAAAACTAGTCGAAATTAGCGAGACCCGACGGCTACGACACCGATAAGCAGGGTGGCCAATGTTTAATTCCTACGTGGGCGGCCGCGGCCGAGCGTGAGCAGAGGATAGTCCGCTTCTTCTGGAAGTACATAATATTTATCGAAACTCGAAAGAATGTTTTGGCTTAGTTCAGCCTGTTAATTAAAGTGTGTCAAAAATGCACACAGCAACAGTAGGAAGAAGCACACTGATCCAAACACTCTTCTTGATTGATGTCAGCTATTGGCCAGTAGCACCCGCATGTGGGAATCTGCTATATTAAAAAATGAAGCGTCCAGTAAAGAGTGAGGTGCAGGCCTCTGTTGAAAAGGGAGCGTTTGAGAGAAAGGTAACTTCGTGCTCCGCTTGCGAGCTTCATGTGCCGTCTATGAGTGCAAAATTTGGCTGCGATGTTCGCATCATCGTATGCCATCGGCAGACTGTTTTTTCACCAAGCTTGAGGGGTGCTTCAGGGACCCTTTAACACTGACTGTGTGTCATCTATTTTTGCATTTAAGTTAGTTTTATTTCCATGAGAGCTGATACCATATATATATATATATATATATATATATATATATATATATATATATATATATATATATATATATATATACACATATATATGTAATTTTCATCCCGTTTTTTGCTTTTGTATAGCTAGCACATAGTTTTTAAAGATACGCACTTACGGAATTGGTGTTGGATCAAAAGGCCAAAAGCAGTGGGCATTGCCAGGAAATACACACAACTCTGAATCGCCTGTTCCTACAATGTTACAAAGACAGTGGTTGTCTGCTTGCCACGTGTTCTACATGTTGTCCCCCTTTCCTTCAACTAATCAACACTTCTTTGTGCACTGCACTATATATCTGCCCAAAATAATCTTTTCCCCTCTTTCAAGTTTCAAGTTTGTCATGTTGCTGTATATTATAGTTTGTTTTTATTTGTGATGGAAGCAATGAACTTGTGACATCGGAGGTTTTATGCCACATTTATCATTAGTTGTCGCACTAAGCAGATCATAATGAAGCTGCTCTGTTGTAGTAGTTTGTGAAACAGGAATTAAAATTTTTTTGTTGCTTTTTTTGCAGGGGATTTGGATGAGGCCTTGAGGCGGTCTCTTGAGTTTCTGCATGTCCAAGAGCAGAGCAATTCAACATGCATTGACATCAGAGTGCCCCAAACTTTGGAGGAGAGACGACAGCTAGGTCAGTTCCGTATGCTGCCATTTACACTGCTGAATTTTAATTCCAACAATTTGCCCATGACTTTCACGCTTGGTTCAGAAATGGTGTAAGTTACTGAGAGGCCAAATTAAAGAGTCCTGTGAACGCTATGTGTTCTCTTGGGAATATATCATTAATTGAGAAGATATGATCAAAAACTGTCAATGAAGAGTCTCTCTCATTTGCATGTTGCACTGCTGATTTTGAATGCAGTAACGAGGCATGCTTTTTTGTTATATTTAACATTGTGGTTAGCTCCTCCTTTTTGCTACTAAGGACGAACATTTGAACTGATACTTTTGGGTTTGTAGTACAAGTAGCACATGGTACTATGGTACTACAAAATGTACTACAAAATGTACTACAAAATGTACAACAAAATGTACTACAAAATGTACAACAAAATGTACATTTCTTTTTTGCCATCGTCACACAAAGCTTGTTAATTTAATACCACTATATACCAGTATGTCACATATATTTGAAATCTACAACGCATTTTTAATGAGGCGTGCAATTAAACCGAAAGTGGCATTTTTTGACATTTCCTTTCTTTCAATTTTTTACCAGTACTTTTAAGGTTTGAGAATCTTGTCAAACTGCACCTTATTATTGTGATAGCAATTATGTGGACACTCCAGGTGAATTTTTGCCATCAGTGTTGCCGTTAGGTTCTGTATAAAGTCCAAGCACGATAATATTCTATTGTGCCCTGCACACCGTGTGCAATGAGTTCGCGGGAAACCGTCCAAGGGTGAGCTGAGAAGGATCATGGCTTCATGCGCACCATCTTTCCACGCAGCCAATGTTGGAAGGCACATGATAAAGCATGCACATGGCAGGAGGGGAGGGTGAAAGATGAAAAAGTAAGCTAATGTCGCTTGGGTTGTCATGACACATACCAAAAGTAATAGTTTGTTTCCCTCAAGACAATCAAGATGAGTAGAGTAGAGACAATCAAACTGTACAGATGAACAAAGGGCTGTTACCTTTTGTTCAGCAATGTAATGATTCCTAGTAGGGGTAAGGGCAAACAATAGCGAGAAATCCTGGAAGCGTACTATATCAGTTTATTAGGTGATGGCTGCATTAGTACAACCTTGGTGCGCTTACTTAAAAAAGAATTTGCCTTTTTAGATCGGTTGCGATAGATGCAGTAACTTGACTTTCCATGCTCTGTGATTTGTGATGCTGCTGTTGCGCATGCTCTGCTGGCCTTGCTGGGACTACGCCGTTTCTAATAAAGATCAGTTGATAGTCCAGTCATTGTGATATCAACCTCTTTTCTTGTCCTTTGTGTTTTGCAACTGGTTTTTTTCCTTCAACAATCAAGGTGGCACACAGGAGTGAAGAGCTATTTGCGTTCTTAAAAAGTTCACTATAATTGAAATGCTAGAAAGTGAGGGAAGGGAGGAGATGCTGCAATCTGCAAGAGTGCTTTTTCACAACTTTTGAATGCAGGTCTAACTAATCAATATCAAATTAGCAAAAGTCGACTGCAGCAGATTGTGCTTTGAGCTATAGTATAGCAACTTGCGGTTGATATGCATCTGAGCGTGAAGAAGCTCATCTTGATGAGTTCATTGCCAATGCCCCAAAAGTGCATTTATATATAGCAGAGGTTTGGTTAATGAGTGTGGTGTACTTGTGGCTTCCAGGTAAGGCCCACCTGCGTGAGGCTCTCCTACTGCACGAAGAAGCACTGCGCCTTCACCGCATGTGTCGCCAATTGCGCCAAGTGGACAACCTGCTGGGGCGTCTACGGGCTGACCATGATGCTGCTTTGCAGCGCTATGCTGACCTCGAGGAGGAAGATGACTTCCAGGAGGTGTTAGACCCACCTCAAATTCAAGGTCAGTGGGCTTCGCTCTGTTCTGTGTGAGGCTGCGTTATCGAGCAGGCATATCATGCTCTCATCGTATAGCAGGTATTGCTGCATGAAGCACCAGTAGGTTTTTATTGATTTGATTCAGGTTAATGTCATACTTTCATCGAGTAACCAGAATGTACAGACATCACCTGGTGCCAGTGTGTCTTTCACCTTTCAAGAATTTTTACTTTTGTAAGTGGGCCATTTCTCGTATCATCATCATCATCATCATCATGGCGAGGTTAGCGGAGGCTGTGCTATGCATATATAGTGTGTTTAGCTGTGACAAATACAGAAAATAAATTTGTGGTAATGTGGACGAAGTCCATTATTTATGTTTTATTTTGCATACTGTACGAAATATAACTTAATTGGTGACAAGCATTTTCAGTGCTTGGGCTAAATTGTAGCTGAAATGCAACTATCAATCATCCCGAACAATTTTTTTATGTGTTGACATCTTTGACACCTGTAACATATATAAGTGCAGATTATCTCCATATGCTATGAGGTGCATGTCACTGCTGAGTGGTCACATGCATAGTGGTCCAATTGTGAAAACACTGCCAGTATACTGGTTGCAGGTCGTGGGATCGAATCCCGGCCACGGCGGCCGCATTTCGATGGGGGCGAAATGCGAAAACACCCGTGTACTTAGATTTAGGTGCACGTTAAAGAACCCCAGGTGATCAAAATTTCCGGAGACCTCCACTACGGCGTGCCTCATAATCAGAAAGTGGTTTTGGCACGTAAAACCCCATAATTTATTATTTTTATACTGGTTGCATATGTGTCGAGTACTGGCTCGAGGTAGATATATGTCGGAAACTCAGGACACTCATGTTAACAGAAATGAATGCAATATCTCAATATTACTTTTCAAAAAGCATGGTTACCTTTTGGAACATATAAGTTTGGTTTAACTAATTTGCATCAAATTAATGGAAGACAACCACAGTGTATTACGCTAGCATAGTGCCGAGAGGGTAGCTTTCTGAGAATAGTCTTGTCTTTTTTTTCCTTCAGAATATATGAACGCTAAGAAAACTGTTTGACAAGCAATGCTGATGCATTTGATAAAATTGCATTGAACACTGTTGCCTTCTGACGTGTATTGAAAAAAAAAAACGTATCCCTCAGTCTTTTACATATGGGGATACTGATGTCATAGAATATTGTTGTTTATTGCTGTTTATTGTGTTAAAGGGAAACTGAACTGTTTCTTTAATTGGAAGCTTGGAAATCCTAGCTACAGCTCTGTGCAGACATTTACAGCCTCACTTTTGCTGAGCAGAACACAGCGGCTCACTTGAGGCTCGCCAAAGTAGTTGCAATAAACATTGTCAGCGTAGCAATTGGCCTACTGTTTCACTGCTCCCTGCACCATGCCTCACTGCACTGTGGCTACCAAACTACTACAGCCGTGTTCATGACAAACTGAGTTGAGGGTGGACACAGCAGTAACAAGCTCCAGACGAAATATAAATCCTAGTTTAGTGTTTTGGATTGTACAGGACATTTAGCACTGTATTCGGATCACATGCCTCAGCAGTACCTTGGATGACGTCACGATTTTCTTCGCCAATCTGAGCTAATTAACCAACCCGCGGAGTCTCCTGCGGTCACGGCTACTCGTTTTTGCTAAATTTAAGCAGCTTGTGATGACTTATGCCCTGATAAACAATGAATTTTGTTTTCAGGGGGTGAAAAACTACAAAATTCATTGAAAGCTAACTTTTTTTAAATGTGCTTCAGTTGCCCTTTAAGTATTGATTGCATAAGGTTTAAGTACTGGCAAGAACATGATGTATAGCCAGATTGCGTGTATCAAGAACACACTAGTCAATTTGTCCATGGTTCAATTCTCTGCATGCATTGCCTACTAGCATGATGCAAACATGCTTCTAAAGAAAAAATAAAATTTTGCAGTTCTGCTTACTAAGACCACTGTAATATTCTTTGCAGCTTCCACAAAGTATCAATTGACTTTGACATCACCCGATTTCACTCAGTACAAAGTAAAGGACCTCTTTCATGGGCTGGTGAGTGACTGTCCTGCTCTTATTCCGAAGCATCAAAAGTTTTGATCGTCTTTGTTGTAGTTTCATTTTTATTGAAATATTACTACTCTGCTTTTGTGCAGAAGCGGACAGAGCACATGTAAATGTGGCCAATTCTTTATAACTGTCTTGATTTCATGTAACAGTGCATGCAATGGCTTGTGGAGTGAGTGAAACATGTTTTTTCATGTTCGTGGACCACCAGAGGTTTATTAAAACGCTGAAATGAAAGTGGAGCTAACTGAAATTGAAGTTTTAATAGCAATTATACATGCAAACAAAAAATACAAAAGGAAGTTCCAGAGCTTTGGACTGTAAAACACCTCCTGTGAAAAAGTACTGAGATAAACACATATAATGATAATGCAACACCAACAGAAGTAAATTGCAAATAGTGAGTAATAATATAATATAGGATGTGTCACAAATATACTAATTTCACATTGAATATAACCAAGGACTGGAAAGGACTAAAGGGCAGTTTGCCCTAAGTGATAATTTTCACTGTTGCATAATTACACTTGCATGAAACTTACATAAAGTAATTTAACTGTAATGCACACGCACTCATTGCACAAAGATGACTAGGAAAAACAGAGTTAATTGCTAAAAGTGCAATGTTGTACTGTGCACTAAAATTTTGTATAAATGTTTCTTCTTGAAGGGTGTTTTAAAAAGATTAGTGGTGCATATTATTGTTGTAAGGATCAATGTAATAGGATGTATACACTGAAACTCTGCCACGATGCACTGCAGTGCATCAGTCACATCAACATTGGTTCACCATGTTCATGACAGCGCATGTTCTTCTTCGGCAGTTCATGTTAATTTCGAGCATTGTTTCCTCTGCGTACTCCCACACACCGCTTGTTCCATGTTAGAACAGTAAATTTTAGTTTTACTTAGCAATTACATAAAGCCCAGGTTTGGCACTAAGCGTAAAAGTGAATTGGATCATGTCTTGAGTCACAGAAGATGACAGTTTTGTGATGGCACTATTGTCATCGCTGGAAAACATGAACACGAGTAGCATGACAAGCACCCCATTTTGCCAGCAACTTTTTCTAGTCATCTGGAAACTGCGCAATCTGGGGTAACGGATATTGGTCTGTGAGAGCCCAGCTTGATCATCACTATTTCAGGCCTGTATCACTTCATTCGCTGGCAAAATCACTAACGTGCTCAAGCTTCTACGCTATTTTTGTTTTATTTTTGCACGGCAAAATACAGCACTGCAGCTGGCTGAAGCTTCAATCACTCCTCCTACAATGGTTCCCAAATAGCAGCGTTGTATCAATGGAAAGCCATGTGCTCCGCATTGTGATGATACCTCCCGATGCACAGTTTTCTACCCGATCTTTCACGTCGGCACACTAAAAAAGTGTCATTTTTTAAACTTCTACCTCACTTTTCTTTTTGTGTAATATTTCTCCATGTGATAAAGAAGCATCTGGGGATTTAGAAAAAAGAAACAGGAGATATTGATTATTTTAATTGCCAAATTTTTCTTCAAAGGAGGAGTGAGTAGTCAACCGAAGCAGTGGGCAACATTTCTGTTGTCCCCCACCATGGGGAGCTCTGCTTCATACTTATACTCAGTCATTAGATTAGCCATATTACAGCAACTCTAAATTGCCCTAGTTATATGATGCTTGCAAATGCAAGTTTAGTGTAATTTTAAATTTATTTTCAAAGTGACCTATTTAAGTGTAAATCACCAGATTAGGTACAGTACTTTCTATGTTGGTTAACCCTCTGAGGGTCAATGGCGTAAATATGCAGCGCCGCCAACAAGCCCAAAATGATCGATGCCGTATATTTATGGCACCGTCTGCACATTTAAAAAGCACGCCAATTTCCTAACTTTTTCTTTTCTTGCATGTGCTCCACTATGTGGGAATACAAAGAATTTTTTTCTCGCGCCTCTTTCTCTCGGTTTTCGTTGCATGGTTTGTTTTGGAGCTAGTTTGCTCCGGCGCGTGTATATACTACCGCTCGCGCGTTGGCGTGCGCACGGGCGGGCAGCCGTCTGGGTTTTGTTCCACGGGTGGTTTCAGCTTCTTGCGCTAATCTCGTTACTAATCGCTCAAAGGGCGACCGCCTGTTTCTCACTCGTTTAGTGCTCACAGGGGTGCACATAGGAAGGATACCGCCGTCCATGCATTTCCTTTTCTTTTTTTGGAGACGCGCAAAAACTAATTGCCTCTGGTTGGCGATAAGATGAAGATTAGCAGAAGTTTGTCACACGTTTTGCTTTTTTGATGGGCACACAACCACAAAGCTTTCTTGAGTGTGCTCATTTACTCAGGTTGATTACACCCGCCGTGGTTGCTCAGTGGCTATGGTGTTGGGCTGCTGAGCACGAGGTTGCGGAATCGAATCCCGGCCATGGCGGCCGCATTTCGATGGGGGCGAAATGCGAAAAACATCCGTGTACTCCGTGTACTTAGATTTAGGTGCACCCAGGTGGTCAAAATTTCCGGAGTCCTCCACTACGGCGTGCCTCATAATCAGAAAGTGGTTTTGGCACGTAAAACCCCATAATTTTTTTTTTTCAGTTCGATTACGCTATGGAAGTAAATATTAGTGTAAGAGCAGGAACATTTGAGAGTTGCAAAATATTCTTGTATGCGCATTTTCTAAGCCTTGAACTATGTGTATAACAATGCATCAAATTTTTTATTCTTATAAGTGTATCTCCTTTTTTTATTGTTTTTATTCATGAATAAACAGTACATATATACGAACACAAAATATTTTTTTTCTCACTTTACAGTGACCCTCGAAAAATTATGGTAATTTTTTTTCGAGATAGTTCCCTCAGAAGACTTGGAATCTGCAACAAAAGAAATCGACTCTGGGCAGTCTCAAATGGCAAAAAAAATCGACCCTCAAAGGGTTAATTATGCACTGCACGAATGTGTAAACTATTTGATATAATGCAGCAGTAAATTGTTCATTATTCATGAAAATGTGCAATATGTTGTCATGCTAGTCAGCTGGAAGCAGTGACATAGGCATTGTTTCACTGGATGTGTTGCCATGTTTGTGTAATGTAAGTACTTATATGTTTCGATGCATTGTAAGCAAGCAAGACTACGAGGACAGTCGGATAACTGGCATTATTCAGATAGCGCACACATTGTGAGAAAAGTGGCAGCATTAAGGTTGCATAGGGTGATTTTCTCAAATTCTTGCAGGGTCCGATCAGTATCTTCTCTGCCAGGCACCATTGGTCCGCATCCCGGGCTGTGCACCTTACCAAAAAGGGCAAGGAAAGCTTTGGCTTCAGTGTGCGAGGAGATTCCCCAGTTATTGTTGCTGGTGTCGAAGCTTGCAGCCTTGCAGAGGTCAGTGTCACAACCAGAATCTTGTCATTGAAGTTACTTTTAGCCTTTTGAAGCAGTTTTCAATTAGGCTTATGCTAGACTGCACTTCTTTGAATGTTGCCATATGTAGGGTTAAGATACTATCTAAACTACAAATGGTGGCACGGGCAGATTTCAAATCTCTGTGACATAATGTGTGTTACTATATTTTGTCCTGAGGATACCATAAGGTTGCTCTGATCACAGTCAAAGCAACCATTTTTTCATGGCTAGTTGGTCCATTGCTTATAACCACAACAAAGACAAGGACAAGTACACTGCGGTGTATGAGCTGTGCTTTCAGCTAAATGTGTACAGTAGAATCTTGTTCATGTGTTTTGGAAAAGACCGCAAGAAAAACATACGATTCGAAGTAGCTAAAAAATTTGACAGGCTCAACTATTGTTGACATCTACGTAATGCAAAGCGTCACGTGGATTGCTGCGGCATGAGACACCAACGCACGTTGATCTGGTGGTGCTCCAGTGGTCCGAGACGTGCTTTGTTGTTTTCGTATTGCATGTTTTTAACGTGATAGCGCTAAGGAGCTCGTGGCGAAGAAAATCCGGCGTCGAACATTGTTTCGAACCACACATACCCAGGCCCTCCATGTGATGCAAGGAATTTACTGAACTAATTGAATTTCTCAAGCTAAAATACGTGGAAAAATCATAAAGTATGACTTACAGACAACCTACAGACATGATAGCTCTCGGATTGTAATTTGACTATACGAGAAAAAATTTACACGAAAACTCAAAGAAACCCCTTTTCCAGTGTTTCTACAATTCACAGACCAGCGGTGGCATCCACCATTTGTGCACATCGCGGCTCACGCAAGAGGCCGCGCTTCTACCACAAAGTCCGCCTTCGTGCATAGCGTTTGCGGCCAGCGTTTCCCGGTAAACATTACGGTTACATACGCTGCAGTTGCCGGGAAGCATGAAAAGCAGGCAGGGTTCTTTGAATGGTATCGCGTTCCACTCTTAAGGTTAAACCCCAGGAGAGCGATTTTGTGCACAACAGCGACGAGCGATGGCTTCGAGCGCTGAAACGGGCTGTCGCTTCGGCAGATCGCTCGGTCTTGTCGCACGATTGTTCGGTTCTGGAAATCTAGAATTTGTCGCTTGTCGCCCGGAAGGGCTATTATGAGTGAGTAGCCAATAGCGTGAAGCCGGAACTGGATGTAGGTCACTGAAATACTAGTACCAATTGTTGCACGGAACAAGCAAACGATAGAATTTCTATACGTGCAAGAATAAGAACCTACTACAAGACCATCAGAAATATTTTGTGCTGCTTTCTACAGTAAAGATACATCAACTTAAATTAATAAAGCACACATCACGCTAGTTTCGACGTGTATTTGCTGCCCTGAAATATCGGCAACGCCGGGGAGACGTCGCTCACAATCGTCGCTCGCATGGGGCACGACTTGTAGGCGACGAGCGAATGCGACAGCCATCTCCATCACATAACTTGTAGCTGTCGTGTGCAAGATTGTGACAGCGATGTTGTTGCCAATATTGTTGCTAACATTGTTGCATGGTGTTGCCGATATTTGAGGGCAGCAAATAAGCATCGAAACTAGCATGATACATCATCATCATCATCAGCCTGGTTACGCCCACTGCAGGGCAAAGGCCTCTCCCATACTTCTCCAACTACCCCGGTCATGTACTAATTGTGGCCATGTTGTCCCTGCAAACTTCTCAACTTAATCTCATCCGCCCACCTAACCTTCTGCCACCCCCTGCTACGCTTCCTGTCCCTTGGAGTCCAGTCCGTAACCCTTAATGACCATCGGTTATCTTCCCTCCTCATTACATGTCCTGCCCATGCCCATTTCTTTTTCTTGATTTCAACTAAGATGTCATTAACTCATGTTTGTTCCCTCACCCAGTCTGCTCTTTCCTTATCCCTTAACGTTACACCCATAATTCTTCTTTCCATAGCTCGTTGCATCGTCCTCAATTTAAGTAGAACCCTTTTCATAAGCCTCCAGGTTTCTGCCCCGTACGTGAGTACTGGTAAGACACGGCTGGTTATACACTTTTCTCTTGAGGGATAATGGCAACCTGCTGTTCATGATCTGAGAATGCCTGCCAAATGCACCCCAGCACATTCTTATTCTTCTGGTTATTTCAGTCTCATGATCTGGATCCGCGGTCACAACCTGCCCTAAGTCGACGTATTCCCTTACCACTTCCAGTGCCTCGCTACCTATCCTAAACTGCTGTTCTCTTCCGAGACTGTTAAAGATTACTTTAGTTTTCTGAAGATTAATTTTTAGACCCACTCTTCTGCTTTGCCTCTCCAGGTGAGTGAGCATGCATTGGTCCCCTGAGTTACTAAGCAAGGCAATATCATCAGCGAATCGCAAGTTACTAAGGTATCCTCCATTAACTCTTATCCGGTATCGTTAGCCGGTATCGCAAACGTAAATGAGTTCGCAGAACGCAGCGCTGTGTCGTCTGCTACCAGGAGCTTGTGCGATCCACGCACTAAAAATGCTCTGCCAGCGCTTCCTATGTAGCGAGCGCAACAAAGCCATGAACTCGTTCTTAGGGCCGCCTTTACTAGCCGGCTATATCAGTTTTCCTTCTTTTTTCGCCCTTCGTCATCAGCTCGGACATGACTCACTCGCCGCTGCGCTGTCACCATCGCTGCGATCTGCCTCGCGCCGCATCGTGTGATAGAAGCAATGGAACTTGAAATCGAACATTAAGATATACGGGCCCTGCATTGCCTGCGTGAAGTAAAATCAAAGAGCGTGGTGGTGATGATGCGCACTGTGCCGTGAAATTGAGGACGAAAGTGCGGCACTCCCGAACTAGAGCAAAAAGGGGCAGCCAAATAAGAGATCTCCACAATATCTTCCAGTTTTATCAACCGAGCGAAGGAAACGCTGGACCAGCCTAGGTTGAACCCTTCTAATTGCCGAATGGCAATCTGCGAGCTATTCACGCTGGCGATAGCATGGGGAATTCGATCTCACCATGCAAATATCTCCGTGGCATTGGCTTTGAAGCGGAGGTCACGGGAAAGCTGATCCAGCCCTTCTACCGGCCAACACAGCAATCGCGAGAGCAACTTCGTCGACAGTGTCGGCAGCAGAGATATAGGCCATTCCGATGAATGCTTCACTTCCGACTGGTCTCTGGGAGCTGCCGGCCGGTGGTGATGAACCGCAGTGCGCAATTCCTTCCTCTGCGTGGAATGACCACTGGTACGCTTGTACCCGAGTCTCCTCCAGTTCGTAGCGTAGTCTGCAAAAGGTATACTTAGAAAGCCGGCCAGGGGTGGTGGTGCAAATAATTATTCATCATCTCTTCGAACGCGTATCGGACTTCCAGCTGTAGTCAACACCGAAAACAGACGACAAAGGCAAGTGATAGCCTCCAAAGCAACCAACGCACGCACACGCGACTCCCGCGCGTATTCGGCGCCGCGTGACTGAGGCACATGGCGAGAGTTGCAAGTCAACAGCCAAGCCACAGCAATGGAACCCAAAGCGGACCACCCCTTTGCCAGTTTCACTCTTAGCCAACGACAGGTTCACTTTTAAAATGATTTACAGATGTGTGACAGGATCATAATTTGCAGTGACACCTCGCTGTCTCTGATGGCCTCTGATGCAAACAAAATTTTCACTGATCAGGTAAGGCCAAGTGAATGGTTCCCCTTCTGAACCGTTGTAAGATTCGGCCCCTAGATTTACAGAACCAAACGATCGAGCGCCAAGACTGAGCGATCTGTTAAAGCGACGCCCATTTCATCGCTCGTTGCCGTCACGCACAAAATTGCTCTCATGGGGTTTAGCCTTAATAAGAGTCGAACGCGATAGCATTCAAAGATCCCTGACATATACTTGCGGCGTCCTCCAAATTTTTTAAAGAGGGCGGCGGGAAACCGAAACGAAATCGAGCTGGTGGGTGACGTTGGATGCTGCTGAAACAGGTACTGAAATGAGGTACTGAGCACGCGTCGGCGTTTTGACGCGAGACGGGCGGGTGAGTATTACAGTGAAGCTGCCGCGGCGGGCAGCTATATACTGTTCTCCATTGTGCGCACCTCGCCCATTTTCTTGTTTACAGGGGATCTAGCGGCCGGGAAACATATCATACAATCGCAATCGAAATGTATTGCAATTTGGTGATGTACTGAACGTTGGTGCCAAAAAATCGTGTTTTCCGGGAATGTATGAACCGGCAAAAAATGAGCACATCTCTATTGGGTCATTTCTTGTCTTCTCGATTTCGAACGTTGGCGCTGGGAAATCGTACGTGATGGCAACATATCAATGAGGTTCTACTGTATTAGAAAAAATGTCCCACTTAAGTGCTTTCACATCACAAAAAAATGTTTATTATGATGAGAATCATGGTACCAATAGCTACAGCCAGCCGAGAACCACAAGAACTGTGGCACTCACATGTAAACAGCAAAACAGGGCTGCAGATTCAGCACTGGCTTTTAGTGGATACAAAATATGAAATTGCAGTGTAAATAAGTTGCTGAAACACACACACACATGCATGCACGCACATAGACAGACAGAAAGACAGATAAAACAAAGATAACCACGGTACCAAAAACAAGGAAACAAGAAGTGCAACTATAAAGTTGCCCTTCTTGGCAGATGTATGTGTAGTTTTGGTGTTCTTGGCATAGCCTTGCTTTTTTAAATTTTTATTGTTTCTTTCTTGTTTGACTTTGAGCTATGGAACAGTGAGTGGCAAGTTTAGTGAACTTGATGCCTACAGAATTATGTTTTTAATGAAGTTAGTATAATAGTAAGTTTTCTTTTGTTATTTTTTTTTTCAGCTGGCTGGTGTAAAAGAAGGAGATTTTATTGTTGCCATTGGTGACCTTGACACTAAATGGTCAACGCACGAGGAAGTGGTACAATTAATAAGAAAAGCTGGTGATGAGCTGACTCTGCGTGTCATCACACCCATGGATCGTAGCTATCTACGACAGAGCCCAGCATCGTCAACCACCTCGTCATCTGGTGTGAGTTCAAGTGGTTCGAGCCGAGTGCAGAGTCCCAATGGTTCTATTGCCAGCAACAAAAGCAAGGACAGCCACAAACGGCTGACCTGGAACTTCTTCCGACGTGGAACATCCAAGGAGAGGCGGGAAGCTGGTTATGATGCCAACATTTTGCTGCGTTGAACATATCACTGGAACTAAACACAACTGGCATTGGTGTCATGCCCAGTGGCCACTACCAAGGAACCGAGTGTGCACGAAAAAGCATCCATGTTAAAAGGACAAAGACAACGGAGTTGTTATACTTTAGTGCTGGAACTATGTTGCACCCAATTCAAGGATGCTTTTGATGAGCTGTGCTCAACCTTGAACTTTCAAGATATGGGGCCTGAATAGTGCTATGGCAAAAAATTTGAGAACCTTCGTCAGTGTCGCCAATTGTGTCCAAGATCTGCTGCATTTGCTATGATTACTGCTGTCTGTTGCAGATTTTTACACTGAGAAGACATGTGATTTTCAGTCTTGCAACATTTTTGCAGTTAGCACTCATTTCAGCTTTTACTGTTTCACAGGAAATTGCAGTATTGTACAGATATATGAAGGAAGCAACAATGATAGTCATTGGTGGCAATTTGTAAATTGTTTTGCTTGTTTTGTATTCATGTAATGGTTAAAAGGTGTGTGAAATGTAAAGGACTTGCATGCTTGTGCTAAGAGTACCATCCGTCTGAATTGGAAGTATCGTAGCACTCGTGCCATTTTTGGTTATTTGACTGCTGCAGCCATGCCAAATGTGGAAATCACATTACTAATCTTTTACTTGTACCCTTCACCCATGTTTAACTGGTATGAAAATTTAGTGGGCAGTAAACAATGGGCCAGTGCCTTGAGGCTAACATATGGCCTGCTAAGAGTCAACTCTATGAAAATGGGTATAAACCGGGCATCTCTTTATGCAGTATTAATGCATTCTTTCCAGTAGAATTATGTTCCAGAATGGCAGTTCTAACTCTAGCCTATTTGTATACCTGGTGCATCATAAAGTTGCATTTTCAATCATCCCACCTGAGCTTTGTTTACGTATCCTTTAATTGTGAAGAATGCATTTGGCATAGAAGCTACATTTTCAATCAATCATCCCAGCTAAACTTTGTTTACACATCCTTTAATTGTGAAGAAAGCATTTGGCATACCAATGCAGTTTGTTGTGCATATTATTAACCATTGCTGTGTTAGGTGCAGATGTTTGCTGGGTTGTGATGAAACAACAGAACTAAATGTTTTTCTGCACATGCATTGCAGTATGTTGCTAATACATTCTAAGAGGATGTACTTTGCTTGCAGTGGTCTGCCAAGAGAGCTTCAGTTTTGTAGCATAGTGGAACACAGCTTACTGTTGATAGCGCTTTGCTTTACCTTCACAGTAGGGTTTTCGCTCATTCTTAAACCAAGTTAAAGACACTGTGGACTCATAGTAATTGCACATATTTGTTATTTGCAGCATTTAAATTTTCATTTTCAGTTATTAAGGCAGTTCAAAGTGATCACTTCTGTTGATCAAAGATACTGATGTGCATGACGTGCAGCTTAGAGGGATTGGGTGAGTGTTTACTATACACTGATGAACTCATGTGGAAGCAGCCAAAGTGTTGCAGGAAGTCATACAGTTTGTGTGGTGCTTAGAGAGGCGTCACTGACAGTGTCAAGGTATATAATGTACATACTGTACATATGGACAACCTAAGGCATACTCTATTTTTACATCAAGGTTAGCTTTCTGATATTAGATTCTTTTATAGCCTTCTAAAACACCTCCATATTGCTTTTATAACATATTTGGCTTTTGCTGATGCCGTGTACTAATTAAAAATTATAGACAAACAAATTCCAAGGCATCTGTAATTCTTGTTACTTTCTAAAAAAATAACTGACTGCATTTCATGAAGTTATGAGTTGTTCTCTTACAATATATGAAAAGCAATTCAACCTAGCAGTGAAATAAAGCACTTATATTTGAACACCAAGTTGTATGTGTATAGATATATAAGTACAAAGCACAATTTCCTTACTGCGCCTGACAACTACAGCAATGTGAAACCCTTTTCATTTCTCTTGCTGTCTTTCTCTTGACAAGGTTAACCACTTCTTTTAAATTGTGCTGATGAAGTGTCAAAATACAAGTTAACGCAGTAGTGGTGTCAAACTGACAAAAATTTATAAATTTGAGCACAAGCTTACCTGACAATGACTGTAGTGCCGACATTGTGGAGGTTCACTTATCTCCAAGACTTCCAGCATGGGCAAGCTTGTCATTACCATCTTGCGTTTGACCTTCTGCTGTAAAGCTTTTGCATAAAGAACACTTTCTGAGCCACTTTTTATGCTGCATTGCGAAGTTTAGCTGCTTGTGTGTGCCAAGAATTTACCTTTTCACAACAAAATACAAAGTAGGCTTAGGGCCATATAAATCCATGAACAATTGCCATTCTAATTGGTCATGGCCTGCGAGTAGTATTCCGAATCAATTTGATGCATTCTGACGTGCGAGCTCCATCCTGATTATAATATAAACATGAAGCATGTGGCAAAATATGTGCATTTAATGCTTGCTCATTTCTTTATAGTGGTATCTGTCGTTACAGCAAAAAATGGACGAGGAAGCCTCAGTGTATGTCACTATATAGATTGATATACCAGGTATTTCAACAGCAGCTTTAACCTTAAACCAGTGCAATTGAGATCAAGCAGTTGTTAGTTTTTTTTGGTAGCACATTATCTGTGCTGGTATACTTTAACAAATGCGTGTGTGTGACAACTTTATGAATATCATGCAAATTGATGGCCTAGGTTTAGGCCTCGCCGGGGGCAGCAAATAGACCCTGTCTCTCGGTGTCTTCCCGGGCCTGCTGAATGGCCAAAGTTGGTCCTGGAGATTTGAGCTAGCCAGTGCTGCTCTCCACTGCACCCTTAGTTCATCTGGGGTGTGGATGAACTAGGGGGTGCGGATAATTCTCCTCTGAACTATTTTGCAATCCCAAAGTATATGCTCTAGGGTGGTTCTTCTATCATCACGTAAGTTACATTTGGCATCAAGGTATAAATCCGGAAACATGTGTTTAATATGTACTGGGTTCATGTAAGTTATTGTTTAAAGGCGCCTCCAGTCAACCACCTGAGACCTATCCAATTTTGGGCTAGGAGGTGGATATATACACCTCGACTTTTTGTAGAATTGGGTAATGTCAGTGAATGAGAAAAGTCTATCCCTATCCTTCCATCTCCTCCTCGGCCAGAGCCCCCCCTAATCGGGTGCGATTAATGAGTCCTCGCACAACACAATGGGCAGACTCGTTAAGGTTGGGCGTGATGGTGGATTCCCACTCTGTATCGGCTGGGAACCAGGTGATTTCCTTGTCGTAAAATTCCTCAGATGATATGAGTTTGGCTTTACTGTAAGTTGCAGCTTCAACTGATATCTGTCCTCTGGCATAATTTTGTATAGCCAATTGAGAGCCGCTGATAATGTATCTGTATTTGGAAGAAGCAATAGTCAGAGCGATGGCAACCTCCTCCATAACCTCAGATACCTAGGTTTTAATTCAGCACATGTGTACGCTTTCTTGCTTTGTATTACTGGCTACTGCTGTAAACACTTGGTGATTTGAATACTTCGCAGTGTCCACAAATAGCACTTCCTCATCATTGCCATAGTGTTTGAGTAAAGCTTTAGCTCTGCTCATTCTCCTATCCTGATTGAATTCCGGGTGCATATTTTTGGGTAAATTTGGGATTTGAATCCTGCTCCTGATCTCTCTGGCCAACATGACATTGGGTCCTTGCTGGTTATGGTAATTTATTCGTAATTTATCAAGTATTCTGCCAGTCCGGGTGCTGGCTAGTCTTTCCAACTGAGCTATCTGCTGAGCTTCAGTCAGTTCTTCTGAGGTGTTATGCACGCCCAGCTGCATTAATCTCTCAGTACTGTGCTTTCGGGCAAGCCTATGGCCTGCTTAAAAGCTTTCTGTATGAGTGTATTGATTTTGTCCTTTTCTGCCTTGTACCAGTTAAGGTACGCAGCTGCATAAATAATGTGGCTTATAGCAAAAGAATGAATGAACTAAACAATGCTAGCCTCCTTCATTCCCTAATACTTGTTCATGAGTCTCCTGATCAGCCTAATGGCATTAGTGACTTTGGTCTTGAGCTTTCTAAGAGTTTCGCTGTTAGTTCCCTTCCACTCAATGTTGAGTCCCAGGACCCTGATTTGGTGATTATTAACTTATTAACCTATTTGTTACCTAATGACCTAGTTACTTTGGGGCATGCTGCAATTTGCAATTGCAATATGTTATCAAGGCAGGTCCACTTATGCTAAAATACTGAAAGCCTCAATAATGGCCCACTCCAATCTTTCAGGTAACTTTCAGCAATGCTTCTGGATGTAGCAAATGTTAATGTTTATTAATAAGATTTTAAGATCACCAGATGACATAGCAAGCACTCACCACCTTGGCAAAGACTGGACGAGGAAGGTTAAACAAATTGTAGGCGACATTTACTCATTTGGTAATGAAATTTTGCAGCACCTTTGGGCAGCAAGAATTTTGTCTTTTTTTCTTTTTTCACATTGACGGCTCTAGGAGGCTAATAAGAAATTTTTGGTGCATGCCAAAGGCCTGCCATGAAGAATTGAATTCTCAGATCCAAATAGTACCTATCCTATGTAATGCTTTATTAGCATTTGCTATCAAACTTATCAGAGTTATTGATGGCAAGCACCTAACTGCCCATTTTGCATAATTACTTATTAAATTTGAGTGGGCTCTGGCTGATTATTTTACGTTGATAGAAATCCAGGGCTTACAGTCTCCCTTCAGTGGAGGGGGGGCCCTATATAGCGCACGCACTTTCACACACATGCATTTATGTATAATCAGTGAAGTGTTTAATCACAGGATCCTGCAGTGAAAGAAACGGGTCAAAGAATAGAGCCATGTAGGAAAAACAGCAGGATTTTACTGCCGCTTTGGCCGGGGACCAGCCTTCACTCTGACGGAGGGCAGTCCTCGGCCGAAACATCAGTAACATCCTGGTATTTTCCCAATGTGCTGCTACTCTTCGACTTATATATATTGATCCTGCCTTCACCAGAGTAGTTACTCTGATGGAGGCAAGACCACCTGCCAAAACGTTAGTAATCTTTTGTACGTTTTCCCTATATATACATATTGTCACGAAAAGACAATGAAAGATGTACCCGGCGTCGGCGAAGCAGACAGTTATACAAGATGGCGTGCAATAATTCAAGCCGGCGTCCTCAGCTTCTACTTCTTCTTCTTCAGCGCCCGCCTCTTGCCGAGCGCGCGTTCCAGTCCCAACTTCTTTCTCAACGCTGGCTCGTGACACCTAGTGGCAATATACATGTACAGGGTGTCCCATGTAACTTGAGTCAAACATTAAAGATATGCAAATGCCACGTGGCTGGACAGAAACAAGGTAATGTTGTTTGCTGTTGCTTGATGATAATCATATAATTTTTTTTCATTCCACCTTAGATAATTGGCTTAATCAACTTTTCAAATGTTATAGTTAGATGGAAAGTGTCACTGAGAAAATTGTAGAGCGACACGAAAAACTCCCGATACAGCGTTCTCTTGGTCTATATGTGCTACATAAAAGTGTTTTTCTGAGCGTGAAAGAAGCCCGCGAATACAGGCAAAATTGCTGTGCTACTGGCCGCTCACAGCACTCATAATGCACAACTAAACAAGTGAAATGTAACTGGTAAACTAAATAAACTAACGTTGAATTTCACTAATTCATGATAAGTAGCTTCACACCCATTTGGCTTACGAAACAGTGTGCTGTGCCAAGAATCTTAATCAAACAAGAGTGATGACCGTCATGTACAGTGCCTAGTGGAAATGCATGCATCAGCACAATACCTGCTTTCCTGCTTTTGCTTATGCCACATCAACCGATCAATTGCAATTAACTACTTAATCGAAAAATTAAATTGGAGTTAATATTTCCCCACACAAGGCACTAGTGGTAATAAAATCACCTCCAGTGCTTGTCATATGGGTGCCGCAGTGCTACGGTTGACCTGTGAAGGGGGGACCGCCCCCCCCCCCCCCTGGGCCCCCATGACTTTAAGCACTGTATAAATTGAGACACTATCAGAAGTCTCAAAATATACCTGTTGCAAAACTGGCAAAACGCACCAGTATGCCATGTATTGTTCTTTCACAAAGCCTTCCATATGAGCTGCAAGGCAAATCTACATAGACAAAACTGTGTTGCCTCAGTTTCAAGATGCTCTTACATTCATCAGATCAACATATTCCTGCTGAAATTTATGATAACACAAGGCTTTTACCTGCACTGATTTTAAAAAAAATGCATACCTGCAGGAATTTGAGAAGGTGACATAGCAGACCTGCTACTTCACTTTTCTGGAAATTCCTGCAGGAATATGTTACTTGACCAGTATATGTTAAAAAGCTTTCCAGCCAAGCAATGCACTCGTCATTGCAACTTCTCCCTAATGCTTTGACCCACTGCACAGATCCGAGAGCTTGGGCAACAGTGAGCCAATTCTGAGGCTTTCATCACAGCAGCACACATTCCTATGTTTTTGTTTTGTTTTGCTAGGTGGTGAACTTTTGCTCCTAGTTGCGCCCTTTTATGCCCACCGCATCTGATAACACAACTCGGACAATGTCTCTTACGACCAGTGCATTGTGATGTCACTATGGGAAGTTAAGTTGAAACACTGTGCATTAGTGCACACACAGTGCACTAATGCACCACATAAGAGTTTCAAATCAAGATTATTAGACGAAAATTTGGTGTTGCAATCATACTGCCTTCATGCGAATAATGGGTGCTATGCGGATTTTCTACAATTTGGCATCGATTTATCGAAAAAGCTCATTGCAGCTTCTTATTTTGTGTTTCAATTGTGCTGTTTGCTATTGTCACGTTTCTTTACAGTAGTTAAACGTTTAAGTTGACAATTAATTGAGAAATTTCCAATGCATAAATATATAGCTACACGTTTGAGTATGCGTGTCACTAAATCTAGATGACATTTAGCAACTGACCCTCACCACGTGTAGTTATTTTTTATATTCTGAATTATTATTTTGTTTACTATCTTGTAAAAACCGTAGGATGGCAAAACTGGATTCTTAATAACACTTACTATTGGTATACAATGTATTCGCAACAAAGAATGTGCTTCAATAAGAGGCTTGATATAAAAGTCCACAAGGCTGTTCAAAGCCAAAAGGATGAACCACTGCATGCATATATACTGGCATCATATTTCCTTTTAGTATGTGTTAGTACTAGTCATCATCATCAGCCTATTTTATGTCCACTGCAGGACAAAGGCCTCTCCCTGTGATCTCTAATTACCCCTGTCCTGCACCAACCGATTCCAACTAGCACCTGCGAATTTCTTAATTTCATCACCCCGCCTACCTTCTGCTGTCCTCGACTGCATTTCCCTTCTCTTGCCCCCTATTCTGTAACCCTAATGGTCCACCGGTTATCTAACATACGCATTACATTACCTGCCCAGCTCCATTTCTTTCTCTTAATGTCAATTAGAATATTGGCTACTCTCTTCCTGTCTCTTAACGTTATGCCTAACATTCTTCATTCCATTGCTCCTTGCATGGTCCTTAACTTGTTTTCGAGCATCTTTGTCAGTCTTCAAGTTTCTGCCCCATATGTCAGCACCGATAGAATGCATTGATTGTGCACCTTTCTTTTTAATGATAATGGTAGGGTTCCAGTCAGGATCTGACAATGTCTGCCAAATGCGCTCCAACCCATTATTCTTCTGTAAATTTCCGTCTCTTGATCAGGGTCCCCTGTGAGTAATTTACCTAGGTAAACATACTGGTACTGAACTCTATAATGCAGTGCACATCTGCTCTGATGTAATGGTTTTTCTACTGACGACACCAGTGGCAGTTTAATAAACTGACACCTATGCAGGGAACATGATTATGGCCTACTTCAAAGAGTAGCATGAGCCGTTGTTTGAATTTCATAATTCTTAGCACAAAGTGGAGGACTAAGATTTTCAGGATTTGCAGTGCATCAGACGTAATAGTCTCTGGTGATGTTCTAGCTGGGTTTTGTGCACTCGCATGCCCCAAAAGCATGCAATCTTTAAATATACTCGGAATATGTTTAAGGAAGTATGATGTATGATTAGCAAAAGACAGGCGTAATTGGAGATGTTTGGGGAGAGGCCTTCAGCCTGCAGTGGACATAAATATATGCTGATGATGATAATGTATGTTGTCCTCACGACATTAGAAATTAAATATAAAATTTTTATTTTTCTTAACCTTCTAAAGAATGACACATTGCAGGGTTAAAAGAATGTGCAGATCCAAAGCAATGTTGGAATCTGAATGATGTGCAACTTGAGTTAGTGAGGTAGCTGTAGTAGCAGCTAACACAAGCACATAACAGTAGCTGTTAGCTGTCTGCATCACGAGGATGACGGTGATGTGTGATGCTTGTCAAGGGAAGAATGTTGAGAGGTGCATGGGCAAAGAGAAATATGGCTCATGTATCGATAGATTGAAGGCTTCATACCGCTTGTATCACAGTGGCACATCCATTCTGGGAGATAGGCTAAAGATGGCAAATACCCAGTGGAATATAGCCAGTGGTACAGGTTGTCTGCTAGGTCAGACAGCAGCCAACACATACCCAGTGACCCAAGTTGTTTACTATATAATTCCATAAATAGACCTGGCGAGGAAATGACACCAAGCCTATGGGATGAGGCAAAGAAAGCTCTAGTAGATCTAGAGAAAGCCTATGACACGACATGGTGCTTTGGGATTCAGCGAGACCTTTCCGTGATGGGTGTTCATGGCAACATGTTAAAGATTGAAAGCTACTTGTCTAACCGCACGTTTTGTGTAAGAGTGGGCAATGCTTTGTCTAGATCATTAAGCCAGGCAACTGGTATGCCACAAGGAGGTGTGCTTAGTTGCACACTCTTTGTTGTAAAAATAAGTTCCCTGCATACAGTCATCCCATGCACAATGTTTTATTCTGCTTATGTTGACAATGTGGAGATAGGCTTCACGTCATCAATATTGCTATCTGCGAATTAACAGTACAGCTAGGATTAAACAAATTGTCTAAACAGGCGGATGAAAATGGGCTTAAAATGAACATCCAGAAAAGTACTTGCATACTCTTTTCAAATAAGAGAGGCATAACACCAGTGCTAAGTATTGTGATCAATGAAGATTAATCCTCTGTAAACAACAAACACAAATTATTCATAGGAATCATTCTAAACTCTAAGCTTACGTTCATCCCCCATCTGAAGTATCTGAACATGAAATGTATGAAAATGATGATCCCTTCAAAACTTCTGTCAAACATAACATGAGGTAGTGATTGGAAGTGCCTTTTAAACTTGTACAAGAGTCCTGTGTGCTCACGCCTTAATTACGGTGCTATAATCTATAATACCAAGAGCATTAAAATACTAGACCCTGCTCACCATTTAGGCATCCACATTGTGACCGGTGCCTTCAGGTAAGTCTTGTAGAAAGCCTCTATGTAGAATCAAAAGAGTGGTCACTCCGTCTAGAGAAGTCATATTCCAGCTTCACATATCTGAAAGTACAGTCGAATTCTGAACATGCTTCTTACACAACTGTAAACAGTGTGTCCTGGTGCTTACTATTTAATAATTGGCCCAGAGATAGGGAGCCCTTCTTACTGCGTGTGAGGAAGCTCAGTGAAAAAATGGGTGTTTCACTTCAAGAATACCATCTAATGCATCCAGCAAAGCTGCTATCGCTGTGGCAGTGGCAACTGGTAGATTGTGACACATCGTTTATCAAGGTCACAAAGCATTTTCCAGAGGCACACATTCAAATGCACTTCCTTGAGCTTCAAGCCACGTACTCATGCTCGGACTTTTACATCAGCGCATCAAAGTCGCATGCCAGTGTGTCTAATGCAGCAATCGGTCCATCATTTTTGAAATCTACGTTCTGCACCCACTAACAAGCATCTTTAACAAGCACGTTTGTCAGCTGTGAAAAATTTCATGCAACTAAAATTAGAGAGGGCGATTATATTTACAGACTCATTAAACATAATGAAGGCTTTAATGTCGCTACAAAAGCATAAAAATCCTGTTATTATTTAACTTTATTTGTTCCTGTGCACTATTTATGCATCTGAACAACATATTGTAATAAGCTGGTTGCCGGGTCACAAAGGCATCGAGAGTAATATGCTTGCTGATGAACTCGCTACACCCAAGGATTTCCACACTCCCATAGCTGTCCCAGCCGTAGATCTGAAGCCTTTCCTGAAAATAAAACTAAAGTTATTGGCAACACCATTGGGATGCTGAAACATCTTATAAGCTTCACTTAATTATACCACAGTTAGTCATTTGGCCATCAACAACAAAATCATGGGAAGCCAATGTCCTCTTAGGTCAGTTGACAATAGGACACACATACGGCACACACAACTACTTGTGGGCTGGTGGTGACGCTCCAATCTGTGGTAAATGTAGTGAGAGGTTGACCGTCCCATCCTCCATGTTGTCCTTCATTCAGTAATGTTTCTCAGTAAGGAATCGTTATTTAACACACAGTCACGTTTAGGTTTTTTTAACGAAGTCTTCACACTACATGTTATCAGTCCAAGAAATTCGTAGCATGATCCCTCTTGAGAGGCCACTGATTCGATGGTAGCATTTTGTATAGCGCGCACCTCCAGGCCTTTGCTTTCCCAAGGGCTCTGATGAGACATTAGTACTACTGACAGTGACATATTTTAATATATTACCCCTTCGTAGCATATATTTTATTTTCATCCAACATATCATTGTACATACTATGTATCATTGCCATATTTTCTTACCTATATATTTTATGCACTTTACACCAAATGTTTTTAGGCCACTGTGCAGCTGCGTCACACATATCCTTTGACATTGACCACACCATCGGCTACATCAACCATCTTTTGGCACTCTTTGGCCATAATGGCCCTTGTGCCCCAAAACCCTATACATTGTCATCATCATCACTTTAAAAATGAACATATACAGAAGCTACGAGTCTGAATTTTCAGAAGTCGAACATTCCAAGTTGAAGCAGCATGGCCAATGCAGTGTGTATCAGCTGTTATGCAAATGGCATTACAGATTTTTACAGGCTCTAACGTAGTAGTAGTAGTAGTAGTAGTAGTAGTAGTAGTAGTAGTAGTAGTAGTAGTAGTAGTAGTTGTTCAGCTCAATAGTCCAGTCGGGCAGCTGTGGAGAGGCGTTACACACATGCATAAAAACTTGTGTTACAGCTATATGTTGACCACCTCCCTCTTTTTCCACATGCATGAGGTTTACTATTCAAGTGCAGTCAATGGCAGGAGTTTGTCCTCAGTTGTGCACTGGGAGCGCATCTATATCAGTCATGGAAAGTAATGGCAGAACTGGCAGAAACGGGTAGAACCAGGTATAATGGTAATGTTACACTAAAGAAATGCAGCAACACAAGGTGAAGGAAAGAAATAATGAGGGCAAACGGCTTGCAAAAAAAATTTTGCTTAGCTTGTACTGTGGAAATATGCTTTAACCAAATTGCCCGCACTATTTTAAATGTGTGCCAAGGCTGTTGGCAATTTTGGAAGCAAGAAATCCAACCAGTAATAGCAGCCTCGATAAATCGCACTGGTGTGCATAAACTGTCCTCGGTAAATGACATGCACCATGTTGGGGCATACTGTTTTTTTGTCCCAACGTGCACCAGAAAAATTGGTGCAACTGTGCAATCCCAGCAGGCATTGCGTGTGTTGCAGATGATGCGGACCAGCCAACACCTGATATTGCTATATATGGCAAGGAAGCTAGCGCGCATCATACTTTTGTATGCACCTTTGTGAATTTAGTCCGACAATAGTGTCAACAAACAATTAATCAATTTAGCTGCCAGCTGCCGCTTTAAGGAACGTCTGAAAGTGAACAATTTTATGGGAGTTAAGCTCTTCAATGACATTGCTGTGAGTATTTCTGGCAGCACTGTGTTCATTTTTAAATGTGGTGTAGAACAGTCTGTAGCATCTATCAAAGCACTTTTGGGATTCGAGAGATGTGGGTGATAACCGACTATGAACTTTAGATTCTACTGTAAGCAAAGCTGGAGTATCATGGCTCCTGAAGACTACGGAAGCAATGGAATTCTGTGTGCATTTGCTGGAAATAAAACTTCTGAAATGCCATCGCCATGCTGTTTGGCATGCCCCAAGGTACCCTTAATTTCACATCACCATCGAACTATTCACATATGAAACTCTGCAGCATTCACTATTCAAACCAAGAAGTGGCACTAGCAGTGCGCATCATAGAATAAGAAACCAGTGGGCAGTGATGTCCCACACAAGGAATTTTACCATGCGGCTGGAATTTTTGGCCATATGTAATTTTGGAGGAAAAGGGAAATGGGACCTTTGCAATATTAGGAGGACTACTAAGAATCACTGAAAAGCTGCAGGGAACCAGTGGCAGCTGATGCTAAAGCTCTAGTTGACGCTAAAACTCTGCATGTATAAGAAATATGCGAAACTGAACAGAAGTCACATTAATATTGAATTCTCATTATACTGTGCAATCAAAATGTAAAATAAACTGTAATGTTTGTCAACATGAATTTCTTCATCTTATATTCACGGTTGGCAAGATACTGTTTCCAAGAATACGAGGTTTCCCAGCTAATTTTAGCCTAGGTGTAAAATATGCCAAAGCACTTCTAAAAGCTCCCTACTTGTTTTACATATTTTTTTCTGCTTTCTAAGAAAGCCCGCGAAATATGAAGAAAAACAAAAGCACATGACATGGCCGCTTGCGTGCCTAGCGGAACTATGCTTGCCGCAATTGCAGAGCTCTCAAACGCGCTGCATATGAACGAATGGCGCATTTAATTTAGACTGGTGTGCTGCCACTTAAAATGTGACAGGGCAGCGACGCAGCTATGATGTGGTGCGCCTGGCAATTTATTTAAGCTTTGTGCTTGCTCTCGGCGGTTCACGATAGCGATGAGCATTTCAGGCAGCGCACACTACGCTAAACCAACACTGGCTAAACGCGTTGTTCATTCATACGCGGCATATATGTGCGACCACTGCTAGAGCTTAGCAGCTGGTGCAATCACAGTGGTGCAAGCGGGCATGTCACATGCTTTATTTTTTCATATTTCACGGACTTTCTTTAGAACGGAGAAAAAATATGATTAAGAAACAAGTAGGAAGATGGAAGCTGCTGAATTTGATGTTTCCTAGAACGATCTAGAAATTTCTCATTGAAAATTTTGCCCATTCGTACTTGCAAAGTTGATTAATTAATCTTGAAAAAAAATACTTGATAGCTGGGGCAATAATTTGTGTATGAATGTGCAAGGAAATGCACGGAATTTTTACTTTTTCTTTTATTTTTATCGCACAGAGAAAAATGCCGAAAATTATTCTGTGAAGTACGGAACATCACTGCCAGTGCGCACCGGTGCAGTCCTCGGATTAATGCCACCAAATAAAATAAAGGTAGCGCCATCTAAAACCCCTTAAACTTCGTAAAGTAGCGACACTCTCCTCCTCCGCCCTCACTACTCATCGTTTCTTCTCGCTTTCACGCTCCCTCGATCGTGGCGCCGCCTACGTCGCTCGAGCGTCGCATACGGAAGAACACAGAATACCAACGGCGCCAACATGCGCTCATCGCCACTCCGCAGACCATCCGCAGACGCTCATGAAGCGAAAATGGCGCTGGAGCGCGGCTGTAAACAAATGAAGCCCGCGCAAGAGCCCACGTGATGCTATTAGGCCAATAGCGACGCGGCGTCGGGGCGTCGGAATCGGCCACAGCGCGCGAGGAGGAGGCGCCATTCTTCAAAGCGTGGCGCTACTTTAGGGGTTTTAGCGTCATCTCCTCTCTCCTCCTCCTTCTCCAGCGCCAGTGTTTTATCCCCCTACGCGATGCTGAACTAGCAGACGCTCTCCGAAGACAGATGACGATTATTGATGTGGGACGAGATACGCCCCAAAGGGTGTAAATTTTCCTTTCCACTCCGTCGACCGGGTCGCAGCGACTGCCTTGAACATGCTTCATATCGGGTACACTTCTCGTAGCAGCGGTAAACACTACGGCACGTTTCGCCAAGTGTTTTACTAAACGAAGTCGACGCCAAAATGAGCTCGTTCTGGAAAATTTGAGCAATTGAGAACAGTGCAGCGGTGAGCACAATATATTTTTTCTAACACGCGCAGCGAAATATTCAGGACCCCGTATGCAACTGGGCCAGCCATGCAACTGTCATCATCACTAATCTAAATCTGCTATGTAGTCGGTAATACGTGATAATATTAATCAGTTTTTAGATGTATTTACTTACGTCAGTAAATATAATATTTTGCCTTAGCGAAATGATATATATTCCGCAAGGCCATTGTCATTTATACTTTCTTGCGGCTGACTGAAAGTGGCTTTTAACGAAGGGTTTGTTGTATTCGGGTTTCTTTTCTGGGCTGACGATTCCAGCAGGGTTCATATAAATTTGACAAGTGTGGCTTGATGAGCTGCGCGTTGCACCATTGTCGTAGGGATATAAGTATAATGATAGTTAATACAACTTTACTGCAGGTGCCTTGGGAGCAGTTCTTCAACACCAGGTCATTCCTCTCTCGCCGTTCCGCCATGTCTGTCCAACTGACGCATCGGTTTGCGAGCTGCCGCCGGCATTAGTCCAGCCAACGTTTCAATGTTTAGGTTGGGAACAGTAGTAAGCTAAGTAGGAAACAATTACCGCTCTCGGCATTCCCGCTTCACGAACCGGCCTTATGAGCAAGCCATTTCGGTATGAACCGAACCACCCAAAGTCACAAACCGAAAGTCCTCTTGGATCGGGACATCCAGAACCCGCGGTTTGATGCTGGGACGTTGTTTGAAGTTTTGGCCGACGATCCGTACGAATCGAAGGTGAAGGTGCAGTCCTTAGACCCTGGGGACTCGGGCGTGATACTGTGTAACAGGGAAATCCTGCGCGAAGTGACGTCCCTCGAAGCTCTTGTGCTGCTGCCAGTCAAACCAGTGCGTAACCGGCTCAAGATCTATCGCGACCAAGAGTGGCTGAAGGAAATACCCGTCATTAGCGAAAACAAACGTGTTGTGGTGAAGGACAAGTTCGAAGGAATCGTCAAGTTCAAAGGAGTCGTTCGCGAATACGGCCCTGGCATTCGGTTCATCGTAGAAATTCAGGTAGTACTACTATCATATATCGTTCTAACACTGTAGCGCCTCTATGTTCCTTGTTAGCGCAAGCAAAACTCAGATTTGTTTGCAAGCAATCCATCTGTTCCGTCATAACGGGCACCGGTCACTGACTTACTACTACGAATTTTCAGCCACACACATGCCTTCTGACAAGAACTGATTTGCCTATGCATGCTTCGAGCACATGAAACAAAAAATAATAGTAAAAGTAGGCAGTAGAAATGCACTTCAGGCCCTCCGTACTTTTTATATTGACTGGTTTTCCTTGGCAGGATGGTACCAATGACCCCATCAAGAGGAAGCAGTGTTTCTCAATTCAAGACCTTCGGCTTCTTGAAGGCCGGGAAAATTATCACGGTCAGTTACGATTCTAGCCTGTGCTTGATGCCGTTTGCGTTGCTTCCTCAGGTTGCATGGGCATGTGGTGAGAAAATAGCTTTTTTGGCATATACTCTGGGACTTGTGTTCAATGAAGATTCATGCCAACAGTGATATTCGCCATCACTGCAAAGAACTGGCATGCATTTGCCACATGACTGACCTCCATGTTGGAGTTGCAAGCCTCGGAACGCAGTGCAGGTGGCCGTAAAGGAAAAAGTGCATGAATCACAGCATTATTAAAAAGTTCCTACATTGTGATTATATCTAACTGGCACATCACTAGATGCCTTCTGTGACAGCCCCTCCTCTGTATGAAGAAACTTCTACTTGTTCACTATGTATCACAAGTGCCAGCATGGAGTATATGAAGTCAGGTATACCATAGAGCACCCAGCTGCTGGGCACATTTTACTATGAAGACAAACTAAGGAAGACACACTATGTGTGTGTCTTCCTTAGTTCATATTTCTTTACTAATTAGTAATGGAGTTTCTACAAACCAAGCAATGTTTCTTTTTTTTTTTCAGTTTTGTATCAGTGTGAGGCACAATTCAGTAAAAAGAAAAAAAAAAACAGCAACAACAAAGGAATAGGTGCTGTTCAAAAGATGGCAGCCACAATGTTGCTTCCAGCACCTGCAGTAGACAGGAGCATGGCCTTTCAGATTAGTCGGTTACTCTGAGGGAGCCATTGCTAGTCTTTGTAATGTGGACGCTACTTTAAAGGGCCCAGGAGTCATTTAAGACAAAGAAACTATGTGTTAAGATAGACAGTATTTATATGTAACTGCGAATACATTAAAAAACATGGTTGTGTTGGATGTGAAGCTTTGTTATCAAGATCGATCACATTCAAGTATTCATTTATCCCATAAGATACGGCTGAGTCAGGCTTCCTTACCATTTGTGCTTCTTATATAACATGTTTATTTTTCACTATGTTGCATTATTGTGAGAATTTGAAGCAAAATACTTTGTCAGTATGGCGAAGGCAGAGGCTCGCTTTGGCTGTGGCGGTAAGTCAAGCATGCATAGAAAGAAAGAAGGGGGGAACATAAAAAGATAGTAGAGCGTGTGTGTGTGTGTGTGTGTGTGTGTGTGTGTGTGTGTGTGTGTGTGTGTGTGTGTGTGTGTGTGTGTGTGTGTGTGTGTGTGTGTGTGTGTGTGTGTGTGTGTGTGTGTGTGTGTGTGTGTGCATGTGTTTACACTTGCATGCATGTATGTGTTGGGGGAGGTTAGCGGGGTAACTTGGTGATGTACAACTGGTGGGGACAAGATATTGCAGGATTTGCAATGATGTGCCGTACTGCATTACATATTGGTATAAGGGGACATTGCACTAGCGCATAAAAAAGGACACGGACAGGAACATGAAAAAAGACACACCGAAATGTCAATGTCATGCAATGTCCCCTTACACGAATAACCACCAACTAGCCCCCAGCTTTCTGCCTTCAATAAATTGCGTATTGGCAGGGACACAAGCACGAAAGGATGCTCCTGTGCACTGCCATGTGGTGACACCAGGCGCGCGCTTCACCAGAAGGTGATAGAGTGCAGCTTGGCACGTGCTCACTTATCCCACAATAATTTGTTCCCGCCTGTACATTCATACTGGAATATGCAGGAGGTCCTCTAGCGTGGACTTGTATGGGGACCTCCGAGCTTGGTTTCCTAGTAGGCATATTTATTGAACTGAGTGGACTTTTATTGAATATATTATTGAATTAAATTTATTAAAGAGTACCATTACTCAAAAACATACTGAATAAATGAAGTTTTTGTGCTGCTGCACAACTTCATGTGACAAATAGTTAGCAAAGGAAGTTATCAAAGGGCCAGAATAGTCAGACCTGCGAGCAAGGTCTTCCTGTTAGTTTATCCAAGAGTCAGGGTGGTCCATTTAACATATATGTACCAGGTGTTTTTATATGTAACATGTATATACATTTTTACATATACCAGGTGTTTTATATGCAACGTGTATATACTACATATATATTGGAACACTTCTTAAAGAAAAAGTTCGTCTCTAGGAACGTGCCGTTTTTGCAGATAGCCTGTGTGGCTAGGTGGACATTAGCAGCCAAGAAAATTTTATCGATAAATTTGCAAATGAACTAAAATGCACTAATTAAAATTTCTAGCTTTAGGGCACATGTAATTGCAAAATTGAAGCCTAGGAGTAGTGAAGTCATGCCTGCTTACCAGAAGTTCTATGACTAGCACCACTTTCAGGCTACCCATCTCCCAAATCTAAAGAATGCCTCAATGTTCCAGTTAAAATGATCCCAAGCTGTTAGAGGCACCCTTTTGCGAAGCTGGAACACCGACTGGAACACCAACATGTTTTGTAACACAAATTTTAGGTTGCATATCTCAAAAGTGGTGCTGCTCTTAGGATTTATGCTATGTAGACATGACTTTACTGCTCCTCAGTTTCAATTTTGCAATTTCAACATGTGCCCTAAAGTTAGTAATAAAATATTTGAGTAATACCGGTGTTACACGTACACTTCTGATTGCGATCTGGACCGATCCAGGTCGAAATTATCGACTGTGATTGGCTCTCGCACGCATTTTGTGCAAAGGAGCCAAGAAATGACCGAGAAATTTTATTTATTTAGTTATTTATTTATTTTACAATACTGCAAACTCTCTTGAGTCCAGGCAGGAGTGAGCAGATGCAATGCAGGAAAAGAAAAAACAACATTGTATAGATATTCACTACAAAAGATATGGAAAGATTCGGATCGGGCTTGATCGCCATCACAAGTGCACAGTGTGACACCCGTATATATTTAAGTTGATTAGTGAAATTATTGTTTAACATTTTCTTGCTTTAAAATTTTTGGTTTGTAGCAAGTGCAGATGGGAAAACAATTGTTTTTTTTTTAATCCAGTGTGGTAGCTTGGCAAATACTAGTCATAATTGCCATATCCAAAACTTACTACAAGCAGTATTCACTTGACTGGTATATATTTATTTCACAAAAGGTTTTTTACACCAACTATCTTTCTTTATTGCTTTAACTAAAATAAAATTTATTCTTATGATGCCTATTAAAACAATGCAAGAAGTGATTTTTATTACAATTAAAATAATTAATTTTTGTCAGTGTTGTGTGTATGTGATATCAAAAAGTTTTGTCTCTGACTCTGCTTTGGAGAAGGTTAGATATTTATGTGCATTCAAACACTGCCACCTTTGAAATAATCCCCTTGCACAGCAGTACAGTGCTCTTAGTATTCCTGCCACTTTGCAAGTATGTCCTGGAAGCCTCTTTTCCGGAATGAGCCGAGTACCTTCTGCGATTTGAGCTCATGTCAAAATGGTGACCTTGAAAGGTAACTTCGGCATTTCTTTTTTATCATATTAGGATATTGTCATTTTCGAATGGCATTGATAGTCCTGTCACCGGTAGGATGGTTCAGTTTACTTAGAAATTCATCACTAATTTTAAATAACCAATAAATGAGAAAGCAAAACCGCAGTAGGTTGCTGCCTCGTGTGATGTCATGATGAGCCGATGATGTCAGATCGTACACTACCATAATGTAAACACACAAAGTGCGTGATGCAGTACATGTGGCACTCACATCAAAGAAGCGAAGCTGATGATGTCTCCTGACGACACGGGGAGCTTTTACAGATTTTCTGAACTAGATAGCAGCGATTTCGGCGACGATTTCAGTGACAGTGGTGGTATAGTCTCTGACGTCACAAACACAGGGTGGCCAGCAAAAAGTCAGTCGGGAATGCAACCAATCATTAATATTGATTGTCAGGAAAATTAAATGACTTGCAGCCATATTATTTGGCACAGATAATCGGAGTGCAAAAGAGAATGTATGTTCAAAATTTTATGCAGATCAGTGGACGTAAAAAAATCACCGGAGTTGCCCTTTAAGCTGGGTTTTTAATTTGGGAAGATAGGTAAACGGGAGCCAAATTCGAAGAGTAGAGCAGAAACCATGTTGTTTTTGGTGAGAAACTCGTGTGTGTGGAGGGATCCGTGACACGGTGCATTGTTATCGTGCAGCATTCAGCTCCTCGTGGGCCCCAGATCGGGCCGTTTTCTCCAAACGACATACCCAGAGGCCCTAAAACTTGGCAGTGAAGCTTGCTGTTCATAGTCTGACCACTCCGGACAAATTCCTGATGCACAATACCGTGTATGCTGAATAACACGATTAGCATGCACTTAGTCAAGCTTTGGACCTTTTTTTTTTTTCAGTAATGGAGACGCTGAGCTTTTCCACTGCAATGACTTGCCTTGTCTCAGGGTCATACCTGTACACTGAAGTTTCGCCCCTGTAGTGATGACCCTCAAACTGAAAGACAGGTAATTCGTAAGGATTCGCTTCTGCTTATATCACTCCCTTACCAAAATTAAAAAAACCCAGCTCAAAGATCACCATTCTGACATGATTGCTTAAATCACGGAAGGGCACTCGACTTGTTCCGGAAAGAAGGCGTCCAGCACATATTCGCAATGTAGCAGAAACGGTTGGAGTGCTGTATTACTTGACAGCGTTTGAATGCAAATAATTATATTACTTTTTTTTTTTTCAGTACGGAGCCAGTGTCGAAACCTTTTGAAACCTTTTGTTTAAACCTTTAACTCAAATTTCATGAAAAAATTGTTAGCGTAACGCTTGTTGTAACTCGTTCAAAACACATTACTTTTATTTCAGTTACATTCTTATGAAGCTAATAGCAGGTAGCCAAATTGTATGGCTGGGTTTTATGGGCAGCCAGAGAAAAGCCGCAATGATTTCATCAGATTGTTGGCCAATTGAAAGCTTATTCTCCATCACTATGACGGATGGGGTTTTGCCTCATGAAGCCACGCCTGGCCCATACCCTTCAGTCATGAATTACGATGCACTGTCAATAAATGTATCAAAGTCACATAATTTTATTTCAAGGTATTTGCAAACTCTCTTGAAAGAAAGCAAAGATGGTACAGAAGATCCTTTCTGCAGTTTCTTGTGAGGTCTTGTAATTACAGAGTAATTAAATTTCTACTTAGTGTATCATCAGTAATATTGCTTTCTTTTTTCATAAAGAGATTTGAATCATCGGCCCAAACTACACGTGCAATTTCATTATTGACTGCAGACATAACGAGAGATGAAAAACTACTACTTCACCACTGCTGACATAAAGCGTCATGTCAGCATGTTGAGGTAGTGCCTTTAGTAAAGTGGTCATGTGTAGCAGTGCTCTGCAGTCTAAAAGCAAATGCAACATTGGCTAAGCAGAGAGATCAATTTACCCACAGATCCTATGTGGCTTTTTTTTATTGCCCCCCATTGCACAGCATTGGTGAAAAGAATTCGGATTCACAAATATGCACACTGAGACAAAGGGAATACGGGACATCGTAGGAGAGGGCTGCTGATTTATTTTCACCAGCTGCAGTTCTATAGCATGCACTGAGACTCTCGGTATACAAGTATTCTTGCCTTCTGTCCCCATTCGAATTTTGAGCCTGCCTCACTTTTTTATGATTTTGTGCTTCGCTGCAGAATGCTATAGCTACTCAAGCCGCTACAGCAGGCGCCTTCCGAGACTAACCCACTTTGTGAAATTTTCATGTTTTTAATTTGCTTAATACATATACCTGCAGTGAAAAGCAACTATTTATTGAGCTCATCTGAAAACCAAGGATGTCCTACGATCCAACAGAGAGATGGTGTAGATGGCTGACATGCTTAAGTGACAAATGACGTCATATTCCAATTTAGAGGAGATTAATTGAAATAGAGGAGCTAATTAAATAGTTAGTTGAACTTTTGTTGATTAGTGCAGTGATATGATTGCTGTCCTTCTTGCCATTTCTGTCCACTATACTCAAATCATGGTGTATGAGTATAGGGGTATGTTTTCTTTCTTTTTTTGTGTGTTTAAGAAATTTAAACATCTGCAAATACGGATACACAACTTTTTCTGGAACACTACCATAGTATTGGGGTTGTGAATATTGGCTCCCCCCCCCCTCTTTTTTTTTTGCCTTTTATGTGAATGGAATCGCCTCTACATTTTCTGCTACAGGTATCTTGCTGTGCCAGTTGTCTGCATAGCCAAATCATGCTGCTGTTGTCGTGGCACAATTGCATGTAGCAGAAGGTATAGGAAAGAGCATAGTGTGTTGTGCTTCTTGCCACCACTTCCAGCTAATTCTTTTATCAGGATGATGTGGATGGGAACATGTTTGGCTTGCCAAGAACGTGGTTGTCTGGCCACATTCCATAATGTTACTCTATTATACTGAAATTTCTCGGTCTCACAAGTTTATTTTTTTTTATGCAGTGCCATTCAGCGCTAAATTTATGGGCATGGCTTAGGAGGGGTGTGAAAGTAGTGTTATACTTACTTGTCACACAGCCACACTCTGCAATAGCCGAACACTATCATCATTTTGCTTATGAATGTCTGATCATGCCAAGAAGGGTGTCACTGCTGCTGCTATATAGCAAGAATTATTTATCATACAAGCCATTTGAGGCTAATCTTGATAAAAAAAAGCAGCTGTGAGGTCTGGTGGATATTGGTCATGTCAATGAAGAAGTTGTAGTGTCTATTGAAACTGCTCATATGACATATATGAGGCAGGGGTATTACATTGTTAAGACATTTTGTGTGCAAAAGTCATGCTATGCTTAGTTTTCCATAATTGTGAAAGCCAATATCAAATAAGTAAAAAAGAATCAGTTTCATTAACATTTTGTAGTTTAAATTGTAATATTGGACACTGGCAAGTCTTTGTGTTGATTAACAAGGCCTTCTAAACATTGTGCTATGCAGAAGATACAGTGATCAAAATTTTAAAGATGGCAGCCATGAAGATAGCTTGCATGTGACATTACAGATTCCACATTATAGCATTATTACAAATGGACAGAACCTCAAAATAAGTGGGGTGGGTTTTGCTGTGCTCGAAATGGCTGCCGCAACAATCTCTGTGCAAGCTGTCTTTATACTTGGTAAAAGTGTGCAATAGCTTTACAAACATAGCTGCAATGAATGATAAACACCTACAGACAAGAGCAGTACTAGAAGTGCACAGTATGCCATATAGCAATATACAATACAGTGGGGCAATATGAGAAAAGACAGTAAAATGCAAGTTTAGTCTGCATTTTAATTTCTTTTCTCATATTGAAGTCATTGAAGAATTACTGATCAGTTGAGCTAGTGCAGCAAACCATTGGCCTATGTATTTGTCTGGTTTTGGTTAACCTTTATTTTATTTCCTTCAGAAGAAACAAATTACTAAGGGGCTTTTGTGCTGTGTAGGTTTCGTGATCATCATCATCATCATTATTATTACACTTAGTTTCAAGACTGACAACACTGCAAGATAACCAGTGGAGCCACCAAGTGGCTATTGTGTGTAGCTTTTAGCGCCGAGTGCATTGTGCATTTTGTGAAGAATACACGAATTTATGTTCCGAATTTTGTCGGTTCAAGTGATATCAGTGAACTTTGTTTTGTTTGTTCGTCATGGATAGTAAAGTGGATCAGAGAGTAGCCATCAAGTTTTGTGTAAAACTTGGCAAAACAGCCACAGAGACCATGGACATGATTCAAACAGATTACAACAATGATGCTCTTTCTCGAGTGAACATTTCTGTATGGTATCGTCGTTTTTGTGAGGGTTGGGAGGCGGTCACGGATGACCTTATACCTGGCCATCCAGTAGCTTTTCGAACTGACGAACGAAAGTATTGAAAAAGTGCATGAAAGCTGACTGACAATTGCTGTCAGTCCCTCAGGATGATTGCGGAGGACTTGAACATTGGTAAGGATACTGTTCGAAAGATCAAGGAACAAGATCTACAGAAGAGGATGATTTGTTCTAGATTTGTGCCCCACAGTCTGACAGCAGAGCAAAAAGAAAACTAGGTGTCTTCATGTCAAAGAGTGGGTCCAACTGGCAGAAAATGACCCAGAATGGTTTAGGAAAATCATAACTGGTGATGAATCACTCTTCCACACGTACGATCCTGCTACAAAGAGACATTCAGCAGCATGGGTAGGAAAAAATTCCCCACGACCAAAAAAACTCCACATCCTAGAAGTCACATGTAAAGACAATGCTGGTGATGTTTTTCGATTGGCAAGGTGTTGTTCATAAAGAATTCCAGGACAAACTGTGAATGCTACAATGTACAGAGACATTTTAGCACGCTTACTGCAGCGAATGCAATGGGTCCGTCCAGAAATGATTCATTCGGGTGACTGGCTCTTGTTGCACAACAATGCACTGTGCCACAGAGCCATTGAAGTACAGACATCTTTGGCAAAAAAAAAGCAGGTGACAAGTTTCAACCATCTGCCCTACTCGCCTGACCTGGCCCCAGCAGACTATTTCTTCTTTCGAAAGGTCGAAATGGCGTTGAACAGAAAACATTTTGCCTCTATTTCGGACATCCAAAGGGCTGTGATGAAGGAACTCAACACTGTCGGGCAAGAGGACTTCCAGAAAGGAATACAAAAACCATACAGCCATGCAATTACCTGTATACAACAAGGATGGTCATATATTGGAAGATTTGCTGCCAGTCTTGAAATTTAGTAGACACACTGTGTATCATCATCATCATCATCATCATCATCATCATCATCATCATTATTATTATTATTATTATTATTATTATTGTCCTACTGCTGAGCACAGCTTTTAGCACAAGAGACCATTCGAGATTCTTGGGAAAATAAAAGCCGATTTGATTTTGATTTGGTCATATTTATTCACGTCATGTTGTAGGTAATAAAGCCATTACCAAAATTTAAGTGCCTTATTTTTTATTAACAGTCTCTCTTTTTCTCTCTCAAAGTTTTGCTGTTGTGACATGCAACTTCATGTGCTTGGGCACTTGTCTAAGTGGTGTTTGTTCTGTTCAGTGTCTTCAGAGAGGTTAAAGTGCTGAACATTAGAGCATTTCTCGAGTTAATAGCAGGTTTTTATTGCCTAAACACTCTTGGCAAAATTTGGCATTAGACTGAAAAACAAGTACTATGTGCTTATGAAAAAGTAACTTCTTCAAGTTGTGAATGTGCTTACTCTCTCTTGAAAAATAGGACACTACCTCTCACTACCAATGCTGATAGTATTATACTCCCTTATCATAGTAAATGACTCCGACAAGGTATGTGTATATGCAGTGTTACCCTTGCACAGTACTTAAACCAGTAGAGCTGCCAAAATCTCCAGATGACATCCACTTACTAGTGGATTGCCACTTACATGCAAACATCAGTCTGTTACAACCATAAGGAAAAACATGAATTTCTCAGGCCAGCTGTATCTGCAGTAAATCCCAATCTCATACTATTGGCATCTGACAACTTCCTTTGATAAATTCTGTCAGTGCCCACTGGTGTGCTTTCCTGGGAACCTATAAGAACTTGTTGTTGATGCTAGTGTCAACGAAGCTCTAGATTAGGAGTCTGAAATATGAGACGTTCCGGGCCAAACACATATCGCTTGGCTCCCTGGAGGCTATACTGCGTCATTTCAATAGAGAAAGGTACTGACAATTTATACCTGGAAAAATGGTAAGAATTAATGGCGAAAAAAGAAACGGGTCATGCAGGCATTGCACAACGGCATAGTGAACCACGTGTGGTCAATGGGCTGCATTTCTAAGGTCCCTGTTCTACACCGTCAACACCTCTCTTTGGATGCAAAGGACCTTCCTTGGTAACACGTAAGCTTGATCCTGACCCTCTGCTACTTAGTGGTAAACGAAATGCACATGTCCACATCAGCCATTATTGCTGTTTGACTTTGGCTGCAAGTTTCTATTACAAACGCTTGAACTGCTCTGCCATTTGCTTCTGTTGCTCATTCCCCTGCATATTGTGTGTTACTCACTTGACCATTTTTCTGCGCAACTAAATGTGCAGAACCTCCTATCTACTTGTGAAAAGTTCTGCCCAAATAACCATCACTACATTTTTTTTCCCTGCACCATCATGCAGTTGGCTAAGTAAAGAAGCAGTTTGCTCCCCTTCCCATGCTGACTTGTCAGTTGGTCTTGGAGCAGAAGTGTGCCCAGAAAAATTTGCTGTCAGATTTAGTTGTATACCACAGCTGGTGGTTAGTCATGGTTGTGTTGGAGCAAAACCATATGCTTTAACTTTAGAAATGTTTTCTGTTAGCCCAGCCACTAGGTGAACTTGCTTTGTTTTAGAGATTGCCAATTGGTGTAGCTTGGAGAGAAGTGTGGCAGAAACGTTTAAAGTTGTCAATGCATGGGTACCGTTGGAGATAAACTGATTCCATGCACAAGGCGATTGTAATCTTAACCTCAAGTTGGTGAATTTGATAAAGTGCCATTTCTACTGTTGATTGTCTCTTGGAACTGTTACAATCGTGTTCTTGCAGTCCATTTTTCTCTCGGTGAACCTAGCTTGTGGCCTGTCATTAAATCCTTCGAAAATGACGATGCATTCTCTTATGTTTCTGTACCTTGACCTTCTAGGATAGTTCAGTCGGTACGGGAAGTACTGCCTAGAAATTCTGAACATCTGAGCTCAAATTCACACAAAGTATTTATGCTGGAACTGCTCGTAAGAGGAGATGACAGCCAATCACGATGTTGGACATATTAGCAAAGGCTGCTAGCCAATAGCAAACGGTGCTTACGAATGAAAGGCTTTATGAAATCATTGCCTGATTGTCTTCCCGCTCTGCTACAATGTGGTGAACTATAACCTCGAAAATTGGCGTATTGTGCAGTGCAGAAAACACTGAATGAACAAGCTAAGTGGATGACAAAGCACTGTGTGTGAGGGTGTCTTATGCCAGCATGATCAATTAAGTAGGCAGGGGCTTTTACTGGTGATACAAGCGGGTGGCACTGGATGGATGGATGGATGTTATGAGCGTCACCTTTGGAACGGGGCGGTGGGTTGTGCCATCAAGCTCTTGCTATTATACTGCCGAATGTCCTACCTAAGTTAAACAACAAAAAAAAACCACTATGAACTCCCAGAACCAAATTTTCTGATCCCCTATTGCGAACTGTGCTTTTGTATGCCTCCGTCTTTTGTCGTTTCCCTACTTTTATTCCATCAATCCACCAATTCTCCAATCGTCTCTTACTAATGCCTCTTGCAGACATGTTTGCTTTACCACTGCTCCTGCTGACCCCAAGGGCTTCAAGGAGGCCAGTGGTGCCTAAATCGACCGCTGGGTAGATGTCTTCACATTCTAATAAAACATGCTCCATAGTTTCCCTAGCTTTACCGCAGCAAGCACATGCTTCTTCTTCCTTCTTATATCTCGCTTTATAGGTGCGTGTTCTAAGGCATCCTGATCTCGCTTCGAAAAGTAATGAGCTTCCATTTGAGTTATCATAAATTGTTTCTTTCCTGGTTTCGTTTTTTCCTCTTACGTAGTTACTCATGGCAGGTTTCTTTTCCATGGCCGCCACCCATGAGATTATTTCGGCCTCTCTGACTTTCCACTTGACGTTCTTTGTTGCTGTGTTGCCCACCCTACAGGCCGCATACTTGCTGATAAGCTTCCTAGTTCTTTTCCTCCACTGCGAATCAATGTTTTTCCTGTACAGATACCTCAACACTCTCCCAGCCCATTTACTTTCTTCCATATTCCTCAGTCATTCTTCATACTCAATTTTACTGCGAGCTTCCCTCACTTCAAAACTAGTCCAGCCCATATCACCCTGCACAGCTTCATTTGTAGTCTTCCCGTGAGCGCCCAATGCAAGGCGACCCACTGACCTTTGGTTCACATCGAGTCCTGATTGTACCCCTGACTTAAAGCAAACAACCGCCTTTCCAAAAGTAAGTCCTGGAACCATTACACCTTTCCACATACCTCGGAGCACCTCGTACCTATTGTATCCCCATAGTGCTCTGTGCTTCATTATGGCTGCATTTCTCTTCCCCTTCACTTTGGTTGTTTTTTCCTGTGCTTCCATATATCTATTGCCTTCGTTTATCCATATACCAAGGTATTTATATTCTGTTACCCGAGGTATTTCCTGGCCCTGTATCACCACTGTCTGTTCGCTGTTTTGATTGAATACCATAACACCTGATTTTCTAACACTAAATTTCAAACCAAAATTGTTGCCTTCCTGTCCACAGATTTGCTGACAAGCAAATCACTTTGCTTGTCAGCACCAGCTCCTTTTCCACCTGGGTCTCTTTCATGCATGCTCTTTTTTTCCTTCAGATACAACCTTGGCATTGCCTTGGAAAGATTCGGCTGTTATTTTTTGGATGTAATTTATTGCCGCTTCTCCTTCCAGTCTGTTTTCATCTTCGTCTAGGATATGCTGCTGTATTGTTGTTGACTTCCTGCCTAATAATTTTATGTGGTTCCAAAATATTCTAGGTGCGGCCTTCTTTTTCTCACGTATTTCTGACAACCAACGTTCACTTTCACTTTTTAATTTTGCTTGCACCTGTATTTGCACCATAGATTTTTTCTCCCATTATATTTGAACTTTGAACTTTATTTGTATCTATACAACATACAGATAGCAGCGGCACAGACAAAAAGCCATAAAATCGGCTTGACTAGGTCTGCGTGTTCCATTATTTCCCATTTATAAGGCCAAATTAAAACGCGCCAAGTGTCTCAACGCGCTGGCTTGCCTGCGAGTAGTTCGTAACTCGAAGGCCCGCTCAGAGGTGTTCAATTGGAATGGTTTCGCATTCACAACTTTTAAGAAATGCTTAGGTGTCCTCGAATTTTTTTCACTCCGTTTTTCTTTTTTGGTTGCTGATTATTTACGGTACAATAAATTGATACCCTGAAACCTATGTTCCAACTTTTCTATACAATTATGCCTCATGAAGTGACGTTTAAAGTTTTCGATATGGTACACCTAAATTGGCTGCCAAAGTGCAGAGGAGCGCAATAATATGAATTTGCCGAAATACCTTGAACCGCTGCGTATGTGGGTCACGGGGTGCACAAAATTGGTGAATTTGATAGGGCCACGAATCGGTTGCGCGCCAAGTCGAACTGGCGAAATCGCGTTCACATTAAAAGGTAATGTCATCCCCACTCGTTGAAAAGCATCTGAAACCTTTCTGCCACGACTCGAACTACCGCATTGTCTCCCAAGCAAATTTGTATCTCTTGGGGTAAAAATTGCCATTCACTGTAGCATAATGCTGCGAAGGTAGCCTTTTCAGTTTCCTCGAAAAGCGCACTTCGGAGTTGGTCATATTCGTCGTTTTCCGAAGATCGAACCAGGTCAACCACCTTTCCTGACACGGAGTAAGACATTTAGGAGGTGAAACTCCCGTCAGCGCGAGCGAGCGCGGGCGACCAGATAAGGTCACAATTGTTGTATGCACCCGCCGTGGTTGCTCAGTGGCTATGGTGTTGGGCTGCTGAGCACGAGGTCGCGGGATCGAATCCCGGCCACGGCGGCCGCATTTCGATGGGGGCGAAATGCGAAAACACCCGTGTACTTAGATTTAGGTGCACGTTAAAGAACCCCAGGTGGTCTAAATTTCCGGAGTCCTCCACTACGGCGTGCCTCATAATCAGAAAGTGGTTTTGGCAAGTAAAACCCCATTTATTAAAAAAAAAATTGTATGCGCCGACGGGGCAGTATACAGTGGCGGCGCCATGCGGCGCGTCGTAGAAGCCGCAGCGAAAAGAAAATGCAGGGCCTGGGCCGGCGGCTCCGGCGCGCTCTCATCGGCGGTAATTTCTTTCCAGGCCGCCAGGCGCCGCCAGCCCGATAACGGCTCCGCGGGCTTGTGACCTTTTCTGGTCGCCGCAAACAGCGGAGTTTCCACTCCTAAATGTTTTTTGCTCCGTGATCTGAGCCAACCAGAAAGCCAGCGTATGGCGACACAGGGTTCACTTAGTTGCTAGTTACTAGAAAGAGTCTGTGTACGAGTGGCGGCGACCGGGGCTGCGAGCCATGTTGGTGCACTCCGTAGAGAGAACACGCGTACTGTGGCAAGTGCGCGTCGAATGAAGGCTAAACCCCATGAGCGCGATTTTGTGCGCTCCAACCGCTCCAAAGTAAAAGAAGATAAGCTAAAGACAAAGTAGTGGAAATTTGTTTTTTTTTTAGCATTTTCTAAGGTGCACACGCGCATGTGCGTTAGAACCAGGGAACTTCGCGAACTGCGACGACGCGGCGGATCCCCCGTATAGACCTTTTGCATCCGCGATGTGGCTTGCGATGTTCTCTGTGATCCCAGAGAACTTCCGGTCAGCCATTTTTTGACAGTCCAGTTAGCCAAGAAAAAATAAGTGTTTTGTAGCATAGTTACTCTAGTCACCATAGCATAGTATACTGTAGGCGCATATTCTGGATGTTTTCAGATATAAATAACGTGCACCGTGCGTCGACTCATGTATGGGAGTTTTTTTTTTTTTTTTTTTGCACTTAACAATACAATTCACTTGTCAAACACTCCAACTCCCCAACAAAACTGGTGCCAGTTGGAGGGTCCTATAAATTTATAGGCTATTGTAAGTGTTCTTGCGGAGGGCTTAACCGGAAGTCTTCCGGGGACTCTGTAAGCATGAAAATGGTCTATACACATGTGCGGAACAACTCGCCGTGAATCCTTACAAATTATGTTTGTTCGCGGCACACGTTGCCGACGCTGACGTACACGAATGTTTGATGTCTACAGATCCCTCCGACTATTCGACAATTTCTTTACAGCGAAGCTGCTAAGGGCTACTTTCCCCGCTATCGTTTCCGCGTATAGAAAAAAATCCCAAAGATAGTGCAGTGCCGGGCCGACCCGCGGCGGAGGTGAAGCTGGCGTTAAGCACTCCCCATACGTGGGCCTATCCCGAAGATAGTCAAATGCCGGGCCAACCCACGGCGGAGGTGCAGTTCTCCATTAAAAGGCCCACATACACAGCTTCGCCGGTCATCGTTCCCAGAGTGAAAGGGCACCGAGATTCTTTTTTTTTTTTTGTACCGATTAACCGCTCCGATGGATAGATGGATGGATAAGGCCCTTTAAATCGGGTGGCGGCACACGCCACGAGCCGTCACTAGTGATATATTTTGTACTTAGTGGAGGGTGAAGTTTCACTCTTGCCTTGATTTTAGCCACCGATGAAATACCCTCCGTTTGGTTGTTTCTACCCGCTTAAAGTCTGCTTTGCTTCCACTGGCCCTAAAAGCCAATGCTCTGAAAAATCAGCCCCGTTGCTTTTAAATGTAGGGCGAAGCCCTTTACTCTCAAACATTTGTTGAGCGCCCCACGGCGGGTGCATACGGCGCCCAGTGGGAATTGCAACCACTGAAGTGTTCCGACGGGCGGCCTACACACGAACACGTAGTGGAGCCTCGTTGACATGCCGCGTTTCCAAATTAAAGACTATGCAGCGACACGCGCAAGCTTAGAAGTGACACTTATATAGCGCTGATTTTATGTAAATGTGCTACATCTGCGCATATGGCCGCGCTTGGAAAACCACAGAGAAAAATATGCACGAACGCGATCCGACACGCTTGCACGGGACAAATAGGCATAGTCGAATGACCAATGGTTCACCTACTTGCTAAAAAGTGGAAAGTGGACCTTGGAAAATGCTTAAAAAAAAACGAAAAAAGGAACGCACGCTTCCACATACTTCGTATTTAGCTTATCTTACTAAATGCTAAGCATTTCTTGGCGGCGAACATTTGCCACTTTGACACTATCTATCTATAGATAGATAGATTGGCGCTCTCATGGACTAGCTAGCTAGCCGCCTACGTCTTGGCGCTCTCATGGGCGCTCTCATTGGCGTACCAAAATTGGCGTAGTATGACAAGAATGCGCGACGAACATAAATGATAGCTCATGATATTAATGTCTTAACATGCGTGTCATGTAGGTCATGAAACAGCCGCCCACGTCTTTGTGGTCTCATGGTCGTTTCGTTAGCTTGGTAGGCTCCCCGCACACTGCCTCGCATAAGATCGATTCCCACAGGGCGTGGGATCTGCTGGCTTTTTTTATTATTATGGAACGGCTGCTGCAACACGACAACGCATGACACCATTTATTCGACGCACGTTCTTCTCGCTGCGGAATGCACCACCACGGCGCGCAGCCCAGTCCCCGCCGTTCGTGCATACACCCAATAATAATTTTTAAGTTTTGCGGAATTTTTACAAATCGCCTATTGCAAGTAGCATAATTGTGTCAATTGAATTAGATTATTCAGAGAGGTGCACATTGCTTGCACGAGAAATCGTAGCACATATTCAGCTAATTAAAACAATTCACTCATTAACTTCTTAATTACTTCACGGCACATATTGCAATTTACGAATCGTAACCGCCGAGTTTGAAGGCGTATCCATTTGGAATGAATTTCCAAAATGACACCAGTTTGAAGATGTGCGCCATCAAACTATGTAAAAATGCACTGTTCCACTTTTTTAGCAGAATGCTCTCCTATGCATTGGAGCACTAAGGTAGGTAACTGGACGCCCATATATTTCGTCCCACACTTTGGGAAATAATATCTCTAAACTGGTGTCGTCCTGGAGATACAAGTAGATCGTCTTGCAAACTCACCGGCTACAATTCGCAAATTGCAATATGTGCCGTAAAGTAATTAAGATCGTCATTAGTGACCTTTTGTTAATTATTTGGATGTGTGTTGATTTCTAGTGCTAATAATGTCAGCCTCTCTGAATAACCCAGCTCAAGGACAAAAATTATGCTATCTGCCACAAGCGATCTTCAAAAATGACGGAAAACTTAAATATGATCACCCCAAATACTAGAATACTTGTACGCATGGCCTATAGATTTTGTGAATGTGTTATGAAAATTCCATATGCTGTTACGAGATGAAAGCTGACTCTCAGCTTGATATTCGGACTAAGTTATTTTGAACAAGGCAAACGCAGTTCGAGATGGGTTCAAGAAACGGTTCCCCTCTAATGTTACGTGCGGCTAGGCGCTTACAGTTCCTCATTTTGAAATTTTTTCTAGTAAAAAAAAAGAAGAAAAGAAAGCCGCTCTTTCGTAGAAACCGCATAGTACGTACGTGCCTCGATATGCACCTTCGCTACAGTGTACTACCCTCACCGCATCTCTGGACCGGGTTTCACCACGAGTTTGACCACTTGGTTCGACTATGGTGGCTAGAAGGGGCAGTGTGTCGGGCGGGAGCCGGTGGGGCGCACAGAGGAGCGATGAAAGTTATAGATGGCGCTACTTGCAGCTGGTGCGCAAGTACTTGCAGCTGGTGCGCGGCAAGTCAGAGAGGCTGAATTAATCTCGTGGGTGGCGGCAATGGAAAAGAAACCTGCCATGAGTAACTACTTAAGAGGAAAAAATGAAATCAGGAAAGAAACCATTTATGATAACTCAAAGGGAAGCTCATTACTTTTAGAAGCGAAATCGGGATGCCTTGAAACACACCTATAAAGCGAGATATAAGAAGGAAGAAGAAGCATGTGCTTGCTGCGGTAAAGCTAGGGAAACGACGGAGCATGTTTTATTAGAATGTGAAGACGTCTACCCAGCGGTCGATTTAGGCATCACTCGCCTCCTTGAGGCCCTTGGGTTCAGCGGGAGCGGTGGTAAAGCAAACATGTCCGCAATAGACATTAGTAAGAGGCAATTGGAGGATTGGTGGAATAAAAGTAGGGAAACGACAAAAGATGGAGACGTACAAAAGCACAGTTCGCAATAGGGGATCAGAAAATTTGGGCGTGGTAGTTCATAGTTTTTTTTTCTTCTTTTTTCATTGTTTAACCTATGTGGGATATTAGGCAGTATAGTAGCAAAAGCTTGGTGGCGCAACCCACCGCCCCGTTCCAAAGGGGACGCTCATAACATCCATCCATCCCATCCGCAGCCTTCGCGGCTTTTGATTGGGGCGGCGCACGGCAGTTAGCACGCGCGTCGCGTTCGCTTTGTGTCGCGTTTGAATTTTTAATGGTATGCGCGGCGCAAACATCACGAAGTGATCGCAGCTCAGAGACGCATTATTCAGAAGTGTGACACTTCTTCGGAGAGCAGAGAATGGAAAAATGCGTTATTTGCAACACCGGAACACTCAGCAAATGTTTAGCCATGCGACTTAAAAAAGTAGGAAGATCACATTTGAAAGTCACTCTGGGCAAGTTGGTTTTTACTAAAAGGCTTGGCGTTAACGCAAGTGAACATGTAACATGAACAAAAACAACCCGAAATGTCGCCTTTCATCTTTTTTCCATTCACTCATCTGCTGCAAATATAGTCATTGGTCGCAGAGAAAATTGTAAACGCAAACAGGCAAAAACGCTGGGGCTGCGCGCAATGAACCGGGGAATATCATCACCACGTCGTTCAGTTCACTCTCCGCGTCCGCATGCGCCAGCAACGTGCCCTTTAAAAAGCTTTGTAAAAAAAAAAAAAGATAGATAGATATGTGGGTGCTTTGGCGAACCTCAACATGCACTAAATATTTTCCATCACTGCTTTTGTTGTACAGCTAGGTCCATAAGACGAGAGGAAACACTTTATTACATCGTACAGCAATCCACATGCACACATCAGACCGTGCTTAACAACAGGCTCTACTTCACTCTCCTTAATGTCAAATGTTTCTGGTGTTCCCTTTGAAAAGTCGTCCTTGTACAAATATTTTGTGAAAAAGTAAGTTATCAGTAAGTAAGTTAGTAAGTTAAAAAAAGTTAATTATCTAGTTACAAACTAGATAATTTTGCTGTAACTGCTTTACGTTGGAGCTCGCATCCCACTTGACGGAGTGTTATAAAATCATGCTACTGAAAGCATTAAGCTTTGTTGAAAAAAATGTGAATGCCTCCTCTAGCACTTTAATGAGCTCCAGGGTACAATAGGCCTCCCCTGTCAAACTTTTGTGTGAACACGCTGTCTGCATTGCATTCAAGCTGCTTCTCTGGTAACTGCGAGGCCGCAAACAAACGCGGTCAACAAGCCTACGCTTGCCCAGCAGACCTCCCTGGTCACGATGTTTTGTACCATGACGAACCCGCTTACCCTCGAGATCAAAAGGGAGGTAGGTAAGAATAAAGTGATTTTATTTTACAATACGAGCTGGACTGAGCATAAGCATCCCCCCTCCCCGCAAACTTCCTCCTAAAATTAATTGAAAAAAATCCACATTGGCACCGACCTCAGCGTAATGTTGCGTTAAGCCTCAGCACCCTAAACTGCAGCGCCAGTACGACTTCGTGGATTTCGAAGTTATTTTCGCATGTTTGCCAAACTACAATGCCATCTTTGTTCAGCGACAAACTGTTACGACCCGCCGTGGTTGCTTAGTGGCTTCGGTGTTGCGCAGCTAAGCACGAGGTCGCGAGATCCAATCCCGCCCACGGCGGCCGCAGATGAGGGCGGAATGCAAAATCACCCGTGCACTTCGATTTAGATGCACATTAAAAAACCCCAGGTGGTCAAAATTAATCCGGAGTCCCCCACTACGGCGTGCTTCATACATAGATCGTGGTTTTGGCACGTAAAACCCCATAATTCTCATTTAATAAATTGTTGGCCAAAGTTAAAAGCAGACAACGCTGTCGAAGTCGCATCACTAGCAGCTAGCGCTGCATAAGCGAAAACGGAAGCTGTGGGAGCCGTGTTATCTTGCATATATATATATATATATATATATATATATATAGTCAAAAGCGAATAAGACCAGGGTCGTGTCGTTAAAAAAATATAGAAAAACAGGAATGTGGTAAAAAGAAATGAGGTTTTACGTGCCAAAACGGCGATCTGATTATGAGGCACGCCGTATGGGGGACTCCGGAATAATTTAGACCACCTGGGTTTTTGACCACCTGGTTCAATGCCAGGGTAGGCAAGATGCAGGCTGAAGTCAGTGGGGGAATATGGCATAGGTTCTAGGAATAGCAGGGGAGAGTTGTTAGTATAGTTTGTAGAACGGAATAATTTGCAGATAATGAATACCTTCTTCCGCAAGCGGGATAACCGAAAGTGGACGTGGAGGAGCTCGAATGGCGAGACTAGAAATGAAATAGACTTCATACTCTGCGCTAACCTTGGCATCATACAAGATGTGGACGTGCTCGCCAAGCTGCGCTGCAGTGACCATAGGATGGTAAGAACTCGAATTAGCCTAGACATGAGGAGGGAACCGAAGAAACTGGTACATAAGAAGCCGATCAATGAGTTAGCGGTAAGAGGGAAAAGAGAGGAATTCCGGATCAAGCTACAGAACAGAACTCGGGAAGAGGACCTTAGTATTGAAGCAATGAACGACAATCTTATGGACATCATTAAGGAGTGTGCAATAGAAGTCAGGGCTAACTTCGTTAGACAGGATACCGGTAAGCTATCGCAGGAGACGAAAGATCTGATTAAGAAAGGCCAATGTATGAAAGCCTCTAACCCTACAGCTAGAATAGAACTGGCAGAACTTTCCAAGTTGATCAACAAGCGTAATATATAGCTGACATAAGGAAGTATAATATGGATAGAATTGAGCATTCTCTCAGGAACGGAGGAAGCCTAAAAGCAGTGAAGAATAAACTAGGAATAGGCAAGAATCAGATGTATGCGTTAACAGACAAAGCCGGTAATATCATTACTACTATGGGTAAGATAGTTCAAGTGGCTGAGTAGTTCGATAGAGATTTATACAGTACCAGTGGCACCCACGACGATAATGGAAGAGGGAATAGTCTAGAGGAATATGACATCCCACAATAACGCCGGAAGAAGTAAAGGAAGCCCTGGGAGCTATGCAAAGGGGAAAGGCAGCTGGGAAAAGTCAGGTAACAGCAGATTTGTTGAAGGATGGTGGGCAGATTGTTCTACAAAAACTGGCCACTCTGTATACGCAATGCCTAATGACCTCGAGCGTACTAGAATCTTGGAAGAACGCCAACATAGTCCATAAGAAAGGGGACGCCAAAGACTTGAAAAATTATAGACCGATCAGCTTACTGTCCGTTGCCTGCAAAGCATTTACTAAGGTAATCGCAAATATAATCAGGAACACATTAGACATCTGTCAACCAAAGGACCAGATAAGAAGAGAGCAGATTGGGGGAGGGAACAAACGCGAGTTAATGACGTCTTAGTTGAATCAAGAAAAAAATGCGCATGGGCATGTAATGAGGAGGGAAGATAACCGGTGGTCATTAAAAGTTACGGACTGGATTCCGAGAAAAGGGAAGCGTAGCAGGGGGTGGCAGAAAGTTAGGTGGACGGATGAGATTAAGAAGTTTGCAGGGACAACATGGCCACAATTAGCACATGACCGGGGTAGTTGGCGAAGTATGGGAGAAGCCCTTGTCCTGCAGTGGGCGTAGCCAGGCTGATGATGATAGTTCTTTACCATGCACTTCAACCTAAGTACACACGCGTTCTTGCGGCCGCCGTGGCCGGGATTCGATCCCACGACCTCGTGCTCAGCGGCCCTGCACCATAACCACTAAGCAATCGCAGCTGGTCGAGAAGAATGTGGTAGGTGAAGAACCAGTGAATTGGGGGGATATGGGGAAAGTAAGCTGCAATCGTTTATCTCCGTTTATATTGGCTTCTTTTAATATATTTCTTGAGAAATATTGATCCCCGTTACAATATATCCTCGAAGTAACACTCATTCCTGCGTATTGCCCTAGGCCCGTATTTTGTAACGTTGCCTTTATTTTTCATTATTATTACGCGTCGCACCGAGTCGTCCATCTCGAGTCAATGGCGAAAGGAATCGAAAATGAATTTTTAGGAAATACAGCCCAAAGAAAGAGGGGTTTCAGTGTTCCTTGATAAATTGGGAAGATTAAAAGCCACGTCGTCGTGATGGCTCTCAGAGAGGCATTCATTTTATATTAATTCGAAGTAGTATTTAGACAATTAGAAAAATTAGACACTATAATGAATCGTTTAACCAGTATAATCGGACGACCGATCATATTGGAGGATCGACGCCCGTCGTCCGAAGAGCTCATAATTAACCGCTTCCAGACTTGCAGAAGTTCACGCTGCTAATTTCCTCGGAGTAATATCCCGGCCAATTTCGCCTAGAAAACAGAAACAAAAGCGCCGCCGAAGAGTTGTCCTGCACTCGATCGAGGGAGGCGGCCAGGCTGGTGTTGTCGCACTTCGTTTTATGCGAGGTATCCTGGTACACAGAAACTTTGGAGGGGGGGGGGGGGGTTGTCATGTGCTTGGTGTGCCCCTGCTTGCCACTGTCTCTGCCGAATGGCCCACCAGCGGAGAATGTGCACTTCGCAGCGGGACCGCGCGTCTTTTGGCGAGGATGTTTACAGAGAGCGCCCGTCTGTACGGGAAGAGGTAGCGAAAAGGAAGAGTGCTGCCTCGTGTTCTGCGCAATAAATCGTGCGGCGACTTTGAAACGCGCCCACGTCCCCTCGTAGATGCTCTCTCTAGCAGGACGCAGGCGTCATCGCCGAGTGTGGGTGAAATTGGCGCGTTGGTTGCGGCTTGCATCACCAGCCACGCGAGGCTTATAAATAAACACCATTGGCGCCGGGAGATCTTGCGTCGGGCTATGTGTATGCATTGGACACGACGGTGACCTGATAAGAGAGCTTTCTGAGGAGTCTGCAGGTGTGTGCCTTGCGTAAGGAAAAAAGTTTTGCTCATTTTGACTTACCGAGGCAGCCTGGAAGAAAAAAAAAAAAGCATTGCCATTTGCACAGTTATTAAACAAAGCACCGTATTGGGAAATGAAATTTCTTGCTCGATCTACCGTATTTCCAAAAGCTTAAAAGCCACTCCGTGAGCGCCTGAAACTTTCTATGGACCGTACAGTTCACGGTTGTGGTACAGGCGTTCCTCTGCAGCACGGATCGCGCTCTTACCGCGGGATAAACTTACACCGATGTAAATTGGGCTAGAATCGACTACTGAGCGCAACTACGCCACTCCGTACAGCTATACACGCAGCGAAATCGCTGGCCAATATATAGCGTGCTATGGGAACCGTTGGGTTTTCTTGAGGCAAAAGGCATCACTGCTGCTATTGTCGACGACGTTTCATCCCCAATTTATGTCGGCGTAAAGTTATCTAAGAGTAAATGCCTTCCAACAAAAGGGCCCCTGAATGTAAGGACAACTCCCCTCAGTTTTTGTAGTCTCGTGTACTGATGCATGGTACTGCAGGCGCACAGAACTGTCTAGTGCACGGCTCTGAAGCGTGGAATTGCCTTTAGAACTGCCAACTTATGCTTCCTGGAAAACTTTCGAAATAATAATAATGATAATAATTATGGAATTAATGCGCCGTGTGCTGTATTTTTCCGGACTGCCCCGGCTTTCAGAAAAATGGTGAACTAGGCGTATGCCTTCGAGGGACTATGGTGGTGACGCTTGGCAACTGCAAGGTAATGCAGTACTGAGCTTGCGGACGACTTGCGGGCAGCGGAAAACGTTGGCGTACCAGGCGTTGTGGCTTGAGGGGTTCAAATTTAAACGACAGTAAACTATACAGCAGTATGCCCGCCGCTGAGCGCGCATTTCAGTAAAGATTCCCTTCTCGTGCAGGAGCGCCATTGGTAGCGGCTCGCAAATGGTCCAGGCCGGTCGTCCGCCCGTCACGTTTCACTAAAAGCCGTATCGAAACGAAACTTTGCAGCAATGCGCAGGGCGTTGTGTATTATATGTGATTATAAAGATATGGCCTCGTTTTGTGTGCCACAAGAAGTCAAATACCATCCACCGGGCGCGCCTTGAAATAAATCCCGTGAGAGAGCTCAAAATCGAGTCAGACTGAGTAATGGAGTGTCTTGCAGAACGTACTGCGAATAAGCTTCATATATATTGAAAGCAGTGCGCTGACTCAGCAGGTAAGTTGCCTGAGCAGTACTCAAGGATGAACAACTTCGAGATGAGGCGCGACTCTGTCGCACTCATGGAAATTGCCAGTGATAAAATTGGATGCGTGGTGGCGCCTGTTGATCTCGACGTCCTTCACAGAGTCCCTAGGGAGTTGCACTTGGCGCGGTTTTGCTCGCGCGTAAAGAAGACTGATCTCGTAGACTAAGAAGATAAGTATGCGCTTCACCTGACTGACATTGGTTTTCGACAACGAACATTCGACTTCGCGAGACAGCGCTCTTTTTCAAGGCGCTGTCATTCAGGCAGCAGCACAAGTGACAATATTTATGGATTAGCAACTGCCAACTCAAGCTCATGCGGAGAGTCGAGAAAAGCAATTACAGTCCACCGCTTTGTCTACGAATTAAAACAGCGATTGACTTATCAGCATTTACCGACGTTACGACTATCTTCGTCCCTCACAGCTAACGTGCATTCCTATTGCGCAAGTGAGCTAAGCGGCTTTTTTCATAGTAGCTTGTGGTCCATTCATTTCAACGCGCGCAGCCCCCGCGAACATTTCGTTCACTATCAAATCTTCGTGCGGCGATGATGAGAACTTGTATTCTTTTCCATCACGCCAATTGTAATACGCCCATGGATAGAACAGTGGCAATCATGGCATGACAGGTGTCCATGAATTGTCCAAACGCTCATCAAATTGCGAGCCTTTGGGCTAGACTTGGACGATTCCATTGTCAACACAAATTATAGGACATCTTTGAATCACTGTATTGTTCACATTCCTCGTCATTTTCAGACTTCTGTGCTGATATTCAGAATGTCATGACAATATTGTCGATATTGAACAAAAGAATGTTGCATTTATGGGTGACGTGGATATCAGCCTGATTGATTTATTGTCCTTGAACGTTATTATTTATCCTGTTTTCATAGGTTTGGTTAAGAGTGCCTCATCAATGTTCCAACACAGTCCAGTCTAGACTGTACTAATTGCACTAATCGCACTAATTTAACTAACTGATCACGCATTGCCTTGCCTTATGCATCCGCCAGAAGCAGGTATCCCTGAAACCGATATTGCTTATTTAGCTGTCCTTGAGCATTACTACTACTTGCACCTTCGCCACAATCTCATATACCAAACTTATGTTCGATAAGGAATTATATTGTAAAACGCCGTCACCAACGCTGATCTATTGGCCCTCCGTTACTGCTATACGAATGATCAGCAGCAAGCTTCCTCGCGATTTCTCTCCGTGTTGGCATCATATTACTTAATTGTGTTTCCTATAAATGGCAACGCAAAAACAAATTGTCTCACCTAAAACCCATGGGTCACTGGTAAACTGTGTACTATACTGAAGGCACACGGTATAGAACTATACAGAAAAACGAAACGGTAACCATTCAACATAAAACTGCAGCACTCGATAAAAGAAGTACTGCTACCCATTTTCCGCTGAGCTAATCAGAGCACCACAATTATCGGTCGAAGTGCCTACTCCGCCCCTTTTCATATTTTGTTTATTTATTCCTGGACGAGTTGATTTCTATTACTAATAATCTAACAATAACTAAAAATTAAAAAAAATTAAATTATGGGGTTTTACGTGCCAAAACCACTTTCTGATTATGAGGCACGCCGTAGTGGAGGACTCCGGAAATTTTGACCACCTGGGGTTCTTTAACGTGCACCTAAATCTAAGTACACGGGTGTTTTCGCATTTGGCCCCCATCGAAATGCGGCCGCCGTGGCCGGGATTCGATCCCGCGACCTCGTGTTCACAATAACTAGCGCTGGGCAGGTAACGTTCATCCTGATCATATATAATTAATCTTACGAACGATATCGTCCTTTCTGAAATCATTACCTGTAACCTTCAAAACGGGTATCTTTCCTCGTAGACCCAATGCGGCAGGGCTACCCCCTGTTTTTAAGAAATGTGATCGTTCCTTGCTAACCTATTAGACCAATATGCGTGCTGCCGTTCTTTCGGATGAGGAATCTGTCTTGAGAAAGGACGTCGACACAATAAATAGTTGTTCTTTAAGAAGTAGATCAACATTTCAATTACACTAGACTCTCTTTAACCCGAACTCGAAGGGACCATGAAACTTCGTTCGTCTTGTCAGAAGAATAATTGGCGACATGACCAGGTGCATCCAAATATCTTACTTCAAAACGGTAAATGAAGTGGACTTACAAAGGGGGGAAAATGACATAAAACTCATTTATTTAGCTGAATTTAATAGAAAATAGAAAAAAAGGAGAAAGGAGGCGAAGCGTCGCAGAGGCGCGCTGAGTTGACCGCCTCTAGCAGTTTCTACAGGTTTGCGGTACGGACGTACCAGCATCGTCTCGTGATAACATCGTCCTCGTGCGCCATACGCCGTGTGTCAGTGGGCCGCTTCGATTTTCGGAGTTCTGGCAGCCCGCTGGCAGCCAGCTAGTTCCGGTCCTGATAGGAAGTCACGCGGACAAACCGAAGCTGCCCGAAGTTTGCACAATCTAACGCCTTAGACAGCTGGCCGCGGGGTAAATGTAAACGTGCTACCAGCGTGTGGCGACGCCGGCGCGCGCTCGGCGCATAGTCGGCCCATTTATGCGTTGCTAGCTTGAAAATATATAGTTGCATTCACATACACGATCACGTTCGCGAGATTTCGCGCGACTCGGCACTGGGCCAACCTTAAGTTGGACAGCGCAATAGACGGCCTCCACTATGCCAAGACGCAAAATCGCGCGTAAGTGATCGTATCCCCGAAATCGATCGCTCGAGGATCCCTGCTCGCAGCGATCACGCCACCCAACGGCGATGTTGACGTTGTGCCATCACTTGACAAGACATGAAAATGCAGGATATTGTCTTATACGCATAAAATTTCGTGCCGACTTGCTTGGGCTTCGATTTCAGAAAGTTTGTTTCGGCTGATGGTGCTTCCCATTTTGACCCTAAGGAGCTGGGGATGCGGCTGGCGCATGAAAATGCACGCCGCCTGTGACCAGCGAAAAGTTTCACACGAAAAACAATATTGGTCACGATCATGGGAGCAATAAGCTAATACGTGTGCCTATTACTCAACCAGTGCATTCTTAACATCTACGGCCTGCAGTTCGAACACATATCGGTTTCGAGGTGCTACCTATAGGCATACGACGGAGCGAACACGGGCTAGCTGCAACGCCTTCCTTAAGTGCAGAAAAAAGGACATATCGCGACATACATACGCGAGATATGTAAAAAAAAAAAAAAACACCACCAGAGAACGATGTACCGCAATGTGCGTGAATGAGCGTCTACAACTTGCGCGGGACACGATGCAGAAACATGCACGCGTGAGAGCGCGGCGCGCTGATCACTGCCGGGAAGAAGCCTTCGTGGGACACACATGCATACACACACAAAAGCTTCTAAAGGTTCACCGCCGCTCGTATCGCACCACACCCGCCGTCGTTGCTCAGTGGCTATGGTGTTGGGCTGCTGAGCACGAGGTCGCGGGATCGAATCCCGGCCACGGCGGCCGCATTTCGATGGGGGCCAAATGCGAAAACACCCGTGTACTTAGATTTATGATGCGCATTAAAGAACCCCATGTGGTCGAAATTTCCGGAGTCCTCCACTACGGCGTGCCTCATAATCAGAAAGTGGTTTTGGCACGTAAAACCCCATAAATAATTTTTTTTTTGTATCGCACCACCTCGCAATGCGGAACGGTGCGTTAGGACCTAAGATGATAACACTAGAAGTAAGGAAACCCGAAGATGATCGTAGACACTTGGCTGAGCGAGGTAAATTTAAATCCTCAAGCGCCCGCGTTGCAATCCGTGAAGTCCCCACAAAGATGGCGGCGAGCGCCCCTCTCCATTTCTTAGTCGTCTGCTAGCCAGAGAACTTCCAGAGAGCAGCCAGACCAAAATCGTCCTGGCTGGTTCTGGCAGCCCGCGGGTTGCCAGAACCGTCCAGCCCGAGCAAAACGAACGCCCGGCGGAAGTGCGCGTGGCGCGGTGGGCGGAGCAACCCCAGAAAAAGGAAGGCGCTCTGGCAGCCCACGGGTAGTGGAACATCGAAGAGGACCAGTGCGCAAGGGAGGAAAGGAGTAGAGTTACTGTATGTGCTACCGCAGGTAGCAGAGTTGCGCGTCTGTTTTATCACGCCGCTAGCGCCTCTATTGGCAGAACGTCATCACGTGGTAGCCAAGCAACCGTGCATTGCGGAGAAGCACATGTTCGGGCCAATTTTTGTATTTCCCGACGCCGCCGCTGCAGCGAACTGGATTGACAAGTTATCGCCAGTCAAATTCAAATCCAATCCGACCGATCTTGCCGTTCGCTGTCCATGTGCGTGCTAGCTGCGTAGCAACAACGCAACGTGCGCAGCGCATCTCACGTTTGTTTCGTCGGTATGCCTCGTGACACCTTACCTGCCTCGTGACACCTTACTGCAGTAATTGTTTTTCTTCCTTTGTAAAACTAGTGAAGGTTGTTCAGGTATAGACACCTGAACAAACAAATTTTCAGTCAACTGCCTATTGCGTCAAGTGTGTATGAGATGAAATTGCTTGACTAACAGCTATGTGCTCTTTGGGCTGTGCTAAAAAATTCACAGCTGGAATATTAAAAGCTACTGCAAGTCTGGATTTCTGTAAAATAATGGAAGCACGTAGAGTTATACAGAAGATTTAGCTGGAATTACCAGTTTTCTGCATGTGATGCATCACACTGCTTTCACAGAAGTGTCGTAAAAAAGCCAGCTCACATTTTCATGATTATGCACTGCTTGGGTTGTTTCTGAATATGAAAGAGGTTACTACTAAGTAAAGATATTTAATCTACTACAGCTTATGTGAAGCAGGATGCAAGAGGAATGAATGTCGTTATTTAACACAGGGTAAGGGCCTAACTGTGTTTTGAATTATTCCCTATAATGTAGCTATGTCAATCCTGTGAGAAAAACTTTCGCTACACTCCCACAGAAGGCTACTTTTGGAATACCCGCCGTGGTTGCTCAGTGGCTATGGTGTTGGGCTGCTGAGCACGAGGTCGCGGGATCGAATCCCGGCCACGGCGGCCGTATTTCGATGGGGGCGAAATGCGAAAACACCCGTGTGCTTAGATTTAGGTGCACGTTAAAGAACCCCAGGTGGTCAAAATTTCCGGAGTCCTCCACTACGGCGTGCCTCATAATCAGAAAGTGGTTTTGGCACGTAAAACCCCAAATATTATTATTATATTACTTTTGGAATCCCTGCAGTGAAAAGCACATAATGAAATCACACTTGCAGGTGTAGCTGATATCCATTGCTTGCTGGTAGATGGATATGTTCCTACACAAGATATAATGGGGTACCAGAGTCGAAATATCAATGGTTGGTCATTGATTCACCCGTAATATTTTAGTCTGGCTACATGTTGAGAGCTATGGCACATAAGCAAGTATGGGCCTCATTATATTTAGTACAGTTCCCTTTGTAAAAGAGCTTGATAAAGCTCACTATATCAAAATATTTGCACGCGCATACACTAGTGTTTTTGTTTTTTTCTCTGAAATTCACATTGTGATTTTATTGCCAAAAAAGAGGTAGTTGCGGCGCGGTGCTTTTTGTTACTATTTACATGCTAAAAGAGCACTGCACTGCTCTTAGTAGCGTATTTATCTCTGTTGAAACAAAACCTGAGTGCCAAGCAGTATTCATGCGAAGGAAAGTTATTAAAGTATCTGATTGTTTACCTCAATTATTAAAGTTTGTCCAGTTTTTAATACGCTATGTTATTTCGAACCTTATACTACCTTGTGAAGTAGCTTTTTCTCACGAAACTTTTTGTAGGATTTCCGGAATCTATAAAATAACATCACCATATTCCCTAACTTTATTCGGTGCGATCTAATCGTTACCGTCGCGGTTCACGAATGCTGCATCTGATCGGCGTATATAGAATACACAATCTATTCTAGATACGCGAGTGCCCGTACGTTATTAGGGCGGAGAAAGTGCACAGGTGGATGCAAGTCCAAAAAAAAAAAAAGAAAACTAATATACGCGCTGCATCTTACGCCGCGCGCTAAAAAAGGGCAGCGCCTTTTTCTTCACAATCTAATCCAGTCAGCTGTTTCGATGCGCTTTGTTTGCGATTAGGCGGAAAAGCGGAGCACAAGCGATGCAAAAGCGCCCACGGTCGATCGACGATACGCTAGGCATGTCGCCTGCAAAAACGGAGTGCGGCTTCGCCGCATAGACTTGGTTGCTTATTAGGCAAGATGGCGGACCTACGCGCAACTCTGCTACCTACGGTAGCATATATAGTAATTCTAATCTCGAAAGCGAGCCGCCATTTTGTGGCAAGCACTACACGGGGCAAACTGGTCGATGCCTTCATCGACCGGCTACGGTAACATAAACAATAACGTCAGCAATACAGCATCCGGTCATTCATTGCAGAGACTGCACGGAAGAAAGAAAAAAGACTAAGAAAGCGCCGCGTTATCCCATTTTCAGTCAGTGCAGCGTATTGTCAAATAATAGCACAAAAATCACTAGAGAGATTATTGAACACCATGAAATCCACAAATTCAAAGACAAATGCGCAGGCGCCGCCTCAATAGCCCTGTCAGAAAAAGAACTGCGTTTTCTTGAACAGGAAACACGTGCACAGCTGTTCATGTGTCACCGTAGCCCTGTGCGCTCAGGTACTGTCAATTGATTCAATTTATGGGGTTTTACGTGCCAAAACCACTTTCTGATTATGAGGCACGCCGTAGTGGAGGACTCCGGAAAGTTCGACCACCTGGGATTCTTTCACGGGCACCTAAATCTAAGTACACAGGTGTTTTCGCCCCCCATCGAAATGCGGCCACCGTGACCGGGATTCGATCCCGCGAACTCGTGCTCAGCAGCCCAACACCATAGCCACTGAGCAACAACGGCTGGTCATTTAAGATTGGTTGCCACCGTATTTAAGCAGTGGAAATCGCCTCAATAAAACCAGCTGTAAGTTAAGCGTTGTGTATGTGCACTCGTATCGTTCTTGGCCTTTGCGCTGTTGAAAAAAAGAAAAGAAAAAACATCTGCTTTGTGGGCACAGTCTAGGTGGCCGATGGCTCGTAGCTGTGCGCGCGCTCTAATTCACAGTTGTAATTCTGATAAGTGCCTGACAATGCCAGCAACCATGCAGCCTAGATTCAGGCCTTATTAATTTATTAGGTTGGTGCAAAATTAATAAAGAGACCATTAATCCCCCTAAAAGTAAATTTATTACATTGGATCACAACCAAAACCGCCTCTGTGTATTCCACACATTTCATCGGCATCATTCGATCTCAGCAAGTGAGGAATGTATACAGATCCAGATGTGATATGCAGGGGCAATTTAAAACTTCACCGTCATATTGTTCACATTAATTTAAAAAAAAGCTTGTCTTATGGCGTACGCACTTTCATTCGGGCCCGGGTCCTTCTTTTCATGGCTGGTACGCATCGCCAACGATGAGTACCGCCATATCGCCAATGATAAACAATTATACAGGCAAACAATATGCTCACGGTAGCTGATTGTGGTAAATATATGTTCTATAGGGACCTTTGTTTTCCATGAACACTCGATAATTCCTGATTTTTGCACCCCGATCAAGTTTTATGAAGATCGGGTTAAGCTCGACTTCCCCCGAAGTTCGTCCTTTTGTAAACAATAATAATATGCAGGAGTTCAAAAACTAATAAACACTGCCCATGTGTGAAAAGTGGTCAAGAAATGTCATAGTCATTGTTACTTTGATATTGATAGTATTAATAAATTAATAAGTAATAATGATATTAATAGTATGGTATATGCGTCTATTTCGCTTAAAGGGCCCCCTCACCAGGCCACATAGGAAATTTTGGTTATACGCTGGAAGTTGTTACGTGCCCTCCAAGGAGTGTTCTACCGCAAGAATTTTTCAAATGATAAATATCTGAAGTGCCACGAACCCATGATTTCAGGAGGCGAGCGTCACTGCAAACATAGACACACTGCCCACGTCTAGCCTCCGCGAGCGAAATTTCTTCATCGTGTTCTCCCATACCGGAGCCTGAGGATCGCGTGATGGATGCGTCACGGGCCCCGCCTTCTTCTTTCTTTTCTCTCTTCGGTTTGTAGGTTTTATTATTTCTCTAAACTTTAAATCGCCTAGTGAAGCAACAGATGAGCCAAATAACTGTTGCCTTGAATAATTCTTCAAGTCACGTGTCACTGCGAGTGGCGTCATAGCACTGCGAAATACGTAGGCGCGCTTGTGCTAGGGTGGCTAGAATTGTAGCTAGAATTGTAGCCACCGTATACTTGTGCGACTGACGTCGACTCTGCAGCTGGGAGTGCGGCGCCCGCGAGGGCGTTTGGTTAGAAATTTCAGCTCTTTTCGCGTCGCTTTGCGGTGCAATACTTAGCAGACACGATCGTTGGCGCATATTGTGCGCTCTGCGCTTTTCAGCTGGCTTATATAATATAAACTGGCCTATATAATATATACAGCGCCTGCGCCGGCCTTGAGTGAACGGAAGTTTCTTGCTTTTTGCATTTTTAGTAGCCGCGTTTACATGTATACGACAATCCCATTTCCCCCGCGTCGCAGGCTTGTAAACGACGGTAGTGCGCTATAGTAGCGAACTCAGCGTCGACATTACTCTGCACTGCGAACAGTAGCTGTGGCGTCGAGAGGACGTTTGTCCAACTATGTCGCGTTCGAAGAAGGGTGGCCAATTCGGCTAGTTGGTATATCCCATTCATTTTGTTGCAAGAGCATATAGCGGGAAGCAGTAAAACAGGACGACAACAGACATGGTCGAAACTAAGGCCCGACTGGTCTAGAATGGATACTCTAATTAGCTTGACTTATTATACTTTACGGCGCATATTGTTGTTTACAAATTGAAGCCGGCAAGGCGTATATCCATTTGGAACCAATTGTTAGAATGACACCAGTTTCGAGATATTAATTCCCAAGTGCGTGCGGCGAAATACATCGGCGTTCCAGTTATTTTTGTGCTTCCATGCTTAAAACGGCGTTTTGTTATAAAAGTGGAACAACAGTGCCTTATTACGGCAAGGATGATGGCGGCGCATATCACGAAACCGGTGCCATCCTCCGAATTCGTTCCTAGTGGTCAAACTCGCCTGGCACAATTCGTAAATCGCATTATGTGCCATGAAGTAATTAATTAAAGTAGTTTATTAGTTGAATTTCGTTAATTAGTAATCTATGCATATCGATTGATTGTACAAGGAATGTACGCCTCTTCGAGGAATCCAGCTCAAGGATGTTAATTCTGCTATCTGAAACAAGCAATTTTTCAGGTTGCATAGTCATAAAAAAGTAAGAAAAAATCTTGTATATGGGCCTATTCGAAAGTACATACCTTGGCTTATTGACTCGACACCAGGCGCTATTCGTTGTCGTAACTGCCTGCCACCCACCCTGGCTGCAGCTTTTGACGTACCATATCGCGCAATGAGAGCATTCTGTAGATTTTCTGCTGCCTGCATAACCAGAACAGTACCGTCCTCCCTAGGTGTCAGATCCCTGGAATGGCGAAGATGTCGTGCGTTTCGTCATTTGGCCTCAGGCAACTTATCTCGTTTCATATTTCTACAATGTACATACGCCGGTACTGTACACGTATAATAGCGACGGGTCTGGTATACGACATATATGCCTTATACTGCGACTTTTGTCATCCCTCAACTGGTCATCGCTCGTCGGTTTAAAATAGTCAACCGCCGCAGAGCTTGTTGAAAGGCGAGAGTCAGTTCTGTCTTCGTAGCCGTTTCGCAGTAAAAATGCCAAAATACGGTCAGTGCGATGTATTTTAGATTTGCTCACTTGGCGATTTCATAGTGGCTACAGGCTGCGATTGTGCGAAACGTTCGCGCTCAGTCTACGAATATTTAACGTGTTCATGTATACTGAATTTTGTTCTTTCACTGGAGGGAAAAGCCGCGTTTGATGCCCGTAACACCCTTGTTGAACACGAGGCTGTCCATTCAAGCGTTGATGCCTGATACGCTATAGAGTATCTCCTGTTTCCCCCCCCCCCCTTTTTTTGTGTTAAGAAGATTCTTTTATTAACAAAAGACGAAGAATGTGCGCGGCTGATAGCAACCAGAATTCATGGATGCGTGCCACCACCTCACGGGCCTCTCTTTATAAACTCCCGCAACTCCGCTACGCGAGGCGCTTCACCTTAATGGAGAGTTTTACATTAGGGGACGCAAGCAGCGTGCGTACGCAAGAACTAGGGGTGACGGTACTGCGCATGCGCAGACCGAGACGTAGGGGTCTGCGCATGCGCACTACCGCGCTCCCTAGTTCTTGCGTACGCACGCTGCTTGCGTCGCCTAATGTAAAACTCTCTGATATAACGTAATGTCACGTCCCGTCACGTTCACTTTCTTCGGGTTGATAATGAATAGTTCCTTAAAGGGACACTAAAGGTTACCAGAAACTCAAGTTAAAGTGGTAGAGCAATGTTCTAGAACGTCTAAGGCGTCAATATAATCGCGAACAGAGCTTTAGTAACCGAGAAATTGAGGTAAATGCATGACACGATTTGAGACCCCCCAGCGACATTCCGGTACTAGCCCGATGACGAAAGGTCTCCTCATAATTTGTGTTACTAATACTCAACTACTCGTATTAAAAATATCATTTCATTCGATTATAAGCCGGAAAAAATGCTACTTGTCTACGTCTATTCGATTCTAGGAAAAAATAACATTTTGACGTTACCCTTCAGTAATATGGGTGTTCGAAAGGTTTCGTTTTCGCTCGACTCTGCGCCGCGCACGCTTTGGAGTTTCAGTAGTTTCGTTATCGCGTCGTGCTGTGAGGGTTCTGCTCGCGAAACTTTCATTTGGAACAAGCAGCGAGAATGCCACGTCCATGTGATGTCGTGGGAAGCCCTCGTTGCTTTCCCGCTCCGGAGAGCCGGTGTCGAGGCCGCCGTCGTAGTACGCAACGACGCCGGCAGTGCGAGCCCTCAGAAGCAGGTCGCGCTCGTCGGTGCTCAAATCGCTGAAGTTGAGCCCGCCATCGCGAGCCAATCTGTCGGTGTCAGGGTCCATTGCGACGAGCGTCGAAGTTAGCGTCATAGAATGAAGTACCAGCTTATGGGCGTCTTGCGCTGGAGTGTGAGGTATAGTAGCGGCGCCTGGTGGCGGTGCGGGAAACGACATCTGGGTCGTGCCAGCTTGGGTCGTATTGAGCCCTGGCTGTGGCGAAGCACGTTTCTAGGCCGAGTTTTGCGTCGATTCGCACATTTTTATGCCCTGTTGCGAGTGCGAAAAGGCTCGTCGCTTCTCATAGACCACGCCGACCACGCTGCGAGCTCGCTGCAGCCTATAGTTTAACGAAAACGGACTCTCCGTGTGCCGTGGGACGTAACGTGGGACGTAATTCGTTTCTCCTTCCGCTAGCCACCATACTCCCGCTTTCGCTCTGCTGTCGGCTCTGTCTTGGCTCTGTTTCTGGCCGCGCGTTCGCGTTTTGCGCAGAAAAGCCGTAGCGCCGTCTGCGGACGCCGTTCTACTCACCGATGGCGCAACGTCACTATGAGACCATGATGTCAGTTCTCCTCGATCGGAGGGCGGGCGATTTGAACTGCGCTAGAGGTACGCGGACGCTTCAGAACGCATTTTCTCTTAAAATAAGTCTCTCCTTGGTACGAAACAAGCGTTTCGAGGTTTCTGGGATGGTATTTCAACAGTCCACGTTGACTTAATAGTAACCTTTAGTGTCCCTTTAAAGGACGAAAAAGAAATGCAACGATAGTATTTTCTATAGAGCAGTGATGGTCATTTTCCACTCGCCCGTGACAAAGTACAGCCGGAAGCTTCTTTGCTTTGCCTCCGTGGAAGTCTCCATGCAGACGTATAGGTGCCCCCTCCCCATTTTTTTTTTTTTAGGCAATTCAGGCGTTTTCGCGTTGCAGTGTCTGTTACAAAAATGTGTGGCCCACTTCGACTAGGACAGTGCCGTTTTTTAAGCCCTGTGACGGAGCGGAAATTATCCGCACGGACCCGTTCTTAATTAGACACTTCGCAGTCCACGTGCTCTTAGATCAGGCTTAACTAGCATGGTCGCAGTGGTCGATATATTTTTGGAACAGAAATATTAGATACGGGGGTCCGCACATGTCATACACACACATCTCAATAGGTCGTCATCAAGTTTAAGACTTCACACGTAACGACATCTACAGGTTCTGAACTGGCCGCTCTTCGCGCTGCTGTCGAATACATTGAAAAACAACCGTCCAACAAATGGGCAATATTTTGTGATTCGAAAGCAGCCCTCCAGGGCTTGCGAGCTTTACGACATGGCAATTATGAACAGCTGGTGTCTAAAATCAACGAAGCCTGCCATTGCGCTTCTGAACGAGGACATAATATCATCTTTCAGCGGCTGCCGGGACATTGTGGCATCGTTGATAATCACCTCGCTGATGACACTGCGCGACGTGCCCAGGCTGGCGCACCGACACTCCTTATACCTTTATCGAGAGTAGACGCTGCAAGAGAGCTTCGCAGTCTCGCTCGTGCCATCACGTTAAGTTACTGACATACACCATAGAAGTGTAGTTTATACAGCCTACCCATCACTGAAACTTAAATAACCAGCAAATCTTTCACGACGTGACGCAACACTGCTGTGTCTGCTGTGGGTAGGAGTAGCATTCATCTACTCCTACAGCTATCGTATTGTAATGGCGGACTCACTAATGTGCGCTAAGCGCAAGTGTGAAGAGGCCATCAATCATCTTCTGTGCCACTGTTCTCGCTTTGATAACCAACGCCAGACTCTCCAGTGTGTCTTGAATAGACTGGACGACAGGCCATTTACGGAAGCAAAGATCTTGGGAGCCTGGCCTCGCAGTTCATTAGCCCAGAAAGCAGTTCGAGCGCTTCTTTACTACCTGAAGGCAACAGACTTGAGTGCCCGACTATAGACATCCTGCACCTAACTTAGTGCATGTGAAAGTGCGGTATAGACTCATATTTTTCTTTCTCTTTCTTTCACTCCCCATTCCCCTCCCCACGTGTAGGGTAGCAAACTGGACTCAATCTGGTTAACCTCCCTGCCTTTCCTTCTTCCCTTCTCTCTCTCTCTGTATGAGAGGCCATGGTGCTTGAGGAACCATTTCCAATAGGCACTATCAACCTTGGTTTTCGGTTTGGTGCAGTGTGTTTGCGGATCTCTTTTTGATCGCCGCTGCAACTTCTGATTGACCACCTGGTCGATATTAGCACCCCGCCACCCATGTATACGCTGCACGAACGGCCGTCGACAGCCGTGCTCGTGTTGCCCGTCGGCGGCTGCGCGACTTACTGCCGGTCTCGCCTCCGCGGCTATTTTTAAAGGGTGGACCATGGCGCCGGCGTCGTGCACGGGGCCGAGTGCGTTTCAGCCATCGAACCCTGGCTGCCCAGCAGCCGATGATCAAACTGGGCACCGTTTGCCGGCCGCTTTTGAAGCGTGGCCGGCGTCGTCGCGACACAATAGAAGGGTGAAAGGGTGAATGCGGGAGGGGGGCGCGCACCTACAATCGCCGTCGGGGTCCCGGTTGCCGCGCGTTCGGAAGCGCTGTCGACGAAAAACACGGCGATCCGGCGGCTGTCGTTCTGGCGGCGCGAGCGTTTTGTTTTTCGACGGCCGCGCGCGTCGTCGACGCAGGGGGGAAGTCCGAGCGACGCACACCTCGAGCGACTTTTGGCACAGCGCTCGTCGCGACGAGCGGGGGCGCGCAGTTGCGGCCGCTGCTGAGTGCGGCCCACTTTCATGGACTGCATGTGCTCCAAGAAGAGGAGACCGCGCGGGGATGGCGACATGTACCTGCCCCGTGACTGTCACGGTAGGTGTCTCCAGGGGCTTGTATGGGATGCTTCTATAGCAGCAGCGGTGGCATATATAACCTAAGCCGAGTTTTGCTTGGCGTGCATTCTGACCGATTGTGAACGCTGCTGCTATTTATGCACCTCCGACCTGATTTACGAGTATAGCGCTGGCCGAAATTCTAAGGCGCGCCTTCGGAAAACGCTGCCGTTGCTTTCGAAAGCAGCGTCTGGATGCGCCAAGTTGCTGATTGGCGGTTTGTTTCTCATTCCACTTTCCTGCCGTATATTTAACTAGAAGGCTCAGCATTTCCTAGGGCGACAAAGTAGCTCATTGTAGCTTGTCGGCTAGCGGTTCATGTCGCTACGTTATTTGATACCTTGATGCATTGTTGCATCTATTATGCTGTCTCCAAAGTGCAGTAGGCATTCTGTGGGAGCGTGCAAGGAGCTTCCGCACCGTCGTCGTCGTAGTTTGCTTGTTCAGCATAAGCGGAGAGTGTAGTTTCGAAAGAAGCAGCGGTCCCACGGCTCGCGCTTTTAGGGCACGAGCGATGCCCCTCTGCTCAACTGGGAACACGTGGCCAGCCGCGCTTGAGAACTGTGCATCACTTCTCGCGCGCATCGCCTGTATCGAGTAGGCCGAGCAGCGCGTTCGGCTGCGTCATCTGGGAAGTGCTGTTGAAGTATACACTAAAAGCAATGGAAGTACGTTTACAAGCAAGGAGATACTCTTGATTTCGTGATTGTGTCGCTGAATATGCTCATTAGTGCGAACATGCGGCCAGCCTTGTCTCGTTCTGATACTGTTGTCGGAATCGGCCTCGGGTATCAGCATCTTCTGCACTGTGACATGCAGCGCGCCACCAGGCCCAGCCAGTGATCGTCACGCTGCATGTCGCGTTGTGAGTGCGCGCCGCGCTGCCCTCGTTTCGACGCAGCTGTTGCTGGGGGGGACCGCATGCGCCGGGCTTCCAAATGAATCATTGTTCCGATGCGATGTTCCGTTTCCGATCGGCCACGCTACACTGGCGTGGGAAAACATGCGTGCGCTGCCTTGGCGGCCTCGCGCTCGGCGTTGCTCCACGCGCTGTGTACGCTCTTTCGGCAGGGCTGCTTGCAGCCGTGGCGCACTTAATAGGAAACTCCCGACAGCTCTTGCATTTGCTGCCATCCATGCGGCAGAAAGGCGTCAGGGACGACTTAGGGAAGGGACGGGGAAAAATGAATATTGGAATCTATGTGAAGCAGGTAAAGCCATATAAAACTAAATGTGATGCCGTGCAGGTGTTTTCATTGCCGTCCTATTTAGCGTGTGATCTCACGCAATGTCTACACCGTTAGCATAATAATATGCCGGAATAGCAACAGCGACTCTTGCGAACTGAAACATCGACGCAGTGACGATGACGAAGGCGATGCTTGTCGCGGGAAGAATAACGAGTAGAGGTGTGCGGAAGAGAGAAGTGCGACGCGAAAGACAGTGGCAAGGCTGACTATTATTCGCTCCTATCATTCCGGCGTCCTTGGCCTAATGGAAATTGGCGCGCGCGCGCATGTGCTCTCGCACGTGCTCCTCGACGTGACGCACGCTCCAATCGTCTCAACGAGGCAGTTGGCGTTGGCACGAGAGAAGTATGGTGTAATTATGGTCTAATGCATTTGCCGCATTCGCCAATGCAGTTGCATATGCGGACGATCTCGCTTTTCGTCTAACTATTTATATTGTGTGAGAAAGCCTACTATCAGAACTGTGGAGTCCAAGATAAAGGAATTCGGAACCATTTCTGGCGTGCGAATTAACTGTACTAAAAGTTCAGGACTGTCATTCGCCTCATGAACGTTTACACCGACGCAGTTCCCTGGTATTGAATGATCTTGTTTGTCACCAGCATACCTTGGCGTTCTTTTAGGTGCGTATAAGTGCACATTATTGGAGGGAACGTGTTTCAACCCCAAAGCATTTTATGTCCGAATTTTCGTGCGGCTGTTTATGCCAGAAATTAGCAAAAAATTGACTATTCCGACAGTAGACCTAAGAAAACTCACACTATGGAAAGAATACGGGAACTCTATGCACGTGTGCTCGGACAGTTCGGTAGCATCGTCCGCCGCAACTGTGGCCGTTGTTATTGCCGGCTCATCACGTCGCTCGAGCATACCGGCTGGTATACTCAAGACTACATCAACAGCAACTGGGACTGTGGGGAATTCGAAAAGCCATATAGGCACATTTTTCATGAGCTCCCTCAGACCTGGACCATATTGTGAGACTTTTAAGACCAGCGCTGCAAATCAATGTGTCGTGAGGAAAAACTCTTACTATTTTGTAGCCCTAGACGGCGCGGATTTCCACACTGCTGCTGAAAAGGCACCGTATTGTATACCAATGGATCCCTGGACACTGTGGGGAATGCACGAGAATGATGTTGCTGATGCAACGTACAGCAAAAATGGCCTTAAATGACGGCATACTTGTCACCATTCAATTGTCTAGGCCAGACAGCAATTCTTTTCTCACCGAGGCTATGCGGAAAGCGACAAGACATTAGGTACAAAAGCATCGTCACAAACGTATTTACATGCTCAATCCCCATAGGACGTTTCGGCATCCTACGTGCGAGCTTCTTGCGCAGGCTTAGACTCGGTGTTGCCTTTGCGCGACAGTATTTGCATCACAACCGACGCGTGGGCTCACCAGACTGTGATACGTGCAGTGTGAATGAATGCATTTTGGAGTTTTACGTGCCAAAACCACGATTTGATTATGATGCGCCTTAGCGGGGAACTCCGAATTAATTTTGACCACCAGGGGATCTTTAACGTGCCCCCAAGGCACGGGACATGGGCGTTTTTGCATTTCGCCACCATTAAAATGCGGCCGCCGCGGCCGGGATTTGATCCCGCGACCTCGTGCTTAGTAGCGCAACACCATAGCCGCTAAGCCACCGCGGCGGGTGATACGTGCATTGTACCCGAGAAAGTCGAACACTTACTTGTTTCTTGTCCTAAATATGACCGTGAGCGGCAGGCATTGATCTATTCGTTAGCGCCAATTTACATCAATCAACAGAGCGAACCACCAGGGCTCTTTTACAGTTTCCAATGGCCTAGACTGCCGACGAACCCTTTGGACACGAACGTGTATATGTAATCGCATCCTGTTGTCTATTGTCATCGTCACTACTTGTGCACCTCTTTTTCTCCTCATCCCCATCCCTCTGAGCAGAGACTAGAGGATCAGGCCGACGTCTCTGCCTTTCCTCAATCCATTCTCCTCATGACTTCTCAAGCTTTGGCTGAGCTAAAGTGTGCAATTTATTGTTGCCAGTAAAACTCTTCTAGGTACTACAAATAAATTTCCAATGTTCCAGTATTTACACTCAGCGGTTTCACTGAATATTTTCAACATTTATTTTGTGATCAAGATGTGAGCCTGTGAGGCGCGACAATCTTTCCGACCAGTAAGTGCAGGCGGACTGGGATTGGGGCACCTTTATGTTGGGCAAATAGTATCTCGTTTCTTTTTTCGACCGTTATTCGTTACTCCGGGCGTTTTTGAGGTGAATCTCGTCAATATTTTCCCAATTTAGTTGTTTCGACGAATTTTGATATATGGTTCTGTCTGCAGGGATTCATGCATTAAGTTTTCTTTTCAGTGCGTTTTTTGACAGTTAGGTTCTCAAATGAATATTTCTCTACCTCACGCAAAACTGTGTATAAAGATATAATAGCTATGCTTTTTCCTCCTCCGTTGTACCGACTACATATCGGCCTATCTGGACATGACGCGCTTGCACGAGTCCGTAAAATTCCAAGACATTTGTCTATAAATGGCTCACCCGTTACAGCCTGGTTAGGTAAGGAAGGTGCTTTTGTGTATTCAATTAATTGTCGTCTTTGTGATGTTATCGCGAACTCTGAAACACTGTTTTATGTTTCAGGGACGCCATTTGATGTCGAAATTTTCTCCAAAGAATTTATAAAATATATCTTGTTCTAAACCCTCATATACCATACATACATCATCTAAAAGCGATGACATGCCTTCTAACATGTTACTATTTATAGGCGTGCACAGTTTATGAAAAGCTCGCATGTTTGTCCTAAATTCAGAACAATTGTCTTTTCACTATCAGATTTTGTTCAAGTGTTTTACATTTGAAAGACTTAATCTATATCATAGAAGTGACTGTACATCGGATTGGTATCTTCTGTTCGTGAAGTCTGTTTGCTTGCCTCCCTTTTTGGAGAAGTGTTTTCATTATTAATGGTCGGGTGTAATGTTTGTGCTTGTAGACGCGCCTGTGACAGTTTTCACTGCTATTTGTATAATCTACGTGCGTATGTTTTTCTTTTTCATGATAAATACCATGAAATTGAAGAAGAAAACGATTGTGGTCTAACGGTTAGACCATCAGGATGTTGCGCTGGGAAAACGGAGGGTAGATACCACGATCGCTGACGTAATTTCTATTTGGAAAGTCAGCAGCCACGGTTAGCAAAGTACTGGAGGGTTCGCAAAGAAAGCCTCGCTTAAAAATAAGGACAAACTTGGTCCAAGGCAGCTGCTGCGTTTGACATTTTCGTTCATCTCTCTCCCGGTGATGTGCCTATCTCGGCGCCAACAAATCTTCGCAAACCCCGCGGCTGTTCGTTTCGTTTCACTGTATGTGTGGCTTGGCTAGCTTGGTTATGTGTGGCTTGGTTAATGACCGCAACTTCCCAGTCGCGACTCGCGGCAGTTATATTCATGAAAAGTAAGAAGACAACGTAATATTTTGGACGCTTAAAATAATTATAAAAAAGAAATTGCATAACTTTCGAGTGTAGACAGCTCTCTACTAGCGAGTTGTGCAGTTCTAACACTGTTGTAAGAACGTTTTCATTCACACAATTTTTCATTTTGCTGGGTAGCTCTCAAGGCTTGTTATACTAGCGGACAACCTTCTGTGGCTGTATATGAAGGAAAACCTACGGAGACAAAGCGCGCACAATAGAGAGCGCTTTTGAAAAGAGTCCCCGTGTTTTCATCCACGCTAGTTTAAGCTCGGGAAGAGAAGACATAAACACCTTATTAGCAACAGTTAAATAAGACAAAACACACGACTGAATGTAAAAGTTTACTTATTTTGCGGCTTTTCCCATTCGTGTCTGGGAAAACGCGAAATCGTCGCACGTGGAAGCTACGTCGATTCAGCGTCTGTTCCTGTCAAACGCTGGCGGACTGCTTGACGCGGTAACACCTGTGCAGAAGCTCGGCCCCCGTAGCTTTCCCATCATAGCCACAGAAAGTTGTCCGCGAGGGTAGACTGGGCGAGGGAATTTCGCTGCGACGCATCGGAATGATAAAAAAAAAAAGCAAACGCGTTAGTGCGTCAGCCTGTTACACTAACCTCGATGACAATGCAAACAGGCTGTCGCATACCAGTGAAAGGAGGTGTGTCGTTAGGTAAGTCTGGTGCAACAAGAATGTTAGGTGAGTAAGCAGTACAGAAACAAGACGCGCAAAAAAAAAGAAAAGAAAAACATTGAGGAAGTGCCAAAACAGATTGCGTGGCTGAGTGCGTGTGCCCTGCTTCCTGAGCGCTCGTTTTTCTCTCATGTGCCCGACCACTAGATAGATCGACCTCTGTCAGAATAAAGGGTGCTGCATCATCGACAGGACTTATCACACCAGACGGCTGTGCAAGCGTTGCACTTGCGATCCACCGGCCTGTGTGAACACTCATAATGGAAACGCTCTTCCTGTTGTGTGTGTGTGTTTTTTTTTACTTCTCTCTTTCTATTCTCTTTCCAACACCCAGTTCCCTCACCCCACTGCAGTGTAGCAAACCGGAAACTCATCTGGTTAACTGACTTGCATTTCCTCTCGAGCTCTCTGATGTACCGTGCGAAGCTGACACGTATAACCAATCCACTGCAGTGAGCGGGCTAGATGCGAAATAATCGCTCCAAATGAGCGCAACCGCGTGTAAACTGTGTTTCAGTAGTTCTGTGCAGCAGAGCCAAGGCTACGCGGCCCGTGAGCACAGGTTCTTGCACAGCGAGATGTAGTTTGGAACATGTAGGACAACTAAATGGCGTTGACAAGTGATCTTGTCGTCAGGTGTTTACTTGGAAGCTTCTCTGAAGATCGCAGGGCGGTTTATTGCGCCATTTTGCTTCGTTCGTTCATAAAATATTTATTGAGGCTCTGTGATGAAAATAGAGTTCTCCACTTGTTCGAATAAATATGTGCATAGAAAAAGAAACTGCCGTACAGACATTAATTTGCATTTAAAGAGTACAAACAATTCATTGATTTGACAGTGGCTAAATTTATTTGTGTGGTCGACACAGCCAGTGCAACATTCCGTTGTACTCCCTCCTAGGTAGTGCGTTGTCCTTTGCAAAAAATGGCGTCTGCAAACGGGCTTGTGTGGCGTCGTTCCAAGCTGCTCTTTTACACCAAAGGAACGAATAACTTGGCGTTTAACATGCTTGGAACAGCGCAAGAGGAGTGGGGTACAAGTGCACGAATTATAATTAAGAAAACAGCTGCAGTGACGAATATCATCGAGCTCACTGCTGTGTACAAGTGGATGTTACAAGAGGAATCGAGATGGCGCCATCATCCTTTGCGACGTATTGTGCGACACGCTGGCTGAGTGCTGCTTCTGAACACACCGCTTCCGCCGTCTCCGCAACCCTACTTCTCCTCTGTATGTCGAAATATTTGTAGACGCACGCATTTTTGGTGTCATTGCGAATATAAAATTTTGTAGCGCTGCTATCACAACTGACCACATTGCACAGTAGCAGATGCTAGGTGCCGCCGCCTGCATTGTAGCGCTCGCCGCTAGCCATTACCCCCTGAACAGCTTTCTAAGCTCTTCAGGGGGTAATGTGCTTGGTAATGCCTGATTGGGGGTAATGCCTGATTGGTCAAAAAGCTTGCAGCTTGCACAGTGCTGCACGGAACTACTGAATCAGAGTATGGTTAAAATCGTGCGTACGTCGGCCGCCTACCTACACTATTCTAGCAACGATGCTGCCACCTCTTAATTGTTCTCACAATGTACAAAGCGTGTTACATAAAACATATCGCTCAAAAGAAATTGCTGCCAAGTTCTATGTGCGAGACAAGTCGAACGAAATTTTTGCCCTTAATTGCTATTTTATCCTCTCTCTCTTCTTTTTTTCTTCTATGGTCCCTAGAATATTGATACTACCGCTCGGCCCCGAAAGCACTAGGGAAAAGTCGTGCAAGAGTGTGTGGAACTGAGCTGGTTGGTACATTCTTAGAAGGTAATCGAACAGCGTTTCAGATGGGACGAAGTAAAGATGACAGGCAAGTGTCCGTCGTCTATACTTCATCCTGTCTGAAGTACTGGTCCATTACCTTTTTAAAAAGTAGTGCGTATACAGGTACACTAGTGCAAAGCAGTGCGTATCGCGACGTCTTGTGGCGCCTTGTTCAAGCACAAAACTTATTTAGAAACGTTTCTTTTGTTAAATGCTGTTCTCGTCGAAAAAATATAAATAAATAGAAAGGCCACCGTACAATCATTATTATACATGCTTTGCATATTTCCAAATTTTGGTGCATGATATTTGGGACACCCTGTATCATAGAGTTTCCTACAATAATTATTGTATGAAACTCTATGCCCTGCAAAACCGTTTTTTCATGGGCGCCACCATGGATGGATGGAAGGTAGGAGCGTCCCCTTTGAAATGGGGTGATGGCAGTTGCCACCATGCTCAGCTTTTTATTTTTGGTTAACTGTGTTTTAAGTTACTAAAATTCGCCAGTTTCTTTAAATGCGTCTTCCTACACTTTTAACCTTATGTCACCTCTCTGCTTTTGAGCCACCACTCTTCCTATCACTTTTTGCTAACTTCTACCGCATATTTATTTACATGACTATTGTTATCTCTACACTCTAAGAAAAGTTTACACCCTTTGGAGTGCCCCTTCTGCCACACAACGATAATCGTCATCTGCCGTGATGCGCTTCCTTTCTTGAAAACGCCGCGTCCGCTACTTTCCTGTCGGGAATGCTATCATGCTGATAACGCGCATGCCGTTCGTTACTGGAAAGTACCGGGCTCGCAGCGTTAAAGAAAGGAAACGCATCAAGGCAGATGACGATTATCGTTGTGTGGCAGAAGGGGCACTCCAAAGGGAGTGCCCTTTGGAGTGTAAACCCTAGAGTGTAAATTCTTAGAGTGTAAACCCTAGGGGCGTCAAGAAGCATGACTGTGCCCGCATCGACATCGGGATGGATACCATCACATTTTAGTATGAGGCCTTCTATTGTTTCTACAGATTTACCACATCCAGTAAATGTGTCTTCTTCGTTAAATTTCTTTTTATAGCTGCGCGTTCTAAGACATCCTGACCATTGGATTGGATTGGATTTAGTGGCCTCACCCTTTGTAACGGGTGGGCATCGCCGTGAAAAGTAGCGATGCCCTGGCTACAGTATACTAGAAGCTATTCTAGTACACTGTAGCCCTGGCCTTGGTAGGTAACAGCGTATAACAATACTGCTACGCAGTGGCGCCATCTATGGGCAGTCGGCATGCTGGCTTTGGCGAGCGCTCTGTCTTGCATGGCAGGTACACGATCGGTGTTACACCGTAGTGGTAGTTTCTAGCATTTCTTTTCGCGTCCTCTGCGTGGTAAATGGTTCAGTGAGGCGTACTGAAGTGGTTTAAGAGGAAGCTTTAGCTCGGGCCCAACTCCGACGCGGCCTATTCAAATACATGAAAAACGCAAAAACGTTTTTATGAGGTAACCCCTGGACCGATTTTGATGAAATTTGTTGCACTTGAAAGAGAAAGTTAAATTCTAGTGACTGTTGGAAGCGGAATTTCGATTTAGGGCTTCAATTTTCTTAAAACGTTTTTCAAATATTTGACCGCTTGAAAAAAATAGAAGCACGAAGTTTACAAATTCATAGCTCTGCATCAAGAACTGATATCGCGGTTCTGTAAACGGCATCCATTAGATCATTCAAAGCGGACAAATTCAATATGTCATTTTACATCTTACGTGAATGTGTTACGTTGGTTACAATGGTTTTGCAAAAGTTGTATTTACCTATGATTAAATTTTTTCTATATTTATGTGTAACATATCAATTTTGTCCGCTTTAGATGTACTATTAGATGCAATTCACAGAATTGTATTATCATTTTTAGTGGTTGAGTTACGGAGTTGTAAACTTGATAGTTTCGTTTTTTGAAACTTTTCGATTTTTGCCAATTTTTAATAAAAAATTGACAATCTAACTCAAAAATTCCAAACCAACAGTCACTAGATATTAAGTTTGTCTTTTAAATGCAACAAACCTCGTCAAATTTGGTGCAGTGGTTGCCGAGAAAAGCGAATTCTCCTTTTACATGTATTTAGATAGGAGCACTCGAGCTAAAGCTTCCTCTTAAGTCGGTATGGCCGAAGTTTCTGCTGGCGTTGAGGCGGACGGAGCACGCAGCGCGATGTGTGCGCGAATGTTTGAGCCTACAATCGACCTCAGATATCAATTCTGCATTTCTGAATGTTCCATTAACTAATGCGACCTTATTGCAGTATTTTATCCTCTATTTCTAAGCTACGGTTTAGGAGCAACGAAACATTGTAACGGCGTGGGTACCGTTCTGCTACGATAGGAGCTGTGCTGTTATACTTTGACACGCTTTCAAACTGTTAGCTGCAGATTACATTGCGTTACTACTTGGTTCGGTGGATGAGGTTTCCACCCATGAATAAAATAGTTTTGGTCAGTAAAAACAGCATACCTTACAGTGTGAACTATACTTGTCCAGCAAAGCGACCGTTTACGTTACGAACTGCGCGAGCGTCCTAGGCAGTGCATGGCAGATTCTGGATTACAGATATCTTCGTTCTACATAGCGCATGGTCCAAGCATGCGGCATCAACGTTTATAGATCGATAAAAGTTGTGCGACGTGACTATGCGAGCTCGTATCGCGGCGTTGGCCCCCTTTTCTCTTTCTTTTTCGAGAAAGAGGATGATAACCGAATTTGTTTTTCGGTTGTGTTCGTTCCGTTCTCTACTAAGCACTCACATGTATTACGGAAATTTTGTCCTCAAAAATAGCCATCGCATTCTTTTTATGCGATCCCTCTCACATATTATGGCTTTACAGGACAAAAACGCAATGCAGAATCACATAGCTTATATATGTATCATGCTGGTTCACCAACCGCAGTGATCGCCATGTTGACCAGCGCCATCGGCCTCGTGCAGGAAGCCTAGCGTAGACATATAGTGATTTCAGGTCTACTAGACTTGAAATGCGTGAGAGCGATACCGGTGTATCACAAATATTTGATAGCGCCAGCCGCATAGATGTTTCGTAGTTGCATTAGTTGGCCGTACACGAGCACGCGCTCTTATGTTGTCCCGACGCCAAGCGACCATATAGCAGATTTACCATTTCATGCTGGTAATACAGAGACACCGGTTCTCTTCGCTGATTTAAAACCGATATACGTAAAATGGTTCACAACACACACGCACCGCGGCTGATAATGCTGATAATGCACGTCACATGTTTGCGCCCCCAAAAGATATTTCCGCGTACTGTAGTTACCGATGCATAGAAAGACTTCCCTGGCGATCTTATATGAGCGGATATTGCGTAAATTTCACAGAGTACGACCTAACATCTCGAAATCGTTCCGCAGCACGCGACAAAGCAGCGCCGCGCCGGATCGCCCAAGCCACAGAGGTAGAAAGGCTCGCCGCGCGCCCTTTCCTCCTCGCCCGTTGAAAAGGTCTATATCCTGTTGAAAGTTGAATGGATTTACCGTATATCAGCAACCTCTGTTTAGGTTGATAGGAACATGCGCCTCATGGAAACCACTTTTTATCTAGCGTTCTTAGAAAACCTAAAGACCAAGATCTTAGAATGCATTTCAATTTTTTAAAACTTATTTGTCAAATAGCAAGTTTCTTGCACTAAGTTGGGACGGAAGTACGAACAATATAGTGATTGAGATTGTCTCAAAACTATGAAAATCCATATAGGAAGCTGCAACAATCACCCGGAATTTTACCTTTCGATGTTAAGACAGGTACAAAAAAAAAATTATGGGGTTTAACGCGCCAAAACCATTTTCTGATTATGAGGCACGCCGCAGTGAAGGTACTGTAGTGGAGGACTCCGGAAATTTTGACCACCTGGGGTTCCTTAACGTGCACCTAAATCTAAGTACACGGGTGTTTTCGCCCCCACCGAAATGCGGCCGCCGTGGCTGGGATTCGATCCCGCGGCCTCGTGCTCAGCAGCCCAACACCATAGCCACTGAGCAACCACGGCAGGTAAGACAGGTACAAAGAGGAGAATGCATAAATATTGATACTGACGGAAGTGCACTCTGGTGCGACGCTAGCCTGCCAGCAGAATACTGACCCAGATGTGATTTTTGGAACAACGCATTTTAAAAAGACAATATTATGTATACATGTATGAGGCGTGTACTGCAGCGGGACTCCTTTTTCGCGCTTCCCGAAGAACACTAGGCGCCATCTAGCACTGCCACTGCGAAGCCTTCGCGTGGCCTCCGAAATGCATGGCGTGCCGGTGCGTGCGAACGCGTCATGCTGCAACCGGGCACTTCCATGGCCTCCGGGATTGCGTGCGCTCGCAGTTTTTTCTCCGGCTGACCTATTCGGCGCGCTCCTCGGCAAAAAAAAAAAAGAAAAAAAAAAAGAAATGTAATGCGGCGCGCGCGCCCGGCCGCCCTTCGATGGCGCTGTTAGTCGAGGGCTCCGGCGCATGCGGTCGTAGAAGGCAGACAGCGCGAGATCTCAACGTACGCAGAGGATATTCACAGGATATATCCCAAGCAATTTATCAGCTCTGCCTCGAACATTTTACCGTCTCATCCGTCTAGTTCTCTAGTGCCTTAGTTTTTTCCAGTACTTTTCAATATTCTTATCCATTGACTTTGTAGTATACTTATGTTTAATACGTTATTATTCTAAACAAAAATGTGTGGGTTCACACATAATTCATTAGCTCTGTGCTTGTAGCTTATCATGGATGGCAGAGTTTAATTGTTGTTGCCTTGTCTTACTTTCTATTTCTTCTTTTTTTTGCACTTTTGAATTTTCTTTTTAGCACAATTGCAGTGATTCAGCAATTGATATGGCAAGTGCCGCATTGTACGCCTACTCTGTAGTGTGATGACCTTCGTGTATGTTTACTGGTATCTTACTGCGCATACTTTTTCTTGTTTTTAGTTTTAATTTCAATTGTACTTTTTGTTTGGCTTCATTGATCTTGCACGCTATATTACGTTGTGCAAATAAAACTTTTGCTACGTTGATATTTTTTTTGCCTTGTTGAATAATGCTTGTTTTACGTTGATGTAAGAGTAGTTTTCCCCTTACCTAGTGTCTTCCTGAAGGTGTGTAAGATATCCATAACTAAATATCTTTTATTAAATAAAATATGCATTGTTGCGTGTTCCGAGGTATGCGTGGCCGGCAGGAGGTCTCGACCCCACTTCACGCAGAGTCAGAGACGAGGAGAACTTTCTCGGCGAAGAATTCTTTATACAATGTGTACAAGTTGGTGTGGTTATCAGGAGAGAGCAACAGAGCAGTTGCAAGCTGCTTAAATAACACCTCCCCGTCCCCAGATTCCCCAGACAGTCCCTAAGGACAAACAATTTCGAGAGAGAGAGGGTCCAGGCAGCCTCCGTGGTCCCAATGCCGCTTTCAGTGGCCGGCGCCTCCAGGCACCACGCTGCGTCGTCAGGCCAATCTGGTGGTCGGTCGGAATGGTGCGCCGGGCAAGTTCAATGGCCCGGCATAGGACAAAGGGAACAATCTGCAAGGCAGGGTGTCGAAACATAGTTCTTGGGTGGTCGGTAAACGGGTTGCCCCTGGGCGCCGCCGCACAAAGGAGGGGGGGAGGGGCTGCATTGCTGCCGGCACGAGGAGGGGCCGAATAGCAGTCCGTGAGCCAGCGGCCGCTTCCATCGTTGACACCGTGCAGCCGCGAGGACACCCAAGCCGTGCACGTAGTTGTCATGTGCCCGAAGCGGGCACCATGTGGGGATGAATGCTGCCTCCATGGTCGACACACCACAGCACTGGCCTCCCATCAGGCAAATCCGAAGGCACAAACATAACAGCTCCTCCGCCGACGGGGAAGATCTCGTACGGTGAGAAGTCTCAGCTGCTCGACGGAAGAGATCTGCTTCGCCTCCTGTCTCTTGATTTTCTCCTAAATCACGTAGAACAAAACCACTGGCTCGGCAGCGCCAGCCATACTCCCCAAGCGACCAAGCTGACATTGACAGTGAAAACTCCTATACTTCGTTAACTTCTGGCAGTCACACAAGTGTTCTCGCTTCTTCACAAGGCAAATAAACAAAAGTATACAGTTGCAACCAAAAAAAAATTATTACAAGCTGGCAAGATAAACTAAAAGGTGCGGCTTAAACGATCAGCATTGGCATTGGCTGCTCCCTTTCGACGGCGCACGCTGAAATTCAGCTCCCGAAGTGCTAGACTCCACCTTAAGAATCGGGGATTCTTGCCTGACATTTGAGCCAGTCACTTTAGCGGGCAATGATCAGTCACAAAGACAAATGTCGTTCCGTAAAGGTAGCAGGCTAGTTTTTGAAATGCCCAAATAAGGCATGCACATTCTTTTTCCGATGCGCTATAGGCCTCCTCTCGTACCGTGAGCTTTCAGCTGGGCGCGCTTCACCATTGTCATCCTCCTGACACAACACAACCCCCAACCCACAATTGTTTGCATCGCACTGTACAATGAGGGGTCGTTCATAGTTCGGTGCACGCAGCACGCGAGAAGCCGAGAGAGTAGCTTTGAGCCCCTGAAACGCGTCCTCCTTGGCGTCATCCCAAATTACTCTTTCAAGAGCTGATTTTCTTAGGGCATCGGTCAGTGGAGCCGCTAGTTATGAATATTGGGGAATGGGACACATCTGATCTTTGGCTGTCGCATTCAGCTTCCTATAATCAATGCAAGGTGGTGGGTCTTTACCCGGGACCTCTACAAGAATGAGCGGAGAAGCATAGAAGCTCTCACAAGGCTCGATTATTCTAAGTTCTAGCATCCGCTCAACTTTTCCTTTTAACATTTCCTGCTGCCTCGGTGCCGTCCTGTAAGCTCGTGATTTCACTGGAGTCTCGGATGTGAGTTCTATGTCGTGAGCCATCAGCTCCGTCTTTCCTGGATTTTGAGAAAACAAATCCGTGTTCTCTTCTACCAAGTTATTTAGATCAGCCACTCGCAGGTCTGTAAAAGCTTCCTGAGACGCATCGACCCCCCCCCCCCCCATCACATCTTCCGCACCCGTAATTTCGTTCATTCCGCTTAGGCACGGAATTTCTGTCGCCACTTCCTCCGTCATGTTGAGAGCCAAATTAACTGTTTGCTCCTTAATGAGAACCTCTCTCGTCACTTTTGCTAGCATGCTATCTAGTGAGCTAGAGCACGGCAGAACAAATAGCCAGTCGGCACATTCAGCATCCTTCGTCAATGCGCTCTCGAACTTGGTTTGCCTGGTTGTTCTGCCTGGCTGCCCAACAGCCTTCACCTCTGTATTTTCTGCAATCTCGCTCTCATACTGAACAGTCTCTCCCTCACTACTCACAGATATCGAAGGGTTTTCTGGCTCAATTTCGCACTCATAGCCGAGGGGATTGCTCACTTCCACGTCGGTATCCCGTTCTTTTATCTCCAGTTTAGCAGCCAAGGCACACGCTTTAGATGTCATTAGAGCCTGAACGCTACCCTCCACCCAATCTTTACCCTAGTCCCTCAGTAGGCGATCGGTGCGGTTAGAGAACAAATAAGTGCACTGCGGCGGCAGCTTGTTAGAAACAGCCGCCTCAGTACACACTTCACCGAATGGCCCGCTGAGCACCACATCTGCGACCGGAAGGCAGACACTCGTGTCTTCTAACACAGGCTTTATGCAAGCGCATTTGCCATTGTACTGCTCCTGCTTCACGTAATCTGGGCGCACCAAGTCAATGGTTGCTCCACTGTCCCGCAACACGTTACAGTTTTTCCCATTCACCTGCAGTTTAGACAGGTGCGGTTTGAGCGGCTCATCATTAGTCCGCGAGTCAGAAACGTACACGAACACAACTTTTGGTTTGCGGCAGCCGACAGCTATGTGACCAGTTTCGTTGCAGTTAAAGCACGTCACCGGCCTCCGTTCTTCGAACAAGCTCTTCTGTGAACGTTTCTCACGAATCTCTCTCTCTTGTTCCCCTACCTGCTGCTCGTGAACCTTCGGCTCCACTTCTTTCGTAGCATCTTTCCCATTACTGGGCTTAGCTGTACCCTTCCAGCCTCTCTTTTCCCCCGCACCGGCGATCGTAGCCTCCTCTTTAATTCCTCGGCGTGAGGCACACTGATCCGCCAGGTCAGTGGCTGACTGCACCGACTCGACACGATCCCTGTCTTGGATCCAAAGTTTCATTGCCTCCGGCACCTTTGAGTAAAACTGCTCCAAGGTAAACACTTCTAACGCCTTTTCGAAGCTGCCAAAAGCTCTGGCACCCTTTAACCACTCGGCCAAATTTACCTTTAACTCATAAGCAAACTCAGCAAAAGTGGCGCCCTGCCTTTTGTTCAGACTTCGAAATCTCTGCCTGAATGCCTCTGCTGACAAATGAAACCGCTTCAATAGGCTTTCTTTCACCTGATCATAGTCATCAGAATCATCCGCAGGCAACCTCGCAAGCACATCGGCAACAAACTAAGCAAGCGCCGTGCCCAAGTGCTGCGAACAAATTTTGACTTTTCGCAAGTTCTCTCGAAATTTATGAGATACAGGCCTATGTCTTGCCCAACCTTGAAGGGCTGCATAAGTTTAGATAGATCATAAAGGTCATGTCTACCTGCTCCCTCTGATTCCGTAACCACACTTGTCTTTCTCAACTCGACTTCAAGTCGAAGTTTCTCTGTCTGAAGCTCTGTTAGCTTCTGCTCGTCCGCCTTGCGCCTTAGGATCTCGTTCCACATTTCTACGATTTCCTCTTTCGCAAGATCCGTGCTCTCAATCACTTCAATGATACTTGCTTTCGTCATCTGAAGCTGAACTTCAACGCCTAGCTCCTCGCAAAGGGATACGAGCTGAGTTCTAAGCAACCGTTTCAGATCCATCGCGGAACACTGGTGTGACAGTGCCTTGACCTCTACCCAGAAGTACCAAAACACACGCTTCTGCGGCAGGTCCCTACCAGCGACTAGGATTACACCTCTATCCAGTCAGCCTGGTCACTCAAAAGAGCAAAGCCAACACTCACCAGCTCTAAGCTGTCCGTCACTGTGATCTCGGTGTGCTGTCGTCCGTCATACTTCAGGCTCGATCCCAGCGCTCGCCATCCAGTTGCTGCGTGTGCCGAAGTATGCGTGGCCGGCAGGAGGTCTCGACCCCACTTCACGCAGAGTCAGAGACGAGGAGAGCTTTCTCGGCGAAGAATTCTTTATAAAATGTGTGCAAGTTGGTGTGGTTATCAGGAGAGAGCAACAGAGCAGCTGCAAGCTGCTTAAATAACACCTCTCCGTCCCCAGATTCCCCAGACAATCCCTAAGGACAAACAATTTCTAGAGACAGAGGGTCCGGGCAGCCTCCGTGGTCCCAATGCCGCTTTCAGTGGCCGGCGCCTCCAGGCACCACGCTGCGTCGTCAGGCCAATCTTGCGGTCGGTCGGAATGGTGCGCCGGGCAAGTTCAATGGCCCGGCATAGGACAAAGGGAACAATCTGCAAGGCAGGGTGTCGAAACATAGTCCTTGGGTGGTCGCTAAAAGGGTTGCCCCTGGGCGCCGCCGCACAAAGGAGGGGAGGGGGGGGCTGCATTGCTGCCGGCACGAGGAGGGGCCGAATAGCAGTCCGTGAGCCGGCGGCCGCTTCCGTCGTTGACACCGTGCAGCCGCGAGGACACCCAAGCCGTGCACGTAGTTGTCATGTGCCCGAAGCCGGCACCATGTGGGGATGAATGCTGCCTCCACGGTCGTCACACCACAGCACTGGCCTCCCATCAGGCAAATCTCAAGGCACAAACATAACAGCATGCAGTAAGCAGACACAAAGATGAGAGACAAGTGGATTTTTGTGTTCGGTGTAATTAGCATTTAAATCATACTGTTCATAATCATAATACCTGCTTGCACGGCTACTACAGTATACTAATAAATGAGTAAACAATTGTATAATATATCATTTCACGCTTCACGCACAATTTCTTGCTCCATCCAGCCTTGAAACTGTGGCCCGCAGCAGGCAGTGGCACACAAACGCACACAGCAGAACACACAGATTTTCTTCAATCAGCAATGAAATCTTTCTTAAAGCTCGCTACACCTTAGCTGAAACATTCACAGTTTGTTTTCTCTTTCAGTGACACTTCACCTTGAATATTTGCCTTTGAACTGGCACACTTGGTCCTACGAGTTAAGTTTTCGTTTGCTAACAAAGCCAGCACTAGATACGTAGTTCTAAAGGTTGATAAAAGAGGCTAGTTGGTGGCTCTCCATACTTTTTACCTATCTCATGACAGTCTTGCAGAGATACTACTTCTACATACTCACTTGAATGTAGTGGAAGTACCATGTGCGCGAAAAAAAATTAACACATTTGAGAAAAGTTGACAGTCACTTTAGCATACTCTAAATAGGATGGAGGCGAAAGCCTGAGCACCCACGAGACATTCATTTAATTACTTTACATTCTCATTTGAATGTGTTGTTACTTCCCATGACTTGTTTTTTCCCACCATAATTCATGAGTTCGTGTGTCTTAATTAAGTATATCTCAATTAACTGTGCTTTAGTTAACTTTGCCTTATATAACACCAAAACGTCATGGGTTTGACCCCCACCAATGGTCGTGGGTTCGACCATCAATGGTGGCACCATAAATATTGGTTAAAATTAAATTAAATTATAGGGTTTTACGTGACAAAACCACTTTCTGATTATGAGGCACGCCGTAGTGGAGGACTCCGGAAATTTCGACTACCTGGGATTCTTTAACGTCCACCTAAATCTAAGTACACAGGTGTTTTCGCATTTCGCCCCCATCGAAATGCGGCCGCCGTGGCCGGGATTCGATCCCGCGACCTCGTGCTCAGCAGCCTAACACCATAGCCACTGAGCAACCACGGCGGGTATAAATTTTGGTGCCACTGAATTCTGGTCCTACCAACAGTCGAGGGTCGAACTCCCACCAAAGATTGTGGGTTCGTATGCCTTAATGAACACCAAAGGGCATGGGTTTGACTCTTACTAATGGTTGTGAGTTTGACCATCAATGGTGGCACCATCAATTTCGGTGCCATTGAATTTTGGTCTTACCAAAGGTCGAAGGTTCGACTCCCACCAAAGGTTGTGAGAGAGTACCTTAATTAACTAGATGCCTCAATTAACTGTGTCTAATGAACTATTCATTAATTAGCACCAAAGGTAGTAGGTTCGACTCCCACCAATGGTCGTGGGTCTGACTTCAATTTTGGTGCCATAACGGTGGACGGCCAATTTTTTATAACGCTGGACATCAGGTTTTTCGACCCATAAGCCAGTTAAGGCTTTCATTTTAATAAATAGCCGCCAGCACGTGGTTTGCCCCTTGTACACCTTCACCGCCGTCATTTTTTAATCAGAAAGGGATCTTATAGCAGTGCAGAATCGTTTTTCTTGCCTCACCCAAGCCGCAGCAGCAGTACCGGAGCATGCGAAAGCCTCCTCTACGCATGAAAAGCCCTCGGGTGCGAACATCCCATTGCAAAAAAGGAGCTGGCCACGCCTACAACTGAAATTACGCTATCTCCATGCGAATGGGATGGCCGGGACAAAACCTGCCAGCGTTTTGCAAATATTGGAGGCCGTGGCTCCTCTCTCGCGCTTCTTTCTGGACATGCTGCACCATTTAGTGGCACTGTCGAGTAGTCAGCGCGTGGCCTACGAGACAAGAAGTGTGGCCCTCTGGTTCCTACGAACGCTCACTTGCCGCACACCCAGTGGCACATACTCAGTGACCCAAGATGGCGAGGGGTTAATTGAAGAGCGGCACATTCCCAGTGCATTCGTGTCGTAGCTTGCTGAAGCAGTGCTGTGAAAGACGTTCATTGAAAAGCAGCACATACCCAGTACACTTATGGTTCAGCCTGCTAATGTGTCAGGTTGCTGTCCTTGAGGAACCCTTGTGATGTGGGCTCGATTCCCCTCAGCATAGGAGAAATTAAGGGATTGTTTTCATCATTGTAGAGCGGCACACACCTAGTTACCCAAGTTGGCATCAAATACGTTCATTGAAGAGTGGCACACACATACCGACCGGCACATACCCAGTGATGTAAGTTGGCATCAAAGAGGTTCATTGAGTATCAACACAAACCGAGTGAAATACCCAGTGCTCCAAGTTGGTGTCAATGATTTTCTTAGAACAGTGGTACCTACCCAGTCCCGCATCTACTGTGACCCATGTCAGCATGAAAGAGGTTCGTTGAAGAGCGACACATATATACTTATTACCACATACTCAGTGACCCAATTTGTTCTGACGGTTGGTTTCGAAACCTATTCCCTCATCACAGCAGCCTGATGCACTACTAATTCGACCAAGAACCACCCAGTGACCCAGGTAGGCGGGAAAACGGTTAGATACAAACATGCATAGATATAAGCATGCATAGATAGCTAAATACAGTCAAATCTTGTTACTACGAACCCCACATTAACAAATTTCTAAAATTTACAAATATTTAAAAAATCCACGCCAGATTGCCTATATTTTCAATGTAAAAATATTTCAGAACTAGAAATTTCAATACAGCGCATATTTCAGAATAACACACATAGTTTAGTTTCACCTTTATAACCGAGGAACATCAGTATTACGAATTCGGCTAAAAGTAACAGCGGCGCAACTTTCGCATGAAACAGAAACCATGAGTGCAATAGCTATCATCATCACCATGTCGCATTGGCTATCATCATCACCATGTCGAGTGTCAACTGCTTCACCACAAGCTTCACGACAAAGGTTTGGCAATGTTCGCGCGAGGTCCTACGATGAATGCAGCTAGCGACAGCGCCAAGAAGCGAAAGCAGTTTTTGCTGCTGGACAAATTGGATGTGAAGCAGGAAATCGACGCAGGGATTGTCAAGCTTCACCGGGAATCACAACTCGCTCCTACGAGTAAACGGCTACGGCTGGGAAACTTTTCAAAATTTATTTTAATACTGTCAACCCCGTTCTTGGGGTCATTACAGGGAGGGTGATGCATCAAGAATACACGATACATAATTTTCATTCTATGTAACATACAAATTCACTGACGCTGTTGGTTAGTTAACCACAACAACTAGAAAAAAATATCCAAGGAGCAAAGAATAGTAGTTATACAAAGAAAAGTCAACAATAATGCTCGTAGCAAAATTTAGTATACATCCTCGCAAAAGAAAGTACCTAACGCATTTTCTAAGTCAGCAGACCCCTCGTTGCTCACAACTGCATTAGGCAATCTGTTCCACATTTCAATCGTGTCAGGAAAAAAGGAGAAACGGAAAGCATCAGTATGTGTTAAATAAGGTTGGATAGCTCTGCTATTGTTTAGATGATCGCATCTCCTTCCTGGAGGTTGTAGATATAGATCATTGTTTATTTTTGTTTGCCCACTCATGATTTTGAAAATAAACTTTAGCCTATGTTTACGTCTGCGTTCCTCCAGAGGCTCAGTTCGCAAGATTTTAACAAGGCTGTAACGGACTCCGTGCGTCGGTATTTACCGCATATGAAATGGGCTGCCAGTCTTTGTATTCTTTCTGTTTTTGCCTTCATCACTCTCTGATGAGGGGACCATACACAACAAGCATACTCCAAGACTGGTCGTGCAAAGGTTTTGTAGGCTGTTAATTTCACCTCCCCTTTTGCACATTCCAGTTTTTCTTTAAAAAGTAGTTTTTGGTTTGCCTTGGAATATATATTATCAATGTGTGAGTGCCATTGCAATGTGTGCATAATACTGACTCGTAAGTATTTGGAACAAGCTGCATTATTCAAATTCAAAATGTGGACCAAGCTATTCTCACATGGTTCAAAGATGCCAGACTGCAAAACGTTCCCGTGTCTGGCCCAATGCTCCAAGAAAAAACCAGCAAATTTGCCAATGCACTTGAAATAACTGGATTCGATGCCCGTGTGAGTTTACTTTTTCGTTTCAGCCAAAGGAACGGAATAACTTGACAGGTAGTCTCGGGCGAGGAGAAGGCTGCTGACAGAGAAGGAGCGGATTCCTGGTGCAATTATTGTTTTCCAGAGGTGGCTGAATCGTACTCTGAAGACGATATTTTCAGCGCGGATGAGACCACATGTTTTTATCAGCTCCTGCTAGACCTGACGATGCACATCAAGGGGCAGCAGTGCAAAGGAGGGAAGAAGTCGCATCGTCGTATGACAGTCCTGCCCTGCTGCAATGCAACAGGCACAAAGAAAAACCGCTCGTCATCGGCAGTATGCGAAGCCTCGCTGCATGAAAAACATCATGGTGTAACCATACGACTACCGAACCAACAAACGAGCCTGGATGACCAGAGAACTCTTTTCCGAGTGGCTCATCAAACTCGACGACCAAATTAGCAGGGATGACCGAAGAATTCTACTGGTTGTCGACAACTGCTCTGCTCACATTGTGAATGTTCGCTTGGAGTTTCTGCCGCCAAATAACACGTCCTTGCTACAACCCCTAGACCAGGGCGTTATAAAGAGTGTGAAAGCAGAATTTCGTAAGCGCCTTGTGAAGCGGTTGATTATCAACCTCCGCCTAAAGCAGCCGACTGCAATCAATATTCGACAGGCCGCAGAAATGCTCATGGGAGCTTGGTGGAACTTGATGGCATTCATTAGCAACTGCTGGTGAAAAGCAGGGCTTGTCAAAGCATCTGTGCAGCTTGAAGGTGACCTGGAGGTAACCGACAACAACCCAGGAGACCTGTGGACCGAGGTTGCAGAACTGCTGCCTGCCATCTCTTCCTTCGATGACTACGTGCAGAGCGACAGAACAGCACTAATGGCGGCGGACCTGACAACCGAAGAGACTGTTAACTGCGTTTGCGACGTCTCTATAGTGACGACGACCCGAAGGAAGACGACTGTGGGTCACCGAATACAGAAAATGAGATTGTGTCGAACACTGATGTTTTAGTGCACATGAACAAAGTCCGCACTTTCATCACTCGGTGTAATGACGTACCCGATGAGGTATTGCGCAAAGTGGAAGATGTAGAAGCATTATTCCTAATCGGTCGTGCCTGCTGCATGCGCCAGAAGTAAATCACTCATTTCTTCAAATAAAGCAGCTTTGAAGTGAGTGAAACATTTTTATTTGAGAGTATGCTTGTCTGCATACACGCCTGCTGCCAAGGTACATCACTTTCATTCCTAGGTTTGACCATTGGCTTATAACCGCAAGTTTTTCATTACATCGATATTTCAAAATAATGAACGATTTTAGGGGGTCCTGCGTGATTCGTTATATTGAGATTTGACTGTAGATACTTGGCCCCCGGAAAGTCCGTGAAGTAGCTTGAGAATGCTGATACATTAAAAGGTCCGAATAATTAGACAGCCATTGTGTTCTCTACATAGGACCTTTCAGGAGGCATGGACGTTTGGTAATTCGCGATGAGTTCACCTGTCGGTGCTGCTCTTTCGCAGGTGCTCTTTCGCACCTGTCGGTGCTGATCTTGCTGCTTCCGCATTTATGCATATTCTCCAATGAAAAAGGTCACAGTGCAGTCAAAACCACACGCTGTGGATTCATTTTCGACAATCCCGCCTTCCTCATTGTCTTCCTACACTCGCGTTTCCTGAGCGGAATCAACTAGGTTCTATTCAAGCTGCGTGGGGCATCGGTGCTCCTTTGTCCCCGCTGCGGCAGATCTGTTGGGCACTCGGGGAATGCAAGCACAGGCGAAAAGCGGCCAAAGAATTTATTTGCTGCGAGCTGGGTGGCCGTCGTGTACTTGAGCTTTCCCAGCCGAGAAACTAAGATTGAAGAGGAGTAAATATTTTTAACACGTTTGTTGAGGTGACCGATTTCATTTTGTACCATCCTTGGCACCTTTCAGGGTTGGCACATGATATAGGAATGGCAATTTTACTGAGCGCGTCTTGACTCGAAGGTTGCTGATCTAAGTTTATATATTGTTACTATGACTAGAAATTGGCCCCTATGTTCATTCTATCACGGCGCTCTTTCTTCTAGACATGGGGCACATTTGTGTACGCAAATGTTTTTGCACTTCGCCCCTTTTGTACGCGTCCCGATTGTATGTACATACAGTTTTAAGCAGCCTGGGAATTCTGGCTGAAATAAAGAACACAAGCATACGTGCGCATGTTTGACCAATACAGTGTATTAAACCAATTCTAGGCCACGGAGGTGCTCTAGAAGATATTTTAATTTTTTTTTTCTGCTGCCATGGTCTCCAAACTTTTGCTTGTGACTGTACGCTAGGCAGAAGGGAGCTCTCAGGCTTGGCATGATGAGGAGTGATCGAATTTCTTTTGATATGCAGTGCAAACCATAATATTTATAATACACAAGAAGTAGCAGTTTCGGCCAAAAAGTGGAGCACCTTGCTGCAGCAAACATTCGCTTACTAACTAAACAAGCATGGTGTAATACATGCACAGACAAACGTGAACAGCCCCGAGAAATCACTGTCACTACGCTGGCATGATCAGGAGCATCAGCGCTATGTCCTAAACCGAACATTTCCTGCTGCCGCCCGCTTCACAATTTCAACTGCGCCTCCAAAGCTCGGCATATGACTAGGTCTAATGGGGCTTCGCGTGCTTGATCACATGACCTCCAATATTAGGGCTGCGGAAAGATGGTGCGCATCAAGCCAACACATTAGGAGCACATACAGGGACACTACAACACATGTCGCAAGTTGTTTGCAGCATTGCTGAATGTATGAGGCATACACAGATAATATCCTTGCACAGTGGAATGTAGTTCCTGGTGTAACTGTCTGTATATTGGCCAAATTAGAGATTTTTATTTTTGTTTGGTACATGATAGATTTGAGCAATACAGTACATGACATGTTTGGACCTTTGCGCATGCACGTCATATACCACGAATTACTGTGGCGATGAGCAGACGATGCAGTGCAGATGAACACATCTCGAAGGGCATTCGGCCTTCCTATTGGCTAAGGCATTCTGCAGCTTCCAAACTGCTGCAAATTACTTGTGAAATTGAGTGTAGTGGAGTTGATCAAGCCACAATGCTTCTTGGCTTGGTCTCGCACCCGCAACGCATCATGTGACTACAAACATTTGGCCCGTGGGCTGCTCATTCTCCTCGCACTTGGACTTTATTCAGGACAACACGGCAATGGAGAAAATGCACCTGGAATGTCTATATAACTTGCTCGTTTTCAACAATGTGGCGACGGTGGATGCAGTTATAAAAGAGTGCCGCCACCTGGAACTCGCTAAAAGCCGACGTATTGACCAACAGCTTGCACGTCTGCCCAACACCCCAGCCACATCTTCCTGTGCCGATGCTCCTCGTCCCAACAACACTGGCGATGTTACCAGGATCATCTGGCGTGAGATCGAGGCCGCCTATCCGGCTGCCTTCGACTCGAGCCCCACCAACGCATCTTCAGTCACGGTTTCCCTGATCCAGGCAGTTGTCCACCAGGAGTTCGAAAACATGGGTCTTCACACCATCTGCTCGGCCCATCGCCCTGATACCCACCCAGATTCTTCGATTCCGCCCCGTCCCGCATCTTCTTACCCACCAAGTTTCCGCAACCCATCTGAATGGTGCACTGCTGACGACAAGCCCATTCGTTTTCACTGCCGTTGAATCGGGCACATTTCTCAGCACTGTCGCAGTCGCTGGAGTTCCCCGATCTGGTCTACTTATACTGCCTACTTTCGTCCTTCAGGTGGCCCTTCTCATCCCTATGCTACACGATCCGATAATGCCGCCACTGATTCTCCTGCGCCGAACCGCCCCTATTCTTGTTCACCGTCGCCCCAACGACGACAATTTCACTCTCCCCAACCCCGTCGCACCTTTTTGCTGACTCTCTTCGGTCGCCGCGCCCAGCCAGAAAACCAGACGATGCAGCGCCTCGAGGTGACGCTGCATTGCTCCCTACGCCACCAAATCTTCTACTGACGTTGCCCACTCATCTGAACCTTCTTGACGTGCAAGTCGATGGTGTTTCTGTATCTGCTCTTATAGACACTGGGGCGCATTTGTCGGTAATGAGCGCTGACCTTCGTAACCGCCTGAAGAAAATAATCACGCCCGCCACAACACCTGTTGTCCGTGTCAACGAGGGCGGAACAGCCCCCGTAATTGGTATGTGTGCCGCCCGGGTCTCCTTCGCCGATCGCTCCTCTATCGTGCTATTCACAGTCATTGCCCACTGTCCCCACGACATCGTCCTCGGCTTAGACTTCCTCTCCGCACATTCTGCTCTCATCGATTGTTCCGCTAGTACTCTCCGCCTTGACCTGCCTGTTCTGGATCCCGCTGAACCACACCCCAGTCGCCTCAGTTCCGTCGACTTCGTTCGCTTGCCACCTTCGGCACTGACTTACGTTGACTTTGTGTCATCCCCACCAGTCCCCGACGGTCACTACATCGCGGCTCCTATGCAAGACGTCATCCTTACACACGGGATCACAGTACCTCATACAGTTTTATCTATTACGACGAATTGTGTCTGCCTGCCAGTGGTCAATTTTGGCTTGACGACACAAGTGCTGCCACGCGGGAGGTCTCTGGCCCAGCTTTGCCCATTCGAGAATCACTCAGTAGCATCTATTGCAGTAGACGACAATTCAGCCGATCCTCTTCTACCATCGCAGTCGGCAACTTGTACCATCGCCGACTTACAGAAAATGATTGCGCCTGACATGCCGTCAGAGCACGCTCGTGAGCTTTACCGCGTTCTGTTTTCCTACCACGATATTTTTTACTTTAACGATCGTCCTTTGGCCCAAACTACAGCTGTTAAACATCGCATTGATACCGGCGATGCCCCTCCTATTCATCGCCACCCGTATCGAGTGTCACCGGCTGAGTGTCAAGTTATTCACGCCGAAGTTCGCGAAATGCTTGCCAAGAACATTATTGAACCGTCATGTAGTCCATGGGCATCACCTGTTGTACTGGTAAAAAAGAAGGATGGCTCATGATGCTTTTGCATGGATTATCGGCACCTCAACAGGGTTACCAAAAAGGACGTGTATCCCCTACCTTGGTTTGATGATGCCCTTGACTGCCTCCATGGTGCTCGCTACTTCTCTATTGACCTTTGCTCCGGCTACTGGCAGATTGCCGTGGACAATCTCGACCGCGAGAAGACTGCTTTTGTAACACCCGACGGTCTTTATCAAATCAAAGTGATGCCTCTCGGTCTATGTAACGCTCCTGCCACTTTTGAACGCATGATGGACTCCCTTCTTCTTGGTTTCAAATGGTCCACGTGCCTGTGCTACTTGGACGACGTCATAGTATTCACCCCAACGTTCGCTACGCACCTCGAGCGCCTCTTGGCAGTCCTGGATGTTTTTCGTCGAGCCGGTCTGCAACTCAACGCATCGAAGTGCCAATTCGGCTGTCGCCAGATTACCATCCTTGGGCATCTCGTTGACGCGAACGGACTGCAACCGGACCCAGGCAAGATCCATGCTGTTACGCACTTCCCTGTTCCGGAGTGTGTCAAGGATGTGCGCAGCTTCATCGACCTTTGTTCGTACTTCCGCCGTTTCGTGAAAAATTTCGCGGCCATAGCACGACCACTAACCGAGCTTTTGAAAAAGACACTCCTTTCTAGTGGGGCGATAACGAGGCCTCTGCATTCTCGCATCTAATCGACCTTCTCACAAAGCCTCCCGTTCTGGCCCATTTCGATCCTTCTGCGCCTACCGAAGTCCGTACTGATGCCAGTGGTCACGGAATTGGCGCAGTACCGGCACAACGCCAGCGCGGCAATGACCGTGTTATCGCTTATGCCAGCAGGCCCCTCTCATCCTCGGAGCGCAACTATTCCATCACTGAGTGTGAGTGTCTGGCCCTAGTTTGGGCAGTTGCGAAGTTCCGCCCATACTTATATGGCTGACCTTTTTCCGTTGTCACAGACCATCACGCGCTTTGCTGGTTATGCTCACTGAAAGATCCTACAGGAAGACTTGGTCGCTGGGCCTTACGCCTCCAAGAATATTCGTATACTGTCACCTACAAATCTGGCTGACTACACAAGGACGCCGACTGCCTGTCTCGCTACCCGGTAGACGAGCCTGATGACGCCGACAGTAGTACCGCCAACGGCATCTTCTCTGTGTTTGCCTTCGCTAACATCGCCGATGAGCAGTACCGAGACCTATCGCTGCGAGCACTCATCAAGCGTCTGCGCTCTACACCTACCGACGCATCCGTTCGCCAATATGTCCTCCAAGGTGGCATTCTGTACCGAAGGAACTTCTTCCCTGACGGATCTGATCTTCTTCTTGTCGTGCCAAAACATCTACGACCGACTGTGCTCTTTGAGATGCATGACGCACCCACTGCAGGACATCTTGGGGTAACCTGCACGTACGACCGCGTCCGCCGCTGCTTTTATTGGCCTGGTCTCGCTCGCTCCGTCCAACGCTATGTTGCTGCCTGTGATCCCTGCCAGCGTCGGAAAACACCTTGGGTGCTACCTGCCGGTTATCTCCAGCCGATCACCGTCCCTGTGGAACCGTTCTTTTGTGTTGGATTAGACCTCCTCGCTCCCTTTCCCACGTCATTTTCTGGGAACAAATGGGTAGCCGTCGCAACTGATTACGCCACCCGATACGCTATCACGTGGGCTCTCCCTACCAGTTGCGCCACTCACGTCACGGACTTTCTCTTGCGTGACATTATATTACTTCATGGCGCCCCGCGACAGCTGCTTGCTGACCGTGGTCGTAACTTCCTCTTGAAAGTTATCGCCGACATTGTGCGTTCCTGCTCCACTCAAACCATCCTCAAACCAGTGGCCTGACAGAGCAGTTAAACCGTACTCTTACCGATATGCTGTCCAAGTACGTTTCCAAGGACCACCATGACTGGGACATTGCTTTTCCTTACGTCACATTTGCGTATAATTCCTCCCGGCACGACACCACCGGATTTTCTCCATTTTATCTACTGTACGGTTGCGAACTGACCTCGCCCCTTGACACGGCACTTCCTCTTGCTGCGATCTCAACAAGCTAGTATGCGCGCGACGCCATCGCACTCGCCTACCATGCATGCCAGCTTGCCCGTGCTCAACTGACGGCCTCGCAAACCACTCAGCAGCGTCAGTACAATGCCCGCCACTGTGATGTACAGTTTTCGCCTATTGCGCTCGTGCTCCTCTGGTCGCCCTCTCGTCACGTCGGACTTTCAGAAAAGCTCCTTTCGCGATACACAGGGCCCTACCACATGCTGCACCAGGTGACGCCTGTGATGTACGAAATTGCTCCTGTGAGTTCAACCTCGTCCTCTACTCTGGCATCTAGTGATGTCGTGCACCTCAGTAGGCTCAAGGCCTACTACACTGCTTCCGAGTCTGGCCTTTAGTCGCTCCGGGACGGCGATTTTGCCACCGGGGGTAGTGCTATGGAACAGTATTTCCAATGACGAAGAGGCGAGCAGTGACAAGACAACGACGACGATTGGAGACTAGCGCGGGCTGTTGCCTCTTGGCCAAGTGCGGCGTATTCCCTTGTAAATATACTTGTATATAGCTTTTCGTCTGCGTCTTCCTACGTAACAATATCATGCCGACATGAGAGGTCATTGGGGCTGGATGGAGAAATGGCAGCTAAAGGGAGTTAGAAGAAAGGAGGGAGTAGGCTTTTTCACCGTCTTGTTAAATGGGACCCCTTCTTATCCTACTCATGGGCATTGAGGCCTGGGCTGGGTTGCAGCCACTATGGCTTCCCCCTGTTAGCACCCTCGTTCCCTGTAACCCAGCACTAAAAGCCATGCTCTTATGGTGTTAAACAATATACACAACATGAGACATCCATCCACAACATGTTATTTAAGTCTAACAAAAAGTTATATAGTAGCACCTGAAATTATTTACGTTGCTAAAACTTGGACATACAATTTTATGAAGCTGATCATGACAAAGCCTCAGGAGAAAGCAGCTAACTTGATTAACAAGGAGCATCACTGTGACACAGCACGTGTCACGGTGATGTCATGGTAAAGGCCGTAATTTCTAAAGCAATTTTTGACATAGCTTGTGAGCGTTTATAGTGGAATTTTTCTTAATCTTTTGGTTTCCCTTGTCAGCAGTATTTTATAAATCCAGTTTATGTATAATTTATGATGTGTCAGCATGAAAAACCAGACTTAAAAGACAGGGGCACATTACAGCACCGTTGCACATGATACAAACAGTGGCACTGTCACATTGCACCTTCAAGCCGATGCCTCCACATTACTCTCATCAACTCCTAAACCTCCAAGCTGTGGTCATTTTGCCAGCTTGTACTGATATCACCAAGGATGAACCCTACTTGTCCACTCTGCAATTTTCTGTTGTTCTGCTTGCAGGGAATGAGTTGTGCTTTAGTGCATTCTACTGCCTACTGCTCAGCTTGAGCACTCGTGCATACAATCTTGTAATTTAAACTTGTTTCACTGTTCAGAGAATATTATTAAAAGCTTTCTTGTGTATTTTGACTAAAAAAACTTCTTTTCCCCATGTTATGTGTGTTAAAGGGGCCGTGAACCACTTATTAACGAAGTCAAGGAATGCATTTGAAGTTAATTAGACTACTTCAGAAATACTTTGCCACAAAAAGTTTTTCAGTGTGTTCAGAAAAAGTGGAGTTATTCAGTATCAAACATGCCATTCACGGTGCTTCACCTCCTTCACCGATTTGCACTGCGAAGGCTACGGCAGAGCAGGGTGTGCTCACAACACTGCGCTTACTGAACGTCACCTTGGCATGGAGTTCAAATTTGATTTTGAATGTTCATGTAGACATCACTATTTCTGATTTTGGTGCCTACGACATGCCAAATGTGGTTGTCCCCAGTGAGCCACATTGCACTCAGCCATGTCGTTGTCCCCAGTGAGCCACATAGCACTCAGCCAGTGACTTCGTTGCGGCACCCCGCGGTGGCCGCGATATCTACGCTATGTAGCAGACTGCAGCTACATGCAACTGCAGCATTTGCTTTGTGCACAACAAGGCTAGAGTGTGCACTTGAGCTCGTATGCTCCTGTTTGGCTATGCTACATGGTGCGGACCAGCTTTGCCCTATGCCAGCTTGACTGACGGATAGTAGCCGCATCCAATTTGTGTATGCTGAAGCGCTATCAGTAGCCCATTGAGAAGTGAAGCCTGCCGAAGCATCTAACCAGGAGTGCCCAGGAGTGAGCCCGTGCTGGCAAGCTTTTGTATGGTCTGACCTTAAGTTTTGAGTGGTTTGAGGCTAGTTGAGTGTTCAAAACTAGTCGAAATTAGCGAGAACTGACGGCTACGGCACCGATAAGCATGGTGGCCAAAGTTTAATTCCTGTGCAGGTGGCCCATGGCCGAGCGTGAGCAGACGATAGTCTGTTTCTTCCGGAAGCACATAATTATTATCTAAATTCGAAAGCAGATTTGTACTTACTTCAGCCTGTTTATTAAAATGTCTCAATAAATACAGACAGTAACTGTAGGAAGAAGCGCATTGTTCCAAACACCCTTCTTGATAGGTGTCAGCTATTGGCCAATAGCAGCCGTGTATGGAAATCTGCTATATTACGAAATAAAGCATCCAGAAAAGAGTGAGGAGCGGGCTCCAGTTCAAAAGAGGGCATTTGAGAGAAAGGTGACTTCACACTCCGCTTGCAAGATCCATGTGCGACTGCAAAATTTGGCCGAGATGTTTACAGCAGCATATGCTATCTGCAGACTGTGTTTTTTCACCAAGCTTGAGGGATGGCTCAGGGCCCCTTTAAATATATGCAGGGGGACACAAATACTGATTTTTGAGACTGAATTAATACATATCGAATTGTGTCAGAAGCAAATCGAATCAAATATCAAAAAGCACAAATGGAGGATTAGAAGCAAACAAGTAGTTTCTTCACATGCACTGTCTCTTCAGAGAGTGCGACTGATCACTGTATAGCCTGTAAAGTATGGCTACCAAAGTGACGTAGCCTGCTATGGAAGTTCTCACGTTTTATGTCTATGCTATTCTTGTGGGGGAAAATTTTACAGTACTTTTGCTCCAATTTTATGTTTAATTGCGTACAACTGACATTTTGAAATATTCCAAAAGCATTTGAAAAATATTTGCATTTATGAATGGTATCTATCCTTGATTCAAAGACCAATTCAAGTAGGACACTATTTGATTCATTATTCGAAAGTTTTAAACATTCACATACCCCTAAATATACGGGTTATATAAGCCATACATATACATAATAAAGTTTTTGAATGAGGAAATCGCATGCAAAAACATGGTTAGAAAAATAGTTTTTTTGAAATGTAATTCAGTCTTCTCATAAACAATGTGAGAGTTTTGAATTTAAGGGGAAATAGTATTGAATGATTTATGCATACCTGGTGGCTTCTAGTGACTTTCCTATACCACTGGAGCTGATTTTAAAATGGCTCCATCTTTTGCACCTGCAGGGCACAATTCTGTGGTTCCACGTCTTCCGTCTAAGAAGAAATCACTCTCGTCAGGAATAACTCGATGTGACCCTGCTCCATGGCACCAAGAGAGGCTGAGAGACTTTTGTGAGCCGGAGTCCTCACCATTGCGAATCGACGACCGTGTGGTGTGGGTGAGCGACCATGGCCCAGAGTATGGCACAGTGCGATGGCTGGGTCACCTGCATGATACCAGTGAAGACTTGATGGTTGGTGTGGAATTTGTGAGTGTGCACTCTTCCATGTACATTCAGTTTTCCTGCACCCTATGTTGTGAAGTGCTTTGCCTTCAGGCACTTGGCCTTTTTTGCTCACAGGACAACCAGGTTGGCACAGGCACAGGAAAGTACCGTGACCGGCAGCTTTTTGAAGCCCAACTTGGCCATGCATCATTGATTCCCCTGCTGGGCCTTCTTAAAGCAGACGACTACCTTGGAGAACAGGCACCAGGTGCAGTGGCACTATAATAACTTAGCCATGCAGACAAAGTGCAGGTATACATTTAAGTGAGGTGTGACTAATTAGGAAAATCTTTATTGCATTAATAATTATAGACTTTGCATGTTTACTATGCATTGCAATGTTTAAGGCAATTCTTTTGCAAGACCTTTGGCCCATTTTCTAAATCCACCAAACAAGCATTTAGCTTAAGCCGTAGAGTTTCTGATGTGGTTCATTTCTGATGTGAACCATGCTCACGGAGACATGGTTCACATCAGACAGAGACATTATAAGGGATCGAAGTTATTCAGCATTTTTTATAAACAGAACTTGCAGATGTGGTGGTAGACTGTTAATACATGTTAAAGAAAAGCTTCGAATGTAACATACTTCATCAGTTTTCTTTTGTATCAAATTATATTGAAAGTCTTGTGGTCAAACCTATAATTTATGCCATTGCTACAATTTACCATCCTAGCGGGAGCTTCTCAATTTTCATAGATTACCTTGAAACATTCCTTAACTACGTATTTGAATATAAACTAACACTTATTTTAGGTGGTGACTACAATATCGATATGTTGAATTCGTCCCTCTCACACAAGTTTTATTCAGTGTTAGAGTCAGTGTTAGACCCGTATTACCACTAATAGTGGCACTTAATTGATTTATTCTTAATAAGCCTGGCTCCTAGTGACACTATGGGTGGTGTTCGTGCCTCACAAGTTACTGATCACCTGCCAATTTTTTTGTTTATAAAAACCCTCTACCAGGACACTAAAAAAGTACCTTATGTAAGATTGAAAAATACAAGACATTAATCAACATTCATTCGACAATTCTTGAGCTAAACTGATAAATATTGCATGGGAAGCCATCTATGACATGAAAAATGCGCTGAAGCCTATGATAAATATTTATGCTGGTTTAAAAAGTGTACATCAAAGCAGTTACACTTATACTTATTCGGTAATAAGTGCGATCACGTAAACCTTGGCTAACTAATTATTGCCTCAACCTAACCGAGGAGAAGGACAAGCTCTTCAAAAAAATTTTAACCACACTCAGCCCTGAGGATCGGGAACTACTTCGAAAACGGGGAAATATAATACGTTCCTGCGCAATGCAAAATGTGTATACCTGCACAATATGTCTTCTTTAGAACATAGTTATAAGCCTGAAGCCATGTAAAATAAAATTAATTACCCTTTGAATTGTTACAATGCCAATCAATATGTCACCCAACTAAAATTAAATGATCAATCAGTGCATGGTACTAAACTGGCACAAGCTTTCAATGTGTTTTTCCTGAATCTAGTGAAAAGCTCTCATCATAATGATGCAACTAATATGGTTGAAAAATACCTTAATAGCTTTTCTCTAAACCTGACAAGCAAATCTAAACTTCCGTCACACTTTGTTCACTTAGAAACAACACAGCTTTGAACATAGATAATTTACAAATAAAATCTATGAAATACGTAGCAGATTTAATTGCTTCAGTATGCTCATATCTACAATTTAGCCTTCTCAACTGGAACTTTTTCACAAAAAATGCAAATATCAAAAGTTATTGTAATTTCTAAAGGTGGAGACAAAAATAACCTGGCCATTTACCATGCAATCTCTCTTCTACGAGTGTTCTCTAAAGGTCTGGAGAAACTGTTACTTTCTAGGATTTCTTCTTTTGTAGGTAAATTCAATTTGACAAATGAATGTCAGTTAGGTTTTAACAAAAGGCGATCGACGGAGCATGCCCTCTTAACACAAAAATAAATTATTCTAAAGGCATTTGAGGAAAAACAGTTTGTTATTGGAATATGTGAGATCTTTCAAAATCATTCGACAGCTTGAACCATGACACATTGTTACTAAAACTATTTACCAAAAAATGTTATTAACGTTATTACTAAAAGTATTCTACATTATATACTGGAAACAAAGCGTTTTTATCAATGACAACTTAGCCCCTCTGAAATCGATAAATGCTGGTGTTCCTCAAAGCAGCATCCTTGGAACTCTCTTACATTACCAAAACCAAATTACATAATCTGCACGGATGACATGACTCTTGTATTTTGCGGGAACAACATTAAAACACTTCATTTAAGCATCAATGAATGCCTCCAAGACCTCTCGACATGGATTGGACTATATTCATTAAAAGTTAATGCAAGCAAAGCTAAAGCAATTCTTTTGACTTCTAAACAGTCACTGGTATCTCGCAGAATATCCTATGCTTGGTTAATTGCCTTTAGAGATTGTTGACTCCTTTAGTACACTCGGTCTGTACTTCCACAAGCATATGTCCTGGGTCACACATATATTAAATATATTATCACCAAACTTTCAAAGACTGTCGACGTTTTGGCTAGATTTCATATTTTTCTACCACCTGATATGAAATTACTGATTTACGACGCATTACTTTTGTTCAACTTGAACTACTGCTTTCTTGTACGTCATTCAATTTACACCAGTTGTGTGTACTTCAGAAGAAAGCCATTAGACACATGGATGGTGTGCCCTTCAATACACGAGCAACTTTTCATGTGGTTTAATGTAATACCTGTTCGTAATCTTTATTCATATAATATGGCCACACGATACAAACATAGTATGAATACTAGGGAATACGTGATAACATCATCGCACTTGAAGATTAGGACACTGATATACAACACACGTGTCAAAGTCCCATTTTGTCGAATGAAATATCGCGAACAAATGCTTTTGAATTTTTTTGATGAAACATCGATGTCACGACTTCAGTAAAAACACACTATGCTCCATTTTTATGACACGCTCATGATACCATTTATTTTGTGGATCTGCTTATCTGAAAACGAATATGCATTCTATTTATGTACCCCTGCAATTCTCTGTATTTTCTATATATCTTTTTCCAACAGAATGTATGAAACAATAGTTTGTGCATGAAATTTGGTAATGAAATGTATGCTGTTTCATTTTTAATCTTTTTTGTGATCACAGAATGATTGTAATGTTAGAAGGTGTATTTGTGGTTTCTCCTACTGTACGCCTTGTAAAGGGGGCCCGAACTCTGCTAAGTGAATTAATTTTCATTTTTAGTTCAGGCCTTCCCCCATTCAGCATGGAAATCAATTCAATAGTTAATTTTGAAATAATGGGTTGGTTATTAAAAGAGAAAATGAAGGTCAAAGTTTCAGTTTTTGAATTTCGTGTCATATCCCCAACTCCTGTACGTCATCATGACGCCACGGATTTCAAAGTATTTTCTCGTATTTAGGCCACTTTGACTCAGCAAATGTTCCCAAAACTCGCCATAAACAGCCTTTGGGTCTTTTAGAACACAGAGTAGTCTATCGTTACCGCTAAAGAATTAACTAGGTCCTAGAAGACGCTGTCAAAATCCTTGACGTCACAGCGAGCTGGTGCGGGAACTTCAAGAAGGCGTTGCCACCCATCTTTTGTTATTGCACTTTTCCCAGCTTACCAGATGTCTTATCATGGTATGAGTGGTGTATTTGATATTGTAGAAAAGTAGTTTACTGATGCAAAAGTCAATTACAGTTATGTTAATTATTCAATTAATTCAATTTCTCATAGAAGTAATGGGCTCCTCATTGAGCACCTTATATCAAAGGTTAGAAGTGTGCTATTTGCCTGAGGCAATTTTTTAAAAATTTGGTGCAGCTAAACAAAAACGCCCTATATGTGGGGTTTTATGGGCTTTTTACTGAAACCAGACTTTAGCAATGTAACACCATGGAATGGGGAATGCGTCAGTTGGGTTCTACTGTACTTGAACACAGCTGACTTACATGCACTTAAGATTGAGGAGGGCTTGATTGAACCGAACCAATATTGCAGATGTGTGGCTGGGCCAAGTTCAGTTTTTTCGGCTGTTGCTATAGCAACGCTGGCTTTTTGGTCGTGCTTTTGTCTGCTTTGTCATCTGCTCTATAGCACACCCTTGGTTATAGCCATTTGCAGAAGAAACACGAGTTACTTAGACAATGAAAACAAGTGTGCAGCGCAAGGATTCCTTTTATTATTGCATATTGCTTTCTCTGTTCGTCATTCAAATCTTTAGATACTTTGTTGGCTCCTTTTTTTCTTGACACTTACTTTATGGTGTCCTGCTCTCATGCAAGAAGAATTGCAGCATCTTCATTCTAACACAGTAGTGCATTATACCCAGAAATATTTACTCCTTATGAAAAAGCACAAGGGAAGCTAAGGCTCCATTCATAGGCACTTATTGACATCGCATGTGAGTAATAGTCCTTGGCAAGGTGGAATAATTTGCAAATTTGTACATTTAGATGTGTTAATTTGCATGTGCCTTGGCAGCAATTAGGCTGGAAACATTTTCCCAAAGGCTTCGTTGCCTTGTATTTTGTGTCCCCCTGCGTGCAATACAATTGGGCTTTTTTATGAAAATTTTTTATGAACAGTAAACGGTGTTTTTTGCCTGCTCATAGCCTGTTTCTGTTGTTCTCACAGGGATTTATAAGGCTTAACATTCATTAATAGGGTGAAACAGATGCTTATAGAATTTAATATGGTTGCTTTGTAAATGACTGATTTTGAGTATGGTGTGCAGTCTTTTCTTTGGACATTATGACATGGTACACTATCATCCAAATAGAATGTCCAAACTGTCTGAAAAACGGGATTTACATTTAGTCATTCCTCTTATTTTTATGATGCATCCACATGGAAACATAGAAGCATGTGGAACATATTTTTTTTTTTTTTGCCATTATGCGGCACAATGCATGTTTGGGCTGTCCGAAGGTTTTGCTACATCTGGTATAGTTGCATAACTTAACCTCCCACAAAGGCAAGGGGCTGTGGTGTGAATGTGGCTAATGCTATTCACTGTAGTTCATACCTATATCCAAGCACCTCTCAGCGATTCTGCAATGCTTGTATCTCAGTGATCTCATTGGGAAAAAATAATAATAATGCTATCACTGGAAAAACAAATTTTTCATTTGTGTCACATTCATTCTAAGGAATGGAATGCAAATAAATGGAACACAGAGTCTAATCTGGATTTCAGGACACCCCTCTAAGTAGTTTGAGTGTACCAAGTTAAAAGAGAGCGATGCCACTACTGACATTGCGCTGACACAAGATGTTTGGACGAAAGTCAATTGGAAAGGTTGCCGTAGCACACCTCTGCATTAAAATAGAACAAGCTTAGGTGATTTCTAGGTTAGAAATGGCTGCTCATTGGCAGCATGCTGTGAAGAAGCTTCGAGGGTGTACAGTGCAACAGTAACAACAGGGACAAAAAAGGAGACACAGGCGAGCGCTTTTGTCCCTGTTGTTACCGTTGCACTGTACACCCTCGAAGATGCCTCACCAACTAGCTTGAGCAACCACTTTACTGTGAGGAATATTCTGCACAAGTAGCGAGAACTGGGCGAGTTGGAATATGCTCATGATCTGTCAACACAACAGACAGAGATGAAAAAGAAAAGATGAGCCCAGGCACTGTCTATCAACTGAAGCTTTAATGCAAACATGTGGCCTATATATACAATGGGGATTCTACCAAAGTGGGAAAAACAAGAACTAAAACCGATACTTTGTACAACAGCATCACACACGTCACATGTGATTAAACCTGATTTAAGAACTTAAATTCTTGCTGTGTTGGAGTGATTGTGTATATTGACCACGTGTTTACATTAAAGATAAAGTCAATAGACAGCGCCTGTGATTGTCTCTTCTTTTTCATCTTTGTTGTGTTGACAAATGATGAAGAACGTTCACCAGGTCCCACTTACATATGTTCTTGTGGAGGAAATTATGCCTTTTGATAACTTTGTTTCTTGTGACTTGCAGTTGACTATGGAAATTCATGCTTTTACACTTCACACATTGATCGAAGGCTCAAGTTCCCTCCATCAAGCCATTTTCAAGGTGAGTTACTAAACCTTATATGTAGATGATTGTACAATGAACACTGTGGCCAGGTGAAATGGCTGCTGTGTAACGTCTTATGCCCTGTTTAATTCAGTAATTTATTACAAGTTCCCAGTGGCAAACAATACTGAACTCACTGTTGCCATCTTTTGTTATCTTGTTCTTCTCAGAACTTTTTTTCTCCTGCATTGCTAAAAAACTCTCTGCTGAGGTTTTAGAAAATATATCAACTCCTCAAACTATAGCTTGTTTTCAGAGAAGGCATAAACCCTGTCGCTTATGTGGCTGTGATACAGGGTATCTAAGAAGCCAACAAACACTGATATCAAGGACAACATAGGGGAAATTACTTGTGCTTAATAAATGAAATAAAGAAACGATAATTTAATGGAAATGAAAGCGTATGAAAAAACAACTTGCCGCAGGTGGGGGACGATTTCCACAACCTTCGCATTATGCGTGCGATGCTCTACCAATTGAGCTATCGTGGCGCCGTTTCCCCATCTACTTTCTTGAGTATTTATGTTTCCTAGCAGAACCCTGGGGGTGTTAGCCAGTGCCACCACTCAGACACGTCCCCAAGGGGTGGCCCAAAGGGGCCTGCGCCCCCCCCCCCCGAAATTAAGACGCATACCCCCCCTCCTCTTCCCCCCATGCCACCACTTCTCACACACATTCCTAAAGCGCCGCCAAATCAATGTTGAAACTTGACAGCTATTTGCCGGTCAACATTTTGCTGCCTTTTTCACTCCTTTTAGGTGGCGGTAGTTATATCGGCATCTCCTGGGGTGTGAAGGCCAGTTTTCTCATCGATTCGGTGCCCGCGCAGTTAACTCGAGATGCATTCAGTTGTCACCATCTTTTCGACGGTCACGCGCATCGCTGTTGCTTTGTTAGTTCAACCTTGTTTGTTTAGACTGACCCAGAGACCAGGAAGTGAATTCGGTTCGTGGTCAGCTGGTCTGTATGCACATGGAACAAGTTGTGGCCAGAGTAAACACCCAATTGCGTTTAACTTTTCCTTTTGCTTCATTATTTCCTCAAGTAACAGCTTACCGCGACACTGACGGATCCTCGGAGCCATATACCCGTGATATGGATTAGATAAGGTGCAAAATAAAATAATGCGAGACAGTGTCCATCATCAAACCCTGCAGTAACCCTTAAACGCATAGGCAATACGACTGTCACCCCTTAACTTGTCTGGTTTTTCCCTAATTGTGGAGCTCTTTTCGTTCAAAATTGCCAACTGGAAACAAGAGTCGCAAGGATTTGGGAATTAAGCGATCTACTTAGGGAGAGAGCCAAGGCAACAGCCAAGCAGGAAGGAAAAGCGAAAATTAACAAATTTAACCGTTGTTTATGAAAATATTTATGGATCAACAACTTTTTATTTAAAAAGGAAGTAGAGCAAACGCTGCCGGAAGTGGAGGACAATTCCGTGTGTTCTGAATGACGCTTCTACAGTTATCATTCGAGCCGCCAGACATAGCCACTTCTCTGCTGTGCTTATGTAGGTGTTTTTCTAACCTTCCGTGGTGGGCGCAGTACTTGTAGAATCTCAGCTTGCTGCACCAAATGCGGTTGTACGCGACTGGCGGCCCCGCATCGTTACGTAACTTCTCAAATAACAATACGAGTCGGTTGTGGCACTTGTTAGAGCAGTAAATGAGGGATCCAAAGAACTGTGATTGTTCTGCAAATATATATTTCTGTATAATTCTTCCAGAGCTAATTCAAAAAACATTACTATAGTCGGATACAAATTAAGTTTGCAGTGAAGCATGCCCTCATAACCGCCAGCCACTGTTCCTCCGCGAGGCTGCAAATAATTCGTACTTCAAACTTTTCCTGTTACCCAAATAAGGCGGTAACCACAAAAATAAAATTATGAGCGCGTAATTTTATATCTTTCCCTCGCCTGTTATAGTGGAATGGCCGAAGCCTAATTCTTTATTGAACTGAAATAACATGCGTGCTTTGCTGCAACTATTTATTGTCAAGTTTCACTTCAGTTCACACTGAAGTTTCATGAGTAAAACAGGTTCAGAAGTGAAATGAGCAGCTCCACAGACTTTTGAAGAGTGAAATGCTCAGAGTCCATACATTTTGTCCATGTCTGTTGCACACCTCATTGCTTCCGCCGATGAAAAGACTCTTCAAGAACAGCAGACGCTCCGGAGGTATCAAGTACGACGCCATTTTGAACAGGCCGCATGACGCCGATTTTGTTTGCGTCTGTGATTGGCTGGCAAAGGAACACAACTCCGCGCGAGTTGTGTGCCTTGGTTTCCAACAGCTTTTTTTTTTTAAAAAGTTGTATTCTACTAAAGTAATCTTTGTTTTACATTTTGGGCTTCTTTACTTGTTCTTGGCAGTGTTCTTCCTGCGCTTCTTTCCTGCGCGAGTCCATTTGACGTGGTTCCTTGTTTGCCAAGTAAAGGAGAGGTGTATCACACAGGCGTACCTGTAACATACACCTTCTTTCATTTCTCTTTTGTGGGTTTACGCATTTTTATGGCGAATGGTGGACGTTATTCACATTTGTACTAGTAAAGGTACCCCCCTCATTTGCATAGAAGTTACCTTGGGTTGCCCCCCCCCTGGAAAGAAATCCTACTCACATACCTTGGCAGCGGACGTGGAACATCCTTTCTGCTGCAGGCATCACGAGAATGTGATCTTTTTGGGTGAAGGCAACCGGTCAATAAACCCACACATACTACCTAAAGGCATCAATGTTGCCGGATTCGAGGCCCTAAAAAAATTAGTACAAATATTTGATTAATACCATTTATTTTTCTTTAGCTACAGAAAGAAACTTGGAAAGGAAACATGTTTTAAAACAATTAAACTGATTTATTTGAATACACACAATGCCCTTTTAGAAGTTCATTCAGCTGGTTAGCTTGTAAACTAGAAGAATGTCCTCGTTAGCTAACAGATGAACAGCTTAAGCAACCAGTGTACCGTCTCCAAGCACCCAATAGTATTGGTGAGCTCCTATATTCAGCCATAATTGGGCATTTGAAGATATTAAATGTAACATTTTCAGTTAGAATATTTTGATTTGAAATGAAAATATTTGATTCATACCTAATTCAAGTAATTCAAATTTCTAACGTTCACACATTCCTGCTTCAATGCAAATATTCTACTCACTAGTGTTTTGATGTATTTTTTTGCTTCTTTAATTCTCGATCACTGAGTGTTTCAATGAAAGAAAGCTATGGTAATAATATAATATGTAGCTGAGGTACTTTTGTGAATTTAGAAATATAGTTTTTTTTATTATGCTGAAAAAAACAAGAAGGCATGCAGCTTTTATAACTTGAGTGCTGTTCTGGATGCACCTTTGTGTTCATCATCTTTTCACTGTACATATTTCGCCTACTTATGAGTAAAAATAGGTCACCTTGATCATTTCTGTCCATCGTAGTTTCCTTTAATGTTTATTATATCCATGCATTTGGTCTGTCCTACCCCTCACTTGCTTATATATGTTTTGCTGCTTCCTTTGGTTTCCCTGCGCCTTGCTCTTGGCACAGCTCCCAGAGCAACTAGCCGCCATCTGTTTTTAGCCCTCACCCCATCTTCTGCGTAGTGACCTTCTTTTGAGCTGTGTTGTTGTTGAGTGCTGCCGCATGATTCTCAGTGTCTCTGGCAACAGCGATCCAGTTGGGACCCAGGACTTGGGAGGCAGCTGCAAGCATTTGCACAACGTTAGCTGAGGTCAAGTGCAGCACTTGCACCAAGGCACGTCAAATGTTTTTTTGAGGCTCCTGTTCTGCACTTTTGTTGGAGGAAATGGACATTTCAGCATGATGGTGCTCATTGCAAGGACACATATGAGTTCAGTTAGAGTGTAGAATGCACTATTTTTCAAAATTCAGCAGCTGTGCAACTATGGGATTGTGAGTGGCAGATTGTGTGGTGATCATCCAAGGTGCAGTGCTTGGTGCAATGACTCTTGAGTGCATATCACTAATGGCAGTGTCCTTGTGACCTTCCATTTGGGTGTTGAAGACGGATACATGTAAAAAGGTCAGAAGAATTTTGTAGAGCACTGCTGACATTACCAGGCCTGCACTAAAATTGTGGCACTTTTTTAATCCTCAGGTGCTGAGGAAATTTAGAAATGTACTGCTGCAAGTTGTGATCAAAGTGTGATTTCTGCCGAGTAATCAGACTATATGTAAAAGATCTTTTCCCTGCAAGCCTCCTAAAAGAAGTTGCTGGAAGCATGTTTTGGTTACGGCAGCACATTTTTCCGCTGGTTGAAAGCTTTCAGGACAGGGAGAGGAGCCCTGGGGCAGAGTCATTTCGGTCAGCACTTTCAGATGGTGCTGAGTCATTCTACTCTGCACTGTCTGATCATAGAAGCAGTGTCTATTATGACGCAGAGTCATCAGACCTTAATTCTTCTGATTCTGACTCCAGATATGCTGATGTAAATGAGGAGCCCTGTCCAGAACAGATGCCAGCAGTTGTGACTGAATTTGCAGAAGCTGTCACCAAAGAGAGCACACTTGATGAAGCTTATGAAAGCTTTAGCTATGGAAAGTTATTTGAAGATGTGTATGGGACTGTTGTTCATAGACCACCACTACTTAAATGCCAGCAAAAGCGTCAAGACAACAAAAATGAGAAGCAGCCACCACGAAGGTGGCGTCCACTCCCTCGCATCCCTGTACAATCAGATTTGCCACAAGATAATTTAGCAACATGTGCCAGCCGTGAAGTGCCAGCTCATTATGAGTCACTTCCTGCAGAATTAAGTTATTATATGAAGCAAGAGCAAGATCGACAAGAAATGAATGATGATGAAATTGGAAATGAAATGCAAGAAGAGAGTATTACATCTTCATTTTTTTACCTTGAGCAAGCAGCTGAGGAATTTGCAGAGTTTATTGTAGAAGAAGCAAAACATGAAGCTTGCAGACCTTTAGCGGAGACCTCTATGTTAGGAAACAAAAAAAGAATGGCAAAGCTTGGCTTGGATAACTTGTCAAATGATGGTACTCGTAAGGCTCATGTGCTGAATCATTCTGTGATTGGTACCAATGATACTACTTTACATCCAGTGACGTCAGAGGATAGGGATATTCTTGATGCTTTCAACAGGCAGTTTGAACCCTGCTTTGATTCAGAAGAAGAACCTGACAGTCAAGCATTTGAAAATGCCTCAGAGGAAGAGGCTGACTGCATGGAATATGCAGACTTAGATGAAAAGGGACTTCTAAATAGCAACGCTCTGCTTGGTACATTTAAGAGGTTTCCGCAGCCTGCATTAGACAGCCTGCATCATGAGCACTCGTTTTCAGATAGCTCACGAACTGGTGGAAGTTCAAGACGTCACCCTACGTCATTTCTACCTACAACAAGCTCAGCTAGCGAGCTCACTGATAAATACTGGAGACGCTACAGTTCAGATACAGCTGATGCTGCTACAACACAGTACAAGAGGCTTAACGCAGTGGACAAACATTTTCTGAGCAGTGATCCAGACATTAGTAAATATTCACATTTAAACCTTTCAAATGGTTATGCAGATAGCACTATGATCTCTGTACCAGGTACAACTGCAGACATTTGCAGCTTTGTGGAACCTGTAGAGGAAGCACCTAATTCTTTAAAAGATGCAAATGCTCATGTCCAAGCTCAATGCCTTCCTGTGACATATTCCAACAGGTTACTTGTGGAAGGCCTGTCAGAGTCGTACCCAGTTCATGCATCATGCAAACTTTTACATGAAAACAGAAGTAGTGTGTTTTCTTCAGCACAAGAAAATGACAGTGCCCTGTTGAATGAGCAGCCAAAACATAATTCTCCTCACCACAGTAATGTAACACCACCTTCTTTATTGGAGGAGCAGCCAAAACCACCACCTCGCTCTCCTCGCCACAGTAACGTGCCACCTCCTTCTATATTGGAAGAGCCACCAAAGCCACCACCTCGCTCTGTTCGCCACAGTAATATAACACCACCTTCCCAGTATCTGCAGATTTCATCGGAAGGTGCTGATATGCATCAAGGCTCTCCCTTGGAATGGAATGCTCAGGTTGAAAATGAAGTTGATCCAGACAGTGGCCTATGCGTAAAAAATAATGTGAAAGTCCCTGCAAGGCGTAGAAGGGCCCCACTGGGACTTCAGGCATCTGAAGGCATTCTCCTAGATGGCAATGCACCACGAAAAGAAACCAGTATGCGTGCAGTTGCTCACAAATGTTCAGAAAACAGTCATACTTTCACTAAGCAGGGTGGTAAGGGAGAACTAATTGGCCAAGATAGGCCTCAGACATTTGGAAAAGAATTTCAGCGTGGAGAACTCTGTTATGAAAGTGACGAGGACAGCAGCCTGTCATCTTGCGTAGACTCTGGGAGTGACGAAGAGACCTCTACAAGAGAAATACTAAAACAGTCATCATTTCAGGGTCCAGAGCATGATGAGGAGCCTCCCACAAATGAAATTTTGAGGCTTCCTTTTTCTTTGTCAGAATTGTCGAGACATCTTTTTGAAGATGACTCCCCTTTGGATGTTGTCTCCTTCAATGTTGTTGAGAACTGTGATTTTCTTAATGATAGTTGCTCTGGGAGTGCGCCATACATGATGAAACTTGGACCTAACGATGACCTTTCAGCATTTTTGGTTGACCCAGGCATAAATGAGCATACTGAGGTGCATGACAGTGATATCGATAGTGTATTTGAAGACACTACATTTGAACCATATCATGATTGTAACTTAGACAGTGTTCATTCTGGTTGTCTGCCTTTGAATGAAAATCATCCGAACTGTAATGAAGATGTCGAGGATCAGCAGTCATTAGGAAGCCAGCCAGACTTGAAAAAATTGGTTTTTGATGTTCCCACACGTCCACTGAGAAAACGGGCTTACCCTTCACTTAAAAACAAAGAGTTACCAGCGAGCAGCATGGATGTACAGTTACAAGATAATATAGAGGCAGAACTTACGTGCAGTGATGCAGCTTCATTAGAGAAGATGACTGGCATAATGACAGCAAATATTCCTTGTGTTTCACAACACACTGATACGTCACACATACAGCACATGGAAGAGAGTCGGAACGGTATGTATATGAGAGTGGTGACATCTCAAGAGCACAGTGTTTTAGGAGCTGATGTTCCTGGCCAGACCGACACATTGCAGACTAGTGGCAACAAGAGGAATGCTGCTGCTGCTGCTGCTACTACTTTATCAGGCTCTGTTGCCTCCTCACCTCTGCCAACTTCCTGCTCTTATCAGGAAGTTCCTGGGGCAGGGGTTGAGTGTGATAAGCTGCCAGCCCTGGAAAAAACAAGTGGAGACAGCTTCTCTGATGGAAGGGCGTCAGTGAATGCAGCTAGTTCATATGGTAGCACATTTCAAAAGTGTGTGAAGGAAGAACATGACAAGATGGTGATTCAGCAGGTGAAACTTGTTGAAGAAGCACCTATAGAACTACTTGAAAATGTCGTCCTCAAAGAGTACCATGGTAAGCCTAGTCGTTTTCACCCAGTAGATTGATTACAGAACTTTGCCTTTGCATCATTTCCTGATTCATTATTGTTTTCTGTTCTTCACATTGTTGAAAGAGCCATGATGTTGATGTGTCAGCACACAATTTTTGTTCCATGTTAGCTGCACAGACAACATAACGTCACAATGTTTGGATTATAGTTACATTTATGATATTACAACTTATCACTTGTTACCTTGAACCATGACTAGTTTTGTTTCAAGGGATGTCTTTAAACACACCCTTTTTTTAGCCAAACAGTGGTAGAAAGTGATCTACTGCATTTTTTAAAGAATTTGTATAGAATCATGCATAACTTCCATGAAATGGAAAAAGTGCAGCTCTTAGCACTTATATAAATACATAGAATGCAAAAATGATACCCCCTTACTGCAGACTTCGTGGTGACATATCACAGCTTCACAGGCTGTGGGCTTTTCAAATTGCAATGCAACAACCACTGTAATGCTAACAAGGGTTGTTCTCATGGTCTTTTTATATCACTAATTGACTTGAAGTATTTCTCTTTTTTGATTTTAGAATATTTTTCATATATTATGCTACACTTGTAAGTTAACAGTGCTATGCATAAGCTTATAAGCTTGCATGGCTGGTGCACTTAAATGGTATTTCCAGACACGTCAAATTCTTGGTATATGTTGTGGTGAGAATTAATCACATACTTAATGTGGACAGCTAGGCTAGTTGGAATATCAGCATTTCATGCATTTGCAGCACTTTAAAGAAATAGGAAAAATTAAGAGGAAAGATGATCTTCTAATTAAGAAAAATTAATAGAAGAGGAAAGACGAAAAAACAGGTCCTTTTGTCTTTCCTCTCAGAGGAAAGATGATCTTTTAAATAAGAAAAATTAAGAGAAGAGAAACGACGAAAGGACAGGTCCTTTCTACTTTCCTCTTCTCTTAATTTTTACTATTTAATCCCGATTTTTTTCACCATCAACAAGTTTTATCAAAATCTGGTTAAACCAGATTTCTTCCTGAAGTTTTGGTTTAAAGAAGCGATCGTCCAAAGCTACCAGTCTTCATGCACAGCACTGACTGTCTGAGCAAAATATGTGCAAATATATCTTTTTGTCTGCTACTGTGGCTAGTTTCGTCTCTTGCTAGTGTTTTTTTCTTTTAATTTCTTATTTGTATAATTTTTTTTTTACATACATGGTAATAGCAATATAAATCCATAAGGCTAACAGGACTAGAAAAAACAGTAGGTAGCAGTGTTGTGTTGCTGGACTATTCGTATTAGTGCATGTGGTATTATGAACATTTCACACAAAGCCCTTTCTCTTTGCTGCCAGTTGATTGGTGGTAAATACTGCTGGTCAGTACACTGAGAAAGTTTTTTTGGGCCCAGTTTTGAAGATGATGATTACCATACTAAAAGCCCAGTGTTGAAGACAAAAGTGTTGTGTGTGCTTCTGAAGTGATCATCAGTATAATAGTGCCTGAATCAAGCAAAGTGTCAGCACTTGTAACAGCATTCTACATTGCATCAGGTTGTGCCATCAGAACCTCATGCAACTGTATTGCAGCATGTTTTTTGTTGTAGTTATTCATTGAGAGTGAGCTGCCTAATCAGTAGGCAATTGCATGCACCTTAGGAAGTTCCTGCAAATGCACAAATGTTTTCTATTCACTATTGTTGCCTCTTGATTGTCAAAGACATTGAGCAAGTTGACTTCTTCACTGTGGCCATTGCAATTCTAGCTCCCTTTTTAACTTTCTGTGAGCTGACTGAACATACCTTACTGGTTGTTATGCTGGTCCTTTGTCTGACTGGCCTACAAAAAGTATATATGATCGACATTAACACTGTATGGCCTATGTTGATTACATAGTAATTAGTGCGTCTGCTAATAATAGCGATTCACAAACAGATGTTTAGCAGTAGTGCTTGTACTGTCTACACTGGCAGAGTTTGTCACCATCACATCCAATATGGAATTTTTAGTCGTTTTAAGACAGTTGTGTATGTGTATTCTTGGCTGTGTGGCTGCACTGCCCTTTTGTATTGCGCTCCATCCAACAATCGTGAACTTTTAGCCATTGGCTGTGGTTTTTAAATGAAAAATCTTCTAGTCTTTTGGGCATTATCATGTGGCCGCATTATAAATGATAGCTTGAGTGTGCACATGGTGATCTTGACAATTCGACATCACATCTGGTTGACTTTGCTTATTTGTCTGCATTTACAAGTTCCTTTACTTTTGCTCCCATTCCTTAGCATGCTCTGCTTCACCTATTCTCTCCTGCCATCATGTTGGAAGCCTCTGCATTTCGTGCTCTTTGGCGAGCCCTCTTCTTCTCGCTTAGGACTTCTAGTTGCCACCTTTTGTTCCGCCACTGCCTGCATTCTGTCACAGCTCCTCTATATAGGTGTGAAGAAAGGGAATCAGGAATGTGATTTTTAATGTGTAAGCATTCTAGGGCTACTTCCCTTACAAATCTGTCTGTCCATCCGCCTGTCTCTAATGCGTGACATGATGTGCTCTGTAGGTATACATGGGATCCTATGGGGGTATATATGAGAATGCCTTATGACTATCTATGACTACTGAAAAGGTATTAAAAGTAATTAAGGTTATTAAAACACTACTACAATTAAATATGAAATTAACTGAATTGAATTCTGGGGTTTTATGTGCTAAAAGCACTAAAACCACGATTTGATTATATGAGGCACACTGTAGTGGGGGACTCTGGAATAATTTTGACCACCAGGGGATATTTTAAACGTGTCCCCAATGCATGGGACATGGGAATTTTTGCATTTTACTCCCATGAAAATGCGGCCGCCGCAGCCAGGATTTGATCCAGCGACCTCATGCTTAACAGTGCAACACCATATCCACTAAGCCACTGTGGTGGCTTAGCGGCTAACTATGCCTGAATAAGACTCCTTAAGACTAATGAAGGGTAAGAAGCCTAATGGAGATTAATTATGACAAAATTAATTATATGTAATGGTGATCAATTTATTATAATTAATAATAGTGAGGGTAGTTAAACTTATTTGTTAATTTATTTTGTCCAATCAATTGTAATTAAGGTCCAATTAATTAAACCTAATTTCGATTGATTAATATTAATTTCATCAATGCTAATAATACTTCATAAAGCCTAATTAAGATTGTATTACTTAAGACCAATAACAATTCATATGGCTACATAATGGAGATTAATTCATATTACATTACCTAACCCTTAATCAAATTAATTACGATTACATTAATTTCACCCAGTATGATTAATTCCAACTAAGTAGGTTCACCAGTTAGGTAATTACAACAGGTCAATGCAATACTTGCAGCACATTGCATCATCCTCAACACAGCGAGCCACGGTGTGCATAACTTGGCCACTCAATCACTCATTCATTGTACGAGTGCAAGATGAGCGACTGGAAACCTGCTTATGCACTATCTGACATGCCCCACTAGGGAGATTCTGTGGTGACTTTTTTTGCTGATTTTTACAGACTTTGCTGAAGACAAACAGAAACATGGTGGGATCTCTAGAGGACCGTCACAGAGTGAGTAGCAGTAGACTCCTTTCAGTTGTAGTTAAATTTGCTGTAGTGTTCTCAATTCAACACAGGCCTAAATCATTTGCTAATAAAGCTAGGTCATCGAGCATTACTATCATGTCAATGATCTAGTTCTACTAAATCATTCACAGATCATTGACATGGCTTCGATGATTGATGATCTCTTTGGTATATTGTCCACTTAACTAGTTTCTGAGTATTCCTGCCAGCTCTGCTGCAGTCATCTGTGCTCTGTATTTGCTTTTTTGTTTGTTTTTCACTGAAGTGCATTGCATTAATACACTAACTAGCACTCTGAGCAGCCTTGCTTATATTTATATTTGTAAGCCAATTGTGCAAATAACTTTTACAGCTTTAAATCGTCAAGACGTGACTGCAAAAGTCATCATTTTGTTATGTCCTTATGCTTGTTCAAAATAAAACTGAATTAATGCAACTGGACATTTGTTGATGCCCCACTAATTACAATGTATATATACTGCAGTGTCAGAACTTACTTAAATATTTATTAGGCATCCCTGATATTGCAGTGCTGTACATACAGTTTCTGCTGCCTACTTCAAAAATGAAGCACACTGCCTTAAAAAAAAACAAAAAAAAACTCAAGTCTCCTAGCCAGTAGTGCAGGCTGTAATAATTACTAGCACTGAAAAGTATGCCTGGGAGGTCTTTGTGAGCCGACAATAGTACAGCATTCAATTCCAGGCTGTGTACACGAAGCATGTGAGAAAATAGTTTCCCAGTGGCTGATACAGTAAAAAAAATTTTTTTTGGTCGTATGTTTACTAAGCATACCTATTAAACTTTAGATGTTAAATCCCTTATTAAACAATACTTCTGTTATTTGCATAGCACCTTGTGCGTGTTTTTGGCTTGTTCTCTGTAAACAGCGATTTCTGCATATATAAACTTCCAAGTTATGTTATGTAGAGGAGGCCACAGTCTTTTTTTTATTTATTTAATGATAAGTTTTAGTTTTCATATTGCAAATGTCCAGGTCGATTTAAATAAAATGTTAAATTGGGCAGATGGCTTATGTCTGTCACCTCTTCACAGTATGCACACCAGAATGGAATTAAGTATATGTTGAGATTATACATTTAGCTTTAGTATAATTTTAGATGGTGACTATAAACGCTTATTACCTGAGTGTACAAGGGACACTCATAAAGTTTGTACTGTATCATTTTTGGAAAATCAGAACTAAAGGTACATAAGATGGGTTGCAAAACAAATGTGTTCCTCTAGCACTTTATTGCATGCTGTACTAACTGAGAGCATTGCCATCATGTTGAAACTGAAGTGATGCTGCTAAAAGTTCTCCATGAGGAAGTAACCTTGAAAGCAAAGCTTTTTGAGAGTGAAAATAGGGCTTCTCTGACTTTGATCTAGAGGGTAATTTAAGCAGCAAGTAGTGAGAGCATGTAAAATCCCTAGTACCAAAAATGACTGGGATGATGCCATTAAGGAGAAGGTTTACATGCATGTTCTGGGACTGTCACTCTGTTACTTTGGCAGATTATGGCTGGAAATGTCAAAAAGGCTGCAGGAGAATGTTATGCTAACCTTTTAAAGACAATTATAAAAAAAAATATTTTTGAAGAGTAGCTCAAGAACATGTTTCACGACAATGGACTAGTTCATTTTGGACAGTGGAACACGACTTCATTGAGTTACCGAAAATCTGCTTCATTCCCCATTTCACCAAATTGTAACATATAGTGAGTTCTTCCCCTTTCCTCGAGTAGAAAGACACTTGTGCATAAATCATTTCCAGGGAAACAAAGAACTCTTACTTCACTACTCACCACAGATGCTTAAAGCAAATATGCTTGAGTACTTGGATTTATGTGCACAATAAAGAATCCCAGGTGATCATAGTTATGCTCTGGAGTTCTACGCTACAATGTCCTATGTAGACCACTGTGCAGCTTTGGAACATACAACCCCTCAATTTACCAAACTGTTTCTTGAAGCGAGATAGTTTTTGGACAGAAATGGTGTGGTCTTAAGAATGGTTTTCTTCAGCTTATATACTAGTGCAATAAGTGCATGGTCTTGGGTAGTTGAAGTAGAGGGCTAGAATGAACTTTTGTCGAATCCTCATTCTATAATATGCTCCTTCATGGAAGTAGTATGAACTTTATGAATGGCCCTTATACCTTAAACTCTTTTTTGCTAATGATATATGGCCTTGTGAACGTTGTACCTGGGCGTTATGATCAAGAGCATTGGAGGTAGTTGTAATGTTGCTCTATAATCCTTTTTCTTTTCTTTTCTTTTCTTTCTTTCCTTCCTTTTTTTTTTTTTGCTGCATACAACTAGCAACTAGTGATGCTGTTAATCACGTCAACCCTTTGTATGAAAAATGCCAAGGTAACACTTGCATGTGCTAGCATGCATGACTGTTTGCCCACTGTGCATGGGGCTTTGTTGTTTTCTTTTTATCCTTCTGGCCCTTAACGTGTAAAAGAAGCATAATTAGCCATCAAAATGGATTTAAGCTTGTCGTACATGCAAGCAGTCTTATCATCTCAATCAAGTCCATCATCTCATATCACTCGTAAACCAGGTGCCACATTGTGTGCATGTTCTAATTTTAAAATACTTTCTTTGTCTTATAACCAAGCATTATTGGCAACCATGTTGTGACTCATATTATTCAATTTGTAAGCTGCGTTTTCGTTGCACACCCTTGTTGCTTTTTGCAAAATGTGAGACTTTTCAAGAGTAGCTAAGAAGTTGGCTAAATATTTTCTCATCTTAAACCTTTGTAGTTTGTGCTTTACTGGTATGAGTAACACATATAATTTTATAATGAGTTTGCTTCAGCAATATTTAAGTGTTCTTTGCATTGAAGGTAAATGTGCTTAAGTCACTGCCTCTTTTACCACTTGAGATTTTTTTCATTTCAGCTAGTTATGAGAGAAGATTATCTATTCTGTTTTGTTTCTCTGTGCAGTATATACAATAGCCAACGTTTCAATCAAGGTTTGAACTTAATGGAAACTGTACGACGGAGTTCTTTCACTTTGATTAATATTTGATGTCTCTTAGACGAGGTTTCTCAGCAATGACATGCATTTTGCATACTTTGCAAAATATGCATATGCTATTCACATATGCTATTCACATATGCTATTCAAGCTTTGCTACCAACTCCTATGCCGGCATCAGTGTACCAAGTATACATCCAACTACAATACAATTAAATTGACTGCTCTAGTTGGTGGAAAAAAATTTAGTGGTGCCTGATTAAGCCATCAAGAAAAGCAATGTACCACCAGTATTTTACTGCAGAATAGTTTGTTAGCTGTTGAGACCTTGCAGGCTAGAGTGCATTATGTGATGACAGCTTAAATTTACATTTTTTCTGTCACTTGAAAGCTTTAAATTTTGACTGACTTTTTGTGCAAGTAGTATATATTAAAGGTTTGTCCAAATGAAGATCTTTGTAAAGATGCACAGGAACTATGGTTCACAATGCCAATTTGTGCAAATTGCAAAAGTTAGGTTATATGCTTACAAAAATTAAGTAAATCACAGTATCTACCTTTAAAGCATAATAGTGTGTGCAGCTTAAACATGCGAGTTACATAATGAAATTGCAGTTTTGCTCTTATGTTGATAGCTTTCCTACATTGAAACCCAGTTCTCATTTGGCATGTTTATTGTCGATTTGTTTAAATGACTACCTCACATAAAGTGTTGTCCTACAGCTTTGAACAACCAGACTGAACCAAAGGCCCCAGGAGAATGTCCGCCACATTTGGTAAGAGTTGTTACAGCATACGAAACATTTTGTTGCTTTTGTTTAATGTTTATCTGCTGTAAATACTGCAAGTGGAACTGACAGCTGTGTCTGCTACACCTGCCATATAGTTTTTTTTTTTTTTTTTTTTGCTTTTAACTGGCTTTAGTTATAAATGAAAGATGGGCAGTGATCGGATAAATAAGTTGAACTGGTGCAAGCAGAGAATTCAATACATAGTGTAGGGGTAAACGTCTTCTTTGTGCAAGAGCTGCATCAATGTATGCTAGATAGGTTTCAAGTTATCAGCTGATGCCGTATTTACTCGAATATCTAGGCCGGCCCCGATTCTAAGCCGACCCCCCGAATGTCCGAAGCCAGAAAAAAAAAAAAAAAGAACTTACTTTTAATGTAGGCCGAACAAAAAAGTATGAAAACAGCATTTATTTAATATGAACATGCCGAGTTCACTCTATATTTTCATCGTTGCTAACCACACGCATGCTTGCGGACGCGCACAGGCTCGCGTCCGCGCCCCCATGCATGCACAGACAGTGCGGTATGGCTCGCACGCATCGAAACGCGGCGCGACTTCGGTAAACAGAATAGCGGCTGCGATACTGACTTTTCTAGATGGCGCTAGCTATGTGCCATATTTATCATTTTCATTAGAAACTGGCGCGTTTTTTAAAATTCCCAAATCTAAGCCGACCCTATAGTTGGGTATATAATTATTAAAACAAAAAACTATCGGCCTAAATTTGAATAAATACGGTAGTTGTTCGTGTGATGAACAGCTGTGGTGTAAAACAGGAAAGCTGGATATTTTGCATGGTATATGGGCTTTAAGGTTATACCTGTGACAGATAAATCTTTGTTGTAAACAGAGGTGCTTTTTCGAGTCAGCTCAACTTGCTGTCAGGCTGCTGTATGTGCTTTGTCGCTGGTATATTTGCATTTCTCTCACAGCAGAATGAGGCAAGTGAGATGCATAATATTTTTGCAAATTGGGGAAAGGTAGACACGAAAGAAAGCTTGCCTGACTAATGTGTTGTGTAGATCTTAATATTTTCTCACATCCACAGCATTTGAGGAATTCAGGAGAGGTGCGCAAAACTATTTTTTCTATTTGAAATGTCTGGCAGAATGGCCTTCATTGGCTGTCAATGCTAGCAATAGTGGATTAGCTCAGCTGACACCTACTATCATGAGCTAATACAGGGCATATGCTTCCACCTTTTCACTGAACTTGCATTTCATATCGCACCTCTTCTCTCTGTATCCTCTGCAATATATAGATTTTTTTCTAGGCAAAAAGGAAACTACTCTCTACACAGTGTGCTGGTCTGCTTTCCTCCTTTATGGCTTGTGCGATGTGGTGTTGACACGCTTGCATTGCTTTGTGTTGACAGGACGTAAAATTTCAAAGCCATTCTAGCACTTTAGTGAAGAAATGAGTAATAACATGGTATCAAATCAACAGCAAGTCATTCCCATAGTCAAGCAATATATATACTTGGGTGTACACATAAAGAAAGAAAGACGTACTCAAACATCCACCAAGATAATCTGACGATGAAGGGAAAACAGAATGCAGCTATAATGAAACATAGAGCACTTTAAGGCTACAACTCATATGAAGTGGTGCGAGGAATTTGGAAAAAAAGTAATGGTGCCAATGCTAATGCTCACATATGCTATTCTGTGCTCAAAATTGGAGATCTTATCGGGGTTAGAAGTTAACCAAAGGTCGGTGGGCTGATTGCGATTGAGGATCCACAGTAAGACCACAAACGAGGCAGCGCAGGGTGACATGGATTGGGCCTCTTTAAAATAGGCAAAGTGCAGAGCAAAATTCGTTTTGAAGAAAAACTAGGGAACTTGGATGAAATGTACAGGGTAATTGGAAGTGCAAATAGACAACCTAGAGTCATCAAAAAGAAAGTGAGAGAAACAGAGACAGTAAATTTCATGCAAAGGATGGAACAAAACTAGATATATGGCAAAAGTAAAATCAGAGAAAAACCTGTACGGTAACACATAAGGTAGTGCCTTAATTGCTATTTGAGACTCAGGCTGGCTGTCGAGGACAAAAACATACTGGAGCAAATATTAGCAACAGGATGAGGCATGTGTCTGCCACAGCAAAAGTCCAGAGACTCAGCACATAGTAATATCGAATGTGTATGTATTCACCAAGCAAGAACCGTGGGAAACGCCCACATTCCAGAAGCATCAGGATTAGAGCAGATGGGAGCATTAATTGGTCAGCAGTCAAGTTAAGCAAGCGATAACCCCCCAGATTCAGAAATGCATCTTAACTTGAGGCCCGTGCTTGACTTGATTTAAATGATGCCTGGCATGAATGTGCCCAAGTCGCTCATTGCGTTTTCTTCAGCATGTTCACACAGGCGCCATTTAGATCAAGTCAAGCATGGGCTTCAAGTTAAGATAAATTTCTGAATATGGGTGTTAGAGTATTGGTGGAACAAAAGCAGGGAAAAGATTGGTAGAGCCTAGGTCGTTACAGGAATAGGTAACAAAACAATATAGAGATAGAAGTTTTAATTAGGAGAAGGATGATCAAGGAGACAGAAAAAAAATGCTATACTGCAATAAACATAGTAAAACCTGATTAGTTCAAGCAGACTAGGTGACTACTTGTCACTGCCCTGTTAACTCCGTTTCAAAGGGGACGCCACTAGACATCATCATCACCAGCTGCACCCAAGTTTAAATGTATTCCCGTTAGTGATCAATGTAAAGTATCAAAGTACTGCTCATTAAAGCATCAGGCAAAAGCCACCTTAAGGCAGACTTTACAAATTCAGCTGTTCATAAGCCCTTGTGTGTGGCCTGCATTTTCAGTAATAAGCACTGTGCATGGCAACACCATATGTATATAGCCCAACAAGCGGAGGTATATTGCAGGAGACGTTGCACATTCTCCACGTTCTGCACACATTTACATTATAGTATATAGTACAACTGTGCATGCCATATGCGTTACAACGCTGCCATGGATCGAGCAAGGCTTCGCTAATCCACTCAATCAAGCTAATGAATGGGCGAGACCAAGCAACTCCTTTTTGGCGCTGTAGGCTGGCTTATAGTCAGATACAATGCAAGTCTGCAGTGAAGCCCCGCCAATGCCTTCATGCCCGCCAGCCATTGTTCCTCCTCGAGGCTGCAAATAGTTCGTACTTCAAACTTTCTCTGTTACCTAAATAAGGCGGTAACCACAAAAATAATATTATAAGCGTGTAATTTTGTATGTTTTTACTCGTCTGTTATAGTGGAACGGTGAAAGCCTCATTCTTTATTCAACTGAGATAAAACGTTTGCTTCGCTGCAACTATTTATTGCCAAGTTTCACTTCAGTTGGCAGTGAAGTTTCATGAGTAGAACGGTGTCAGCAGTGAAATGAACTGTACCGCGGGCTTTTGAAGAGCGAAATGCTTAGAATCCATACACTTTGTCCACGTCTGTTGCACACCTCATCGCTTCTGCCTATAAAAAGATTGTTCAAGAACAGCAGACACTTCGGATGTATCAAGTACGACGCCATTTTCAAATGGTCGCATGACGATGATTTTGTTTGCTTCTGATTGGCCGGTGGACTAACAACCTTGGTACAGTGTACTAGAATACTTTCCAGTGGCACGACCGTGCCTCTCCACTGACGCGCGCGGTCGCACCTGCAGCGGCGGCGCTGCAATTGACTGCTCATGAAAGCTCGCCCTGGTTTGCCTCTGCAGTATACATGGCACACAAAAATAGAAAGCGTGCTTGGTTATGTACAGCCGCTGTTTTAACGTAATTCAGCTTGGGTTTTAAATTATTTTTTGGGTACTTTGTGTGGGTAGAGGTGTTCGGGCGTATCTTTACAAAGCAAGTCTTTACAAGCAAATTTCGGGCGTGTCTTACAAAGCAAAGCCAGTAGCAGATGAAGGACAGTCGATGCGCTGCAATTTTTTAATTTTTCATGCTTAGTCGCCAACTCGGGCTACATGGCAATACCGGAATAATTTGCGAGTACTAAATTTTAGGAAGCAATACTTATTCGCGGGACCAAATATTTGCATGATGTTCGCGATCGCAAAAGACACCTTGTTTACAGTATGTTCTAGGGTGCACATGCACAGAAATGCGGCCGATTAAGTCTGATTTAATATTTACACGAGAAAGCACTTCATTTTTAAAGCACATGCTATACAAGAGGAAATATGACGCACAGAAAAAAAAGAAAGAAGAACGACTTCGAAACTGCTTTCCCTGTCCCATTAGATATTATTGCAGGTGCTCTGCAATAGCACAAGAATCATCCTGAGAGCTTTAATGCACTTAACAAGCAGTGCAGAAATTGAGCTATGTCAGTCTGCTTAGCTTCAGGTGCTGTGCTGCCTTTCCTTTTGACAGCATATGTCCTTTGTTCAAACCTTTGATTAAAAAAATGGAGCCGTATGGTGACGTAAAAGCTGACTATGCGAGGAGTCAGGCTCTCTGCATGAGCTCTGCATCCCACCTTCAAGGGAGCAGCACAATGAATCATGTGCAGGATGTCCATTACACTTTCCCAATGAACTTCTTGGGCACTAAAGCAATTTGTGAAAATGTCTTCAAGCCTTCAAAACGGAACAGTTCGACGGAGGGGTAGAGCAAACCTCCTTCATCATTGTAGTGCACAAATTCTGCAGCATGCAAGCGACGCCCTTCTTCTGTTGGAAATAAGAGGCTGTCATTACATGCACAGCATTTGGCGGGCAGCACACACTTTTTCGCCACGTATCCGGAAATGTAATACATAAGCCTTGAGTCGCTCCTCTGGACGTGGTACTCGTGTTCCCCTGCTTCATTGCCATGTGAACTCGAAGGTACCGCTTGTTTTTCTTTAAAAAGCTTCCTCTGGTCAATCAGCTGTTGCTTTAAAGTTTCTTCCCGGTCCCTCACATCAAGAAGAGAACTGATGACGTCTCCCTCTGCATTCCCGCCTGCAACACTGTGCTCCAAGTTATAAAAAGGGAGACAGTGAACAGTTAGCCAAAACTGCTGTGGCGTCGGGTGTGAGTTGCAGCCAGATGAGAGTCTAACGATGAGAGTCTAGCGCCTTGAATAGTGACAGCTTCTTCGTACTGTTAGTTCAGGCGTATCCTGTGCTACACCCTGGAGCATAGCAGTGGTTGAGACGTTGCTTTGCACTCATTGATGTAAGTGGCTGCATTCACATGAGAAAGCTTGCGAAACACAACCACGCAGAACAAAAAGCCACAATCAAAACACACCACTGAAATGCAATGGTCATGCGTGCCCAGACTGGTCGCCGGCAAGAGTGATCGATGGCAGCGCCACCGCTTCAGGTGCCACTTCTGGTGACACGCACCACAAGGCGCGGCCCCCTCTGCTCGTTGCACTGAATTGCTTCTAGTTCACTGTAACGTGGGGCGTGGTCCGTGTGCCTTGGTTGCCGAATGCTGTTTTTTTTTAAAGTTCTACTATAGTAAATAAAGATGGGGAATATATTGACACAAGATTTCAAATTACGCACGCCAGCCGCCTCCTGCAGTGCGAACTTGTTGTCCTTTCCAAGGAGTCAGCACTTTCTTCAGTTTCCTGGCGAGCTCACTACTTATTACTGAGTGGTCTGCACCTGTATCGACTAACGCGTTCACTTCGTAACCATCAACAAACACACGTAAATCGGAAGCAACGTCGCTCTTATGGCACTCATTTCCGAGTCCTTCATTGTTGTTCGGAGTCATTGATTGAGGTTCTTCTCTTTTCGCGTCGGCAGTGGCCTTACCTCCCGAGGTCGCTGTCTAGTTTTCCTGACGCGGGCTCTGTGAATGGCATCTTGGGGAGCTTGATGACGGGCGGGGGCTCAGTGACCAATGCCTTAACGGCGCTGTTGATCGAGGTTGGTGATGCTGGTAGGCGTATGGGGAGCTTTGACGAATAAACAGCTACTCTTCAATTTCAAACGGATGCTCATCATTTCGAGGGCAAGGTGCGTTCACTGGAAAACCACGAAGCCCTGCCTGGCGATAGTGGCACATTCTGTACAGGTGGCCAGCCTCACCACAGTGGTAGCAGAGAGGTATTCGGTCAGGAGTGCACCATACATCAGCCTTCCTAAATCTCCTCTCGAGTGGTGGCAGTGTATTTCGAGGCATCGAGCTATTCATAGAGGAGGAAGTGGCTGCGATGTCAGCATGTCCGGGAGTTTGCCGCAGCACATCGACATACGAGACGCTCGGCTGGCGCAGTAGTGGCGCATCGGGCTGCGCACTGAGCTGTGGTCCCCGGACCGCCTGTCTGACCTTTTCGCGAACCACGTCTGTCAGCGAAGAGGGCGTTGGAGCATTGTGGTCAAGCCGTAGCCTCTGAAGCTCTTCTCGCACTACAGATGGCACGAGCTCTCGTATGACCTCCATGCTGTTTCCGATGACAGCTGGAACTGCGTCTACAAAGGTGATGTTCATTTCTAGGTTGCACATCCTTGATCGCTGTTGCAACGTGCTTTCCATTGTTGTCGCCTCAGAACGAAACTCAGCGACGGTGCGCTGCGGGCTCCGAACCAACCCTGAGAACAGATCCTGTTTCACGCCTCGCATTAGATGGCGTAGTTTCTTGTCCTCGCTCATGTTTGGATCAGCTCTGCGTAATAGGCGGGACATGTCTTCTACATACATGGCCACGCTTTCATTGTTTCGCTGGTTTCTTGCCTGCAGGGCAGCTTCGGCCCTCTCCCTGCGGTCGGTACTCGGTTAAGTTGCAAGCAACTCCCGTCTGAAACCACCCCACGACACAAATGTCGCTTCATGATTTTCAAACCACGTTCGTGTGCTGTCCTCTAATGTGAAGTAAACGTTTCATAGCTTGCACTCACCATTGAACTCAGCAACGCTTTCAAAGTGTTCCAGCCAGTCTTCTGCATCTTCAAATGTGTCGCCGTGAAAAGGCTCTGGCGTCATTGGCGAGTTCACTACGATGTGAGTTGGCATGATTTGAGTTGTCATCTCGGTAGCGTTTCTGTTAGCAGATGCTGATGCTCAGATAGAATCCGGCAAAGCGAAAAACTCGGGAGGCTCGAGGAGGGCTTGAAATCACACCCCGCACCTCCACCAGAACTGTAACGCACAGTTGCATGATGGTACTTTAAACACTTTACGTTGGGCGAACTTGTGCCCGACAAACAGCTAAGCGAGAGCCTCACTACAACGTCCACAGTCTTTTTGCAAGAGTCCCGCACCTCTTCTTCCCTCGTTTCCCGCGCTGATGACACATTGCTCTGATTGCGCGTGCCTTTCGAGCCCGTGTTGCCCACTTCACTGCCACTATCTTTCGCAGGTAGCAGTAAACTGGACGGATGCAGGAGGTGGCTGGCGCGCGTAATTTGAAATCTTGTGTCAATATATATATATATATATATATATATATATATATATATATATATATATATATATATATATATATATATATATATATATATATGATAGCATTACCTGTCGGCAATGCTATCATGCTGATAACGCGCGTGCCGTTCGTTACTGGAAAGTACCGGGCTCGCAGCGTTAAAGAAAGGAAATGCATCAAGGCAGATGACGATTATCGTTGTGTGGCAGAAGGGGCACTTAGAGTGTAGTATTTTTTCCGCGACAAAATGTGCGTGAAGCCTTTTGTCATGGCTCGACTACGAATCCACGCGAGCAGCAATTATTACGACACACGAAATAAGTGCATAAACGTGTTTATACAGTCGTGGAAACAGCGGTAATAAAACGTAGATGTCGTATTTAGAAATGCAGATGCATTTAGCAATAAACGTGAGGGGGAAGAAACGAGAGAAAAAAAAAAGAACGCTGTAATTACGGCGCGCGCTGCGCCGAGTGAAAGAAGTGGTGAAAGGACTCGACATCAATGGATCAAGACAACACTACACTCTAATCAACGCTAACGACTTGGCGCCGTTGCAGTATAACCTCGGTTGCAGCCACAGTTGGCCACAGGCTCTACAATGCCTTTGAGGGAAAAGGAAAATTAAATTATACGGTAAATCACATGTCAGTGTGATGGCTACGGCACGGTCGTGGGCTACGGCTACGACATGGAAAATTCGAAGTTGAAAATCGTTGCGGTAACCTGACACGGGACTATGGTGGGACGTGGGACGTTCGCACTAACCAAACCATCTGCGATATCACCTCACCTCAGGAAGACGATTTGCTGCATTTCACGAACAACGTGATAAATTTGCACTCTGGGCGACCGAAAATAGTCGGGTTCGGCGAGCCGTGACATCGTCTCGTTCATGGGCCGCCACACCTTCGCTTCGCAACCTTCGCTACGAAACCGAAACCACCGAAACTGCCTAACTTGTCGTAGTCGTGTTGGAGTCAAGTGCGCGTGCGCGGCGCTTTTAAAATTTACTGCTGAACCTTATCAGGTTCAGCAGGCTCATTGCTGTTTTTTGCCCAGCACTAACAAATATGGTCGACATAAGCAGTGATTTTTAACTGTGCGGTACGGTGGTGTTCTGTTTAGGTTAGGTTAGACTTTCGACGCCTGTGGTCGAGAAATGCTTCCCGGAAATTCGAATTACGGGTTACTCCAGGTAGGGATTGCTAATCGTGGGGTGGTCCTTGCTGGTCCGGGCAGAGGAGGTCGTGTACGTGTCCGAGGCGGCCCACATCTCTTGTAGTTAGTCTGAGCAGCCAGACAGCATATAGCGTTTTAAAGCGAAGCTTTCTTTGCCTCTTCCTTCGACTTTACCACTGCTGCTGCTGCTACTGCCTTGCACGCCGTGTCGGGGGGTGGTTGAGAGCTCACGGCAGGGGTGCGGGGTACGAGATAGGCGACGACAACGACGTTTCGGTAGAATGGGGCCGCAGTGCCCTCTGGACGCCGTAATTAGGCGTGACCCCCCGCAAAAGTATTGCAGGAGCTACCGCGCTTTTTTCCGAGCTCACGCGCAACAGCAATGACAGTCCAGGGAGGAGGCAGGGAGAATTTTAGAGAGGGAGTAGAGAGAGAGGAGGCGGGGAATGGGTGCAACGTGGGACAATCGGATCTTATACCGTCGCGATCGGGAAACGGGTGATTAACCTTACCGCTCTGCGCTTATGCAGTTCACCTAACATGACACGGGAGAAAAAAAATGCGTTGTCAGAAAGCATTGCTTATTTGGGCTCTCTTCAGTGAAGGAATGAGTGAATGAATGACACATCTCTCTGTTATTTGTACTACGTGGACAAACACAAGTGGTGCAGGCAAGGTAGCACCACATCACGACTGTCGAATGCTGCCAACATCACCGGCAAATATCGTCAAGACACAAACAGCACAAAAAGTTTCGCTTACATCGATTCCCACATTGCACAGGATCTGCATATCCTTTTGTTCTTTATTTCTGAGAGAGAAGTTTTTCAGGAGGGAAAGAAGTACTTTCTCTGCTTTATCAATGCGTTCACATATTCTAAGATGCGTTGTAAGTAATTTGCATTAATGTTAGTGTAATCAGCATGTGAGCACATGCTAGTGCTATTTCTAATGAAAGTTTGTTTTGTCATGAATCTGCATTTATGTCATGTCTTCTCTTTTTGCAGGACAAAGGCAGCAGCACCAATCGTGAGTTCTAGCTCTTTTTTCCCTAGTATGTGCCTAATGTGTGTGCGTGCATGCAAAATGTGTTCCTCTGTATGAACATTGAAAATGCTGTACTGTTGCTATATATATATATATATATATATATATATATATATATATACATTAGCTATAGGTCTATATATATAGACCTATAGCTAGGACCTCTCATGTGTTGCTGCTTTTTGACATTCATCTCTTCTGAGGCACTTATAATCTGTTTTAAATTTTTTTATAAATTAACACTTAAATGTGTGTCGATAAAATTGCTGTCTTGTCATCTGTAGAGTGCAGTATTTTGCTGAGGTGCCAGGAAGTTTGCTGATTGGTCAAATTTTACTCTGCAAGAGTGGTAGCCAACTTGGATGGGGTTTTAATGAGTGTTGGCAAAGAAGCCAAGAAGCTGGTTCATGGTGGTGCATTGCACAAAAACTAAGTGGCCATAATGTTTTGCCAATAGGACAATTTCTAAAGTAGGCTTTATGGTTGGATCTGGTTTTGACATATAGGCTAGCCTACTTTTCAGAAAGAAAAAAAATATAGATAACTTTGCTTTGCAAATGCACACTATGTAAAGTGTCTTTGCATATTGCTGTGTGATTTTTCTGATGAAATTTCTTTGTGCCAGCTCTTCTAAAGTTTACCTTTTCCTGAAAAGTAGTTCAGTCAAGCCCCTTTATAATGGCCCCATTTGAAGTGAACTCTTTGCTTTCTATGATTTGCACTTCGTATTCAAAAATTATCTGCAGAAAGCTTCTGGATTGCTGCACACTCACAATCTGGTCGCTGTGCCATTTTGGTTTGAATGCACAGTGTAAATGAATGGCAGCATGATTATTGACATGTAAACGGTTAGGTGCTCAATTCAAATGAACTGCTTGTAGCTTACCCTCTTAAAAATTGGTGGAAAGGCATGTTCATTGTCCAGGTGATATTAAACTCTCAAGATTTTTTCACTTTTTAAGATAACTTACCTTGTGCACTGGATATTCCAGCACATATTATGTGCAGAGGATACACTGGGCAGAGGCCACCCACTCCTGGCTGTTGAAGGAAGCCTTGACTTAGTCCAAACAAGCAACAACCTAAGCATGAACTGGAGTTAACGCCTTCTATGCCACACTACTATTCTGATGAAAAATGGCCGAATTATTTTTGAAGACCCCTCTTGCAAACGTGTTTTACTTCCTCAGAAGTATAAATTTGCTTCTGCTTGCACTGCCCCATGGATTGTATGCTGCCATCTGCCAAAAGCACAACTAAGCACTGAGACGAAACTGTGCTTGTCCGTGGCATTGCTAGAAAATTCAAAGTACGGTTGCTCGCCCTTGGCCATTTTGACCAGAGACGGATGGAGGAACCCAGCTCGTCGAAGGCACGGAAGGGGTTAAGGTTTATGGCAGTGGTCGTGTGGCAAAGGGTCTAGTGCTTTCTGCTGCTGCACAATTGCAGCAGTAGGCTACATGTGGCAAACATGTGGACAGCCTAACAAATAACTATTTAAAGTGCCAGTTAAGCAGACTATGGTAATGTTACTACCAAAAAATATTGCCTGTATGTAATTTTCACATGTGAAATGTTGGTACTGCTACTTGTTGGCTCCCTCAGAGGTTGTTTTAAGGCATGTTTATTCATTAGGGTTCAGCATTTTCAGTTTTTATTTTCACAAATTTCAGCCAACTTTTTTTACCTCTATTTACAATTAAAAATTTTGTTTGTCTGGTGAATGTCTTTCTACTAGAGGTGCTCATATTCAACCCAAACTTTATATTTCAGGAATACAAAACATGTTTAGATGTGCAGATGTGATCTCATTTCTCGAAATAATCCTCCTTGAAACTGACGTACTTATCCCAGTACTTCAGCAGTGCATGGATTCCAGCTGCATAGAGACATTTGTTCTTGAGTTGCAGCCATGAGCAAACAGCTTGCTTGACTTTTCATCATCACTGCTGAAATGTTGGGCTTTCGGGAACTCTCAGTGGTCCAAACAAATGGTAGACACTTAAATCGAGGTCAGGACTTCATGCCGAATGTGGCAGTACCTCCCAACCAAGATCCCGCGAAGTGCACATTGTGCACTGCGTAGTATGTGGGTGGGCATTGTTTTGTATGAAGAGAATGCCCATAATAATCAAGTCGGGCTGTTTCTTCCTGAGTGCAATGTGTGCACATTGGAGTACCTTACAGTAGTACTCACTGTTGACGGTCTCATCACTGGGGATGTCATCATAAATGATGCCGCATTGATCCAAAAAAGTTGTCGTTATACATTTCCCTGCTGACTGAGTTGCTTCGAACTTCCTTGATATTGGGGAGCCGGTATGCTTCTGTTGTTCTGGCGACTTTTTTTTTATTTTGGAGTGATATGATGCACACACGTCTCATGGCAGGTGATGATCCAGCGAAGAAAACTCTCGCCTTCCCTGTCAAATGGTCTTTGAACTCAATGCAAGTTTGCAGTCTCCTGTCTCGGTCAAAGACGGACAGTTGCATTGGTGCTTAGCATGCACCAATTTTGCGGAACATCAGGTGTATGTGAATAATGGTGTCGTGTGTCGCTTGGGAGAGATGTCTGTTTTGCATGCTGACAAAGCATTACTCAGCAGTTTTCAAGGATTAAATGCTCCACTTACTGGATCCTTTCGAAAACCCCAACAATGGGAGCGAAGCTACCTCATCTGGCATTGTCTTCCACTGCACTCTGGCCATCTTGAAGTTGTTTACACCACTCAAATATTGTGCTGTGGCTTAGCATCTCTTCACCATGTTGAGCTTGAAGTCTAGCGTGAGTTTCAATCGGTTTTAGGCATTCGTTTGTGAGAAACTTTATTACAATATATTGTTCCCCAACTGTGTTCACAGGCTCCTCCACCATCTTGTTTAATACATCACTTCAAGGTGCAACTCAGCACCAGGGCATCACAGCTTGATATCCAAACAATGTTTCATCAAAGGATGGCAAACAGATGGTGCTACTGTGTATTTATACATGCATAATACGAAAAGCATAGGTTTGATTTGAGCAACCATGGATAATTTTTCAAGGGAAGGGGGGGTGTCAAGCTTACTAGTTTTGTTTATTGGCAAACATCTGGTTAGCTCATTTTCTTGACACTGAAACGTGCTGTGTAACTGCAGATTCTGACCCCCTGCACTGTAGTTGTATTCAATATGCAGAATAACAAAGTTTTTGAGAAGCAGTCTAGCAAGGGCACAATAGTATATGGCAATGTGACTAAGCGGGTGTTAATAGTGAGTGCATTTGATATTCAAGCAAAAATAGCATAATACTTTATTCTTAACATTGTCGGACTACAGAGGACCAATGAATAGTATTTTAAAAAATTTGGCTAAGGTAGATACGACCACACATTACCATCAGTGAACTTGCCCAGGGCATCCACTACAGTTGCTGCAGCATGAAGACTGCAAGAACTCGGGCCAGCGCACTCCTGGCCACTCCCTCCCCTTTTCTCTTCAAATTGGCAGCACGAGGCACGCACGCACGCGCGCACACGCACGCACGCACGCGCGCGCGCACACACACACACACACACACACACACACACACACACACACACACACACACACACACACACACACACACACACACACACACACACACACACACACACACACACACACACACACACACACACACACACACACACACACACACACACACGATTAAGTGGGAAGGCACATAGTCAAGGTGTTGACTGGAAACTGGTTAATGTGCAGTGAAAATGATATACACACAAACAAAATTTGAATCACTGCTAGCAAGTTTGTGCACTTCACATGATACAGTACGAAATAGCCTGCCAATTGACTCCAATTGCCCACTCCTCATTTTCATTTAAGCGGCTGGTAAAATGGATGCAAATAAGATAAAAAAGTAAACATTGCATGGGTACTAGGCTGACATGGGACTTTAACCTCGCCAGGCTACTTGCATCAGAGTGCATGTCTCGTAGCCAAGTTCCAGCTGCCGTCTTGGCTTCTTGGCAAGTTTCCTTTGACTGACTCGTTTTGGTTAAAACCGAATTTTGGCCAGGAAAATGGGCAGACTTTAAAGCGATGGCTTTCTTTGGCTTTTCTTCCCACTTTGTGGTTTGTATGTTTCTGGTCATTTAATGGAGGAGAGTCAACTTAGGCCACTAGGTATGCGCTGGCTGCTGTCTTTCCAAGCAGACAACATGGGTCACTCTGTATTTACCCAAATAAACAACTTTCCACTGGCTGCTGTCTGTCCTAGTAACAGCTTGGGTCACTAGGTATGTGCCGTACAGACAATTTTGGCACTGCAAGCATGATATGCACACACACACACACATTCCAGTGGATATTCATTATGTCTATTTTTCTCTTTTGTGGAGAGATTACTTTTCAAAATGTATCCGTGTCAATTTATGGAGCATCATTTGTCTGATTTTTTTTGTACAGGTCGCTATGTTGACGTGCTGGGCCTTACTGAAGATGCAGTGGCAGAATTGTGTAAAGTTAAACGAGGAATACAGGGACACCATAATTCATGCTACTTAGATGCCACACTTTTTGCCATGTTTTCATGCACTTACATCTTCGATGATATTCTCAATCGGGAACGTCAACTCGATGACATAGAAGAATATGATTGCATCCAGAAAGTGCTGCGTGACGACATTGTTAACACTCTTCGCAGGTATGTATGTGCTTGATATGCTACAAGTACAGTATAATCCCATAAAGATGAAATTGATGGCGCTCGTAAAAAATTTCCTTGTGAAACTTTGTAGATGTGAAATTTACAAATAACCATGAAACATGTGCAGCTGATGATGAAGCTGCCACGAACAGTCAGCTATTGTATGGCTGCTGCTGTTGCTTTTTTTGGGAGGGTTCAAAGGTAGTCGATCTTTGTGTTTTATTCAGTCATCAACATTTTCATAGCGTTCAAACTCTCAAGAGTAGCTCTTGAGTATTAACTTTTTATTTTTCGGTGGTGGTAGCTTCATGAAAGCTTTGTTGAAGTGAAGATGTGCTTGGACTTCATTGTTGTGGTAATATTGTTGCATAAAGTACTATGAAACACTGAAGGGGAATAAGGAAAACTTTGTTAAGCTGCAAATTTAGTTGAACTGGCATTACCTATGCAGAAATTCGACTGTAGTTTGGTTAGATACATTTATTTCTTTATTATGACCATGTCATGTTAGCATGTCTTTAGACAGGTTCATTGCTTAATAATGTTTTAGTTCACAACTTTTGGCCTGCAATTCTGCAACTTTATCAGTATGAGACCCAACAACTTCAGCATCACACTCTTTGTTTTGCTGGTGTGCTTGTTTCAGATAAGCTTTTTCGTTACCACTGTAGCATATTTGCAATTTTGATTTGTTTCTTTCTTCTTTAGAGACCTTTATGTGCCTAGTGAAAATGTGATGAGGCTTCGAAAGCTCCTTGACACTTTGGGAGGTGTGTCGGGGCTCACTACTGAGGAAAAAGGTGAGAACGTGTCTATGGTATACCCAATACTCCACATTATTTGAGTAGCAAATCTTTCAAAGTAAGAATTCTGGCTCTGACAACTGGCAAGATTAAACTTCTGACTAGATGAAAGTACAAGGAACCATCTTAAATATCATGCTTGTTTACTTTTACGCAAGATGTGTTCCCTTAGAATACACATAGAGGAAAAAAATGTATAGCATCAGTGCAGTTTCAGTAATAACTTAAAAGGCATTGGTAGATCCAAAAGGACCCGCCGTGGTTGCTCAGTGGCTATGGTGTTAGGCTGCTGAGCACGAGGTCGCGGGATCGAATCCCGGCCACGGCTGGAAATTTTGACCACCTGGGGTTCATTAACGTGCACCTAAATCTAAGTACACGGGTGCTTTTGCATTTCGCCCCCATCGAAATGTGGCCACGGCGGCCGCATTTCGATAGGGCCGCCATGGGACTATATCAGTTGTATATAAGCGATTGCCATCAGAATAAAGTTCAGTTCCGTGGTTCCCCGTCAATGTATAGTCTTGTCTTATCATACGGCGCTTCGCGTCACTACAACCTGGTGCAGTCAGCGAAGCTAGCGACAAACTGCTTTTCCTTACCTGGCTTCCTGCTGTTCCAAGGGGCGTCACCTATGAGATGGCAGCGTGCGGACTATCACCATTACCGTCTTGCCTGGAGACTCCCGGAGATGCGACAATTCCATGGGAGCAGTGGTGCGAAGATTTCACATATTTCCTTGAAGTGACGGGGATGGATGCACAACCACCACTACGGAAAAAGGCCATTCTGCTGCAATGTCTTGGGGTCGAGGGACCCCGTCTTTTTCGCACATTGGGCCCAGAGCCAGCACGAACATCAGACACGACAAAAGCCGGGCCGGAGGCAAGCAAACCAGCAGGAAAAGACAAGACGGAGGCAAGTGAAGGGGATAGTTACACGGAGGCGTTGGGCCTATTGGAGCAGCAGTTCTCAAGCACCGTCAACGTACTGGTTGAGCGACGTCGATAAACGTTACGTCAGCAACTGCCGAATGAGCCGATACGAGAGTACGTCAGTGCCCTCCGACAGTTAGCAAAGACGTGCGACTTTGGGCATTTCTTGGAAGCAGCTCTATGGAACAGGGTTGTTGACGGAGTACGGAGCACTGAGTTGCGACAGAAATTGCTCGTGAAGGGGTCACAACTTATGCTAGCAGAGTCAGTAGAAATGCTGCAGACATACGAGCAGGCAGCGGAGAGTGCTGTGGTCTATGACCAGGGGTCGCCCCAAACTGACATAGTGCAGCATATATCTCAAGGCAGAGGCCCAGACAGCGACTCTGCAAATACGCCGGTGCGCAGGTGTTACCGGTGTGGCTCTACAAGGCACCTAGCTAATTCACAGGAATGCAAAGCAAAGGGGAAACGGTCCCAGTGCCACAGGATGGGACATTTTCAAGCGGTCTGTGGCAGGTTGGCAGAGCGGGACGTGCGGACAGTCCAAAATGACGGCGCTAGCGAGGAGGATGTGCTCACTGTGCTGGTGGTCAGAGAAGTGGAATGAAGCACTTTGGTCGTTGACGTTGTTATTGAGAACAAGCCACTTCAGTTGCTGGTGGATGCTGGGTCGTCGGTGTCTATTTTGCCAGACCACGTTTATCGAGCCAAGTTTGCGAACAGGTTCCCTTTGGCTGCGGCTACAGCGACGCTGCGGGATTTTTCACAGAAGAAAATTCCAGTCTTGGGATGGTTCACAGCCAGAGTTATACGCGGGAACAACTCGACTTGCCTTCGCTTTTACGTTGTTCCCCAAGGCATGGCATTACTAGGACTGGATGGGGTGCACCAGCTACAGTTGCACATCATCGGTTCTACCCTGGAGTGTCTACAAGTCACGGTCAGCCCCCAGTCGCTTCCGCCTAAATTATGTTAGTTTTCCTTTCTTTTCGCTGATAAGTTGGGACTGATTAGCGAAAAACTTTGTACATTCTGTGAAGTGGCGTGCAGATGTAAAACCAGTAGCAGCGAAGGTTCGACGTTTGCCCCTGACGCTGCGAGAAAAAGTAGCGGCTGAACTGGCAAGATTATTGGATGCAGGCATTATAGAAAAGGTCAGTGCTGCGGAATGGGTGTCTCCTATAGTGGTTGTGGCAGAAGAAGGATGGAATTATTTGTCTATGCGTTGATTTGCGCGAGCCGAACAAAGCAGTAGTCATTGATGGATTTCCTTTGCAGCACACGGAGGAACTGTTGCGTGTGCTGAGCGGAGCAGCATGGTTCTCGAAACTGGATCTTGCTGCAGCCTACCATCAAGTGGAATTAGCCGAAGAGAGTTGCGAAATAATGGCGTTTATTACGTACGAAGGCTTATTTAGGTTCCGCAGTGTGTGTTTTGGCCTCGCATCGGCACCAGCCGCGTTTCAGTGAATTATGCAAGAAATATCTAAAGGCTGCAAGGGCGTGTTGTTTTATATAGACAACACCATAATCTTTGGAAAGACTAAGAACAAGCACAACCATAACCTTCGCGAGGTATTGCATCGGATCGCTGAGGCGGGGCTGCAGCTAAATCAGAAATGCTTGTTTGCTTTCAAGGAACTCTCCTTTTTGGGTCATCATGTGAGTCATGTGAGTGCAAGTGGTCTTGCCCCACTCAAGTCAAAGGTGGATGCTGTGATTAAAACACAAATGCCTGCCGATGTAGTCTCGCTGCAGTCTTTCCTTTGGCTTGTAGGCTATTACTCCCATTTTTTTCCCAATTATGAAGAGGTGGTGGAGCCGCTGTGATGGCTTCTTCGTAAAGGGCAGAAGTTCGTGTAGGACCAGAGGACCGAGGAGAGTTTTTGCAGGATCAAGGAGATGCTGTCGTCATGCGGGGTGGTGGCTATGTTCAACGAGTCTTTGCCTGTACAAGTGACCACTGACGCCTCTGCATATGGACTCGGAGCTGTGCTACAGCAGGTAGTCGACGGAGAAGTATGTACAGTGGCATTCGCTTCAAGGACACTTAACTCCAACAGAACACAAGTACTCTACCGGGGAACGAGAGACACTGGCATGTGTATGGGCATGCGAACATTGGCACGTTTATCTGTGGGGCCGCAAGTTTGTCGTACGAACTGATCATCAGGCTTTGGTGACACTGCTGTCCACAAATGGGGTTGAAAGACGCCCACTGCGTATTGAACACTGGGGTGCTAGACTTTTGAGATACAACTTCACTGTGCAGTACACTAAGGGGAACACCAATGTCATTGTGGATGCACTTTCTAGGTTACCTTTGACCTCTGCAGAGGACGAACCTCTGGAAGAAGTAGTTGCTGTGGTTGCCAGCATGATCACTAAGAGTGAGTTGCAAGCAGCAACAGCTGAGGATTCAGTGATAAATGAGGTAGCGCAGCATGTTATGTCCAGATGGCCGGAAAAGGGCTGCTTAGCTGGAAAACTAAGGTTGTTTTTTCCTATACAAGAAGAACTGTCAGTTATAGACAGGCTACTGTTTCGCGCTGAACGAATCGTTTCCCCAGCGACACTCACTTCCAGGCTGGTCTTGATGGCACATGAATCGCATCCAGGCATTGTAAGGACCAAACAACGGTTGAGAGAACAGTACTGGTGGCCCAGAATGGACAGTGATGTTGAGTCTCTGGTTAGGAATTGTGCCATCTGCAAAGCATCAGATAAATCTGCAAAAACCGTAATGGCCCTGTTGGAGCCAGTAAAGTGGCCCAAGAAGCTGTGGGAAAAGCTTGGAATCGACATCGTTATGCCGATGGAGTGAACCCCTCCAGAGTGCAGGTTTGCGATCACTATTATTGATTACCACAGCAAGTGGCCCGAGGTGGCATTTGTGTCCGCAATCATTGCACAGGCAGTAGTGAAAGTGCTTTTGGAACCTCTTGCGAGAGAAGGGTACTCGAAAAGCATTGTGACTGACAATGGGCGTCAGTTTATGTCGACATGTTTTGAGCAGTTTTTACGTGATCGGGGAATCCAGCACTGCGTCACAACATTGTACTACCCGCAATGCAATGGTCAGATTGAGCGGTTCAACCGCATTCTCAAGGAATATATTCAGGTTGCGGCATTGGAACGAAGACCACTGAAGGAGGCAATCTGGGACTACCTGGGTGTTTGCAGGGCCACCCCACATGCAACTACAGGAGCGTCACTGGCTTACCTATTGCATGGAAGAAGACTCAGAACAAGATTGGATGTTGTTGGCCTCCCAGAAAGGGAATTTTTTGAGGAGCTGCATGTCGCCATGGAAAAGTTGAAACAGTGTGTTAAGGAGCAGCAACAACGAACAAAAAAGTATGCCGATGAAAAACGAGGTGCCAGAGTGTCTACCATTGAGCCAGGAGATTTCGTAAAAATAAAGCAAGGCAGACCAAAGACGAAACACAAGTTCTCTTTGCCGATCCAGATGGATAGACGAGTGGGCACGAACTCGTTTTTGCTGGCAAATGGTACAAAATGGAACGCATCAAAATTAACAGTAATTGGTAAAGTAGGGACAGGACTGGCACAAGCTGACGCGGTTACAGCATGACGCAGTGCAGCCTCAGGGTTTTCCCGTGACCTGGATCTTAACATAGGGAAGATGGTAGAGCAAAATACCCCTACTACCGTCGAGAATCAATCTGAAATGGTGCCATCAGAAGACATTCAGGGAAGTGCCAACCATTGTGACAATACACAGCCCACAGTAATGGAGTCTATACTAGAGGTTCCCGATCAGCAGGACAATTCTCGGTCGCAGTTGGCCATAACCACAGCACCACCACGCACCAGGCCGGAATGAACAAGAGTGCCAGTGCGATATCAAGACTACGAGCTTACCTGACTGTAAGAATGTTGTTCGTGTCATGTGCTGTGAAGTGAGTGCGCGAAAGTGGATTGATTTTTCTTTCCTTTTTTTTATGAGGGGGGAATGTGTTGTGTATATGGGGCGCTGTCAATTATATCAGTTGTATATAAGCGATTGCCATCAGAATGAAGTTCAGTTCTGTGGCTCCCCGTCAATGTGTAGTCTTGTCTTTTCATACGGCGCTTCGCGTCACTACAGTGACATACTCTAATGATGGGGGCATGAAACCCTACTTTTTACATCAAGCACCCTGCCATTTGAATTGTAGTTGCTTATGGATGGCGCCACAAATAGCTTCCAGCCTTGTGGATCAAAAAGTGGACAATTTCTCTCTTGTTTTATTGTTGTAAAAAAAATTGTGAACATTAATTATTTTTCTTTACAGATCCTGAAGAGTTTCTAAATTCACTGTTCTATGCATTAAGGGTACAGCCATTCTTAAAACTAAGGTGAGTATGTAGATGAGCATTTCTACGCTTCATGCTGTTATTAAAATTCTTTGTATTTTGGTGGTCAAAATTATTCTGGAGTCCCTCACTATGGGTGGCCCCCATAATCATATTGTGGTTATGGCATGTAAAACCCCAGGCTTTAATTAGGTTTTGTCTGTATTTTTAGCGTGTCTTTACTTTTTCTTAACTGAAGCATTTTGAGATCTCATCTGTTACTGGAAGTTCTTATTTATGATGAACCATGACTGACTTGCCTATTAACCATCAGCAACATTAGTGATAAACGTAGAAGATAGCTGCAATTACCTTTGCTTATAAGGGAAGTGCTTAGCCCACTCCACAATGCAAATCAATATTGCACGTAAGTCTGTTAACATCTAGATATTTTTTGTGTGCAACAGGACAGTAATAAAGAAAATAATGTTCCAGTGATTTTCAGTATTGTATGTCTTAATTATTCTTGTATTTCTTTTGGACTGAAAAAAGGCAGTTGTGATACTTCTTTGTACTTCTGTAATATGTTTTCCGCATGTGTTTATACACAAACATGTTTTGGTGCTCAGAAATTGTGTGTATTTCAAGCCCTTAACTGTTTTTGAATGTTAGCTATTATTTGCACGATGTGTGGAAACAAATTATTTCTTGTTTTCTGGAGCATATGCAAGTGTGCATACTTCAAATATTGGTGAGATGAAGCTGATTGTCGGATTTGTATTTATATTTAATGAATACTTTAAGTGTGAAAGACATAATCAGACAGAGGTCTTTGGCATGAAAGTGATACTCCTGGGCTTGCATACTTTCTCCATTGAAATAGGGGAACATATTTCTATGTGCTCCTGTTTCAGATTTTTAATTTATGTCAGTAATTTGCAATACAGCTCAGCATTTTCTGATCAGAAACGGTAAGACTTGACGGTGACAGTGTTGTGTAATGCCATCATCAGGGAGACAGTAAGTGATTAACCTCATGCACATGCACTGCATATTTCTGTGCATAAGTCATGAACATATGTTCCTGTGTGCATCTGAGCACCAGCTAAACTGTGCAGTGGTCTTATTTTTGTCCATTATCCATGATACTCGAATGAGGGGAAGCTGTCCTCTGCTAAGTATGATGTCTGGGACCTGTCATGCAGAATGACTCAAATGAGTAAGGAAGCCGTGAGCTTCTATGTGTCTCTCCTTTTTCTTACCGTTGTGTTTTGCACTGTGCAACATCATGGCACCAATCAGCATTAAACCTGTATGCTGCTGAGCTTTGATGTCAACATTAGCAGAGAGGAAATAATACTGGTTTTCTTTAGCTACTGTTGCTGTATGTTATGGTAGTTGGCTTCACTGGCATGTAAATATGGCTGTTGGTTTCCATTATGTAGAACTTTATATGAGAGTTTAAGATTTATGTGGCCCAAGCTTATAAGGTGGTGGTGTGGAGGCTGTGTATTCAAAAGGCATGCTTGTGTCCACTTATGCTTCCATACATTGCCTTTATAAATTGCTTCTTTCCATTGTCGACTTGACTGTCATGACACTGTAGGCATGACATCGTATGCCTCTAGAGCACTGAAGGGTGTGAAATAGCCTTATAATCCTTTATTGTGCCACCTTTCATATAAGTAGTGAAAGTAATGAAAGTGGGCTTAAGCATATGGTGTGCCAAGCATTTTAGGTCATCATGTGTGGTAATATGCAATGGTAACAGTGTTTGGAAGTGAGGTACTATTTTAACCCGGAATCATTTCTACAGAATTTAGTACAGAAGATGTTACCATCCAAACACTGCAGTCTTGGTGTCGCAAATATTTTTTATGATTTAAGCTTTGTTCAAGAACCTTTCTTTTAACGTGAAAGCATTATAAGCCCCATTACGCAAAAATCCGTCTGCGTAGTCAATGTGACCGAAAGATGGTATCAAAAATGGCCACTGGCCCAAACAGTAAGAACATGTCACAAAATGCTTGGATTTACATCAAATTTCTCAGATATGTTCCTGTAAACAAAGTAAATCAATGGCTTTGAATAGAAATTTTGGTAAATTTCGGTCTGAATGGGAACTGAAGCCAGGCCTCCGGGGTGTGAGACGAGCACGCTTGCTCGACGCCATGGCAGCTCAACAGTTCTCGTTGACTAAAGGTGGGCCTAATGCGTGCGTCATTGCACACGTGACGGCGCAGATAAGGTATAAAATAAAAAGCGTTATTGTCCAATTGAACGGCACTGAGCGGTCCTTCGAGTTATGAACTCCTCACGGCCAAGTGAGCGCATTGAGATGCTTGGTTCGTTTTGGTTTGGCCTTACCGAGGTGCAGTTAGAATGCAGGCGAGAGCTTGCGCGGACAAGGAATGCATGGGAAAACACATTTCACCAAAGGGACTATAATGCTTTCGCATTCCCATGCCTAAGCAGTCTTAAATGTCTCTGCCGATTTTCTTTTTTTGGTACCTAGTTCTAAAAAAATACTATTTTCTTCATTTTTCTCTTTCAGCTCGCAACAGGAGACGCACCTTTATCAGCTGTTTGTTGCTAAAAATGAGCAACTGGAAATTCCTACTGTGCAGCAGCTCTTCCACCAGTCCATTCATGAATCCAAGCTAAAGCTCAAGGAGGTCAGCTCTTCTACACTTTTGCGCTATTTTTATTTATTTGCATTGTTTGCAAAGTCCTATTAGTACTTTGTCCACTGTTTGATGTAACTTTTTTTTAACAAACTGCTTTCTTTTTTGTTTTGCATGTATGTAATACTGCATACATTTTTGTATTATTATTCTCTTCCTCCAGCACTGTTGTTTTTAACTTTCTTTCTTGTCAATTTTGCTTAAATGTGTCTAGGTGACAGTAGGCAAGCTAAGCTACAGAAGCACCAATGAACGAGAAGAAGGGAAACAGAGACGCTCGATTTTCATGGTGCTTTAAAGCAAAAGTCTAGTAGAACATGATTAGATTATAGTACTGTACTGTTTTCTATGTCTTCTTTCAGGGATGTCACGCAAATTTTTATTGACTCCAAAACTACTACTGTGGTGCAGCTGTCCTATATGGGAGAGCATTTTTTGGAGGTGATTTGGTGGGAGTGATGTGATGCAAAGCATGATGACATGCTGCGTAAAGTCATGTGACTCGCTCTGCTCCTTAAGGGCCAATTCAGCTCAGCTGTATGAATGGTTTTGGTTTTAGATCCCAGCCACTGCAGCCACATTTCAATGGGGGCGAAATTCAAAAATTCTCATGTACTTGAATTTAGGTGTATGTTTAGTAGAACCCCGGGTGGTCAGAACTAATGTGGAGTAGTCCACTATGGTGTGCCTCATTATAAGATCATGATTTTGGCACATAAAACTCCAGAATTTATTTTTTGAATGTTGACCAGGCTTGTGTGCCAAAAGGGGCAATGGATGAGTTTCTGCTGGGCAGATAGCTAATTGACGGCATTTAACATCCCAAAACTGGACAGCAAGCTTTAAGAGACACTGTAGTGGAGCAGTCGAGGTTAATTTAAACCGCCTAGGATTTTTAAATGCGTAGCTAAATTTAACTACTAAGTACTGCATAGGATAGTGTCCAGGATGGAGTCACATCTGGAATGAAAGCCATAACCTCTTTTTTGCTTGCACAATTCCATAACCACTGTGCTGCCACAAAGGTTCACTGCAGTGCAGCTTGTGGACCACTGACGAGAGGTTTGAGCACAAACCTCATAACCTCATAAAGGACGTGAAGCTCTTGATTGGCTAGAATCATTAAAAAAGGCCTACTAGATCATCTGTTAATCATTATTTGTATAAATAATTTAATAGAAATAGATACTAAGGTTGAATGCATGGTGTATGCAGATGTACACTCTTTATCGGGTACTAATGATGATTTAAAGGAAATAGCAGGTTGGATAATTTGCAATGATGGTCTGTTAAAGATTCTCTCCTATATAGACTCCAGCAAGACTATAACCACATATATTAGAACTAAATATTAAGATTAGTCTCTCAGCATTTATCTTGCCTTTGGAGGAAATACAATAGAGATTACACACACATTTAAATACACCAGGGTTATACAGGGTGTCCCAGCTAACTTTAGCCAGAGTTTAAAATATGCCAATGCACTCTAAGACGATGCGACCAAATGCATGTTGCTGACTATTGTATGTAGCAAGTCACAATATTTTTTGTGTTCTGCTTAATTGCATAATTAGTCAAGATGATTTAACCAACTTCTGAAGCAAAGAAGTTGGCAAACAATTCCAATGATAAAGTTGTGTAGCGCTTTATAAAACGTCCGATTGAACAGTTTCTAACTTTCTATTATTAGTGTTTCTAACTTTCTAGGTATTAGTGTTTTTCCGCTTATTGGACATCGTGACAACACCCCATAACTAATGCTGGACAGCTGACGTATGGTCACATGACGGTTTGTCGAAGCCGTCGAAGCGATGCAAAGGATCCATTCGAAACGGGGAGCACTCTCGTCATCTGGTCGCGCGTGGCTGCTTGATGCCAGTGCGCCGCCCTTGCATTAGATTCACGATGTGTGTATCTCTTAGGTAGCTATAGCTCAAGTACACTACCGAACACGATTCTTTTCACTAAACAAGACAGGAGCTATTAGGTGCTCTTGCTAAGCTGGCCAGTGCACCTTGAGACAGGGAATGACCAGTACTGCCCCAAGCAGCAACAGTGACTTTTTCGGCTGGCCAAGGATGACTGCAGCTCGAAGGTCAGCGCAGTATTTACGCCTGCTAACCATTCCGCCGGGTAAATGCTTTTAGACGTAGTCGCTTGTTGTCAGTTCTTGATCCTCACTTTCTATAGCTCTCGGCCGTTCTTGCAGGTGTTCAAGGTCATTTAGAGCTTCGAAAGTTCAAGTATTTTTTGTGCAGGATTTATATTAGCTGTTACAGTTTGGGACAAAGCATTGGTGCCCCATTTTCAATAATCAGTGAATGCATGCACAGTGAACGCTTACATCGTAGAGGAGCAGTGAAGGAACTGCAGAAATTATGAAGGGATGATTCTGACTGCTCGAAGTGAGCAGCAGACTCTGCTCTATTCTGCTGTTCCGTCTGTACACGTCTGCCCAAATGTGGTGCAGAAATAGAATGAAATTTTGTTTCGCCGCATAATAGTTATGTCTCGCATACTCCGATTCGCACTTTTTATGGGCATGGTAATAAAGTAGAACAAATTCTCATTTTTTATTACATTATAGTGGACAGTTCTGTTCCTGTTCTATTCCTGTTCCTTCTGTTCCTACAACGTCAAAAAATTTGAAAAGCACCAAGCGCAGTTTTCTGTATGCGCAAGGTTATGGTTGCCGATTGTCCGTTTTTTCTATATACGCCTGGCTGCGATTGCAGATCATTTGATCTCTCAAGTGCACTAGTTTTTTGCTGTTATTACCGTATAAAAAACATGTGATCATAAATATAAATCTTGAATAAAATATTTGCACTAAAATGGTCTACAGGTCTTTTATTCCTTGAGTGCAAACTGCACTGGCGCAAAACTTTTATGGCATCATCCGACAACCCAGTGCAAGTGGCCAGAAGCAGATGCTGCCGGGCACCGTCGGAGAAAGCGGCCATGTGTGCTCTGCTCCGACCGCGAGGGACAACAAAAGTAGTTCCTTGCAGCGTCGTAAGGGGCGCTGCGCCAATGTTTGCCAACTCGCAATAGCACGTCTGTAGCTGCACGTCTACTCCTCACCCAGCGTGACATTATCATGACTCGCGCTCACACTGGCGCAGGCCTATAGTTTTTCCTCATGTTATCCTTGCTCAGTAGCCCATAGTAAACTTCACAGATGAAAGCAGCGACTGCTTTATACTCTGCAGAAGGACTTGTCGTGCTAGTTGATGTTTGTGTAACGACATATAGTGCAAAGGCACAATCACGTCACATGCACACACAGGTCGCAGGTCCCCCCCCCCCCTCTTTTTTTTCTGCCTGTCGTGTTCTCCGCTTCCAACAGGCTAGCCTAGCTGTGTCCCCCACATAGTCTGCAGCTCTAAGGCTGCCGAATAAAACACGTCAAGCCTTACATGCAGTGCACCACCAGGGTGGTTTATGAAATTTTCCTGTCTTGTGCAAAGTCCTATGTAGGACAAATTGGCTGCTGTGGCAGTGACTGAACGAGGGAGCATGCTAATAACTTGAAGAAGGACTTGACTGTGCATCTTTCAGCACACTGTAAAACCTGCTCTTGTCATCCGTGATTTCATGACGTGAAGTTCCTGGGCAGAAGCAAAGACAAAACTGCATGTGAGCTATGGGAGGCATTTTACATAAAAGAAAAAAGTAGTACTTGTGTAAGTCAGACTTCTGTTGTTTTGTTCAATGCAAAGCATACTTTCTTTTAATCTTTCAAATAATCTTGCTAGTCCTGATAATTGCCCTTTGTAGTCTACCCGAGGTGGCTGGTGTGCTTGACCATATGGCACAATATATATATATATATATATATATATATATATATATATATATATATATATATATATATATACTGTATCTTGCTGTCTTTCAAATAATGTTGTTAGTAGTGCCCCCCTCCCCCCCAAAAAAGCACCTGTGATGTGTATCTCTGCATCTTCTTTGTGATTGTGGTTTTGCACTACAATATGTTGTTAAGCTTCATACTCATTTTATCCTTTATCCTCAGCCACTGCTTTATCCAGGCAAATAGGTTTTGTCACATTTTAGACTTCGAGACGTGCACATGCTACCTTTATGCCTTTTCTTCCTGCTGGCCACAGCTTGCAGAGGCTTTGATAGTGTTCCTAGAGAAGGTGGTGTCAGCCCAGAATGGGTGCAATGTAACGAGGCCAGGTGAGGAGGTTGAGCGATTGCGCGGGCACAGAAAGTGTATAGCAAGCTATGTAATCACCCTCAGGTGATCTGCAAGCCTTCCTGCTAAAATACTTTAGTCTTAGTAAAGAATGATTAAGCAGTGAACACTTTTCGGGAACCAACTGTGTTTATATATTTGTTGCAGATTCCAAAAGCATTGATCATCCAGATGCCTCGTTGTGGCAAGCAGTTTAAGCTGTATGACCACATTGTACCAAGTCTGAAGTTGGACATTACAGATGCCTTGGAAAATTGTAAGTCCATAAAGAAATTGCGTGCTTTGTGCAGTGATGTTTTTTTATTTTTGGAAAAACTGAATGGGAAGTGCATTCTGAAAAATGTGCTATGTGACTTTTGAAAAGTCTTGTTTCTTAGATTAGTAGAAGGAAAGTAAAATATTTCTTAAGTGAAAGAAATTGTTTGGTCTCGAAACTCCAGAAGTGCACTACAGGGCAATAGGGTGCATACTTGTACTCTTGTTTAGCACTTCTGCTCACTTTCTTCATGCACAGTGTGGGAAACAAGTTCTTTCTGGATTATGTAATCAGTGAGTATTGTTAGAGTGAAGGGTTAAAAAAAAGAAATTGAATTCTCAATAACGAAGCATTGCTGTGAAGCATTACTTCAAATATGAGTTGTTTCATTGACACTTACAAGCTTGTTTTCATTGTGCAAGCACAAGAACTTCTATAATAACGAAACAGAAAGAAAGAGCAAGAACCCTTTGATGTGCTGAGCTAGGGTGAATTGAATTGTTTAATTGCATGAGATTCGAAGAGTGCTTTTGACATGCGAGCAGATGTTGCTTTTAGATGGTGACACGTGACTTTTAACAAGGAGCCAAAAGAAAGCTATTCAACATAAATGTTGTGAATGTTGTCATGTGATGAAAGCTTCCAGGGAGACATGCCATGAAAAACTTAGAAACAGTCTTGTTTATTGGGCAAATTAGTGTCCACACAACAAAGAAGAGACGACATCAGCCAAAGGAACAAGTATATGTGGCAGTTATCAAATTGAATGGCATTACTTAAACCTCGCATAAGTTATAGGCTCCATGGTGCACCTAATAAGGACAAAAATAAATGGAGAAAGCTGCGCTAGTGCACTTGCTACTGTGCATGCCATAGCAGAAATAAGGCAGAATAACCCAGCTCATACATGATTGTTTGAGCGATGCTGTCACATAGTTGGAGCTGGAAAGCTTTCACTTTCACTTTATTGCCTTGAAGGCCCCTTGCGGGGTATTACATAAGGGTCGGGAACTAAAAAAAAACTTTAAGACATTGGTTATAATGTTAATTACAAAATAATGTTATTTTGTCCAGGAAGGCAGATGAATTGGTGATGGTAGTGATGTGATAGGGAAGGCTGTTCAAGTTTGCTGTTGTGTGAGGAAAAATTATGACAAGAAGGCAACGGGTTGCGTACTTGAGCAAGCAACGTTTAGTAGATGGCCTGTGTGTATGAGGGTGGAAAGCTAAGGCACATGGCAAAGAGAACTGGTATATAAAACTTGTGAAATAATGACAAGCTCATGATACAGTGGAGATAGAATAGGGTGTCCAAAGCTCATTTTACTTTTAATGAGGACATGCTCATGTTATGAATATGATGAGTAAATGAACCTTATGGCACAGTTCTGCATGGATTCTAGTGCATTGATGAGGTGGGAGTTTCATATGGGCAATCCATATTTAAGTTGTGGTCTTACAGGTATTGTTTATGCTAGTAGTTTTATTTGTTAGAGGGCCCCTCACCAGGCCACACAGCAAACTTGGTTATATGCTGGAAGTTGTTACATGTCCTCTAGGGAGCGTTGTGTCGTAAAAAATTTTTCAAATCCGCTCATTAATAGCCGAGATAGAAATATTTCAGAGCTCCACTGCATAGCGAGACACCTTCTCTACTTGCCCCATCTAGCCTCTGCAAACGGAATTCCTTCCCTGCGTTCTCCCGTACCGGACCTCGAGGATTGCGTGATGCACACGTCACGAGCCCCGCCTTCATCCTTTTTTCTCCTTGCTTTTTTGCAGTGCGGCGCACTTCCACTGACGGCATTGCGCGAGCTGTTGTGATTGTCTCGTTTCGCGCAGTGCACGATTTTGCTTGCTGTGCACGAGGACACCTGATTAGCGGTATAAGTCTGTGCTACACGAATACTGAGGCAGACAAAAGCGGATCACAGAGCATGATCCTGTGCTGGAACATGGTAGAAAATGGCATAGTTTCCATGTCCGCGCGACATGGGAACAAGCAGATGAAATGGAAGTACATCTCTCTTGCTGCGGTGCAAAGTAAAACAAAAACATGCAGGCATTTGGTTTGTGTGTTTTTTATTTCTCTAAGCTTTAATTTGTCTATTCTAGCAACATATTACACAAATAACAGATGTTGCTTTGAATAATTCCCGAAGTTGCATGTCACCACGAGACTTCACAGAGTGAACACTTCTACGTAGGCGCACTAGCACGTGTACGTCATCCTCCAGCTTGGAGCATGGTGGCTGCGAGGAGAAGGGAAAACAGCATACGGTTTGAAATTTCAGATCTTTACGATTGTTATCACACATTGTATGCTCTGTGCTTGTCAGCTCAAAATGGCCAGACCTCGTGAGAGGCCCTTTAAGGGGCATTACGAACATTCAGTTTTAGAAATCCGTGGTTTTATTTGCATGTGATGTGACAGGGGGGCCACATGCAAGCACCAGTTTCAGTCTGCATGACAGCAATGCCTAGATACTTGAACATATCCACAGTGTCAGTGGGGATATTAGTAATTGTGTAAGGGAAGTTGAAAGGATTGTGACTGCGGTAAATTGACGTTTAGTAGGGTTTAGGACGATTAGCCAGTGAGTGTTGAAATTGGATGAAAAGACATTATTGAACATATTGACACATTCAAGCTCAGATGGAGTTGCACCATCGTTTGAAATTCTAATAGCATGAATTGATTTGGAGTTGATTACCTACTTGCCAGAGTTTTTTTGTTCTTATTGTTATTGGTTAACATGCGAGGTAAATCTAAGTGGAAAAATGGATGCTTCTGTTGGCAGATAGCTGCCAAGTAGGCGTTTTCTGCTTCATAATATTGTTAGCAAGAGCTAATCATGGCCTTAGTTTAGTGAAGCGTAAAAGATGATTTTTTTTATTAAATTCTTTACGTGTGTTCGTGAACCATGACCAATTGCAATTAGTACGAATTGAGATTGTCAGAATGCGCTATGCTAGGGTCCATTTGTCTTATTTTGGAAAAGCAATCAGTTTTATTGTACAGGGCAATACAATAGTTAAAGCCTGATTCAAATGTGTGTTAGAATGCATCTAATTAATTGTTGATTGTGGCTTAATTTACTTCATCATACAGGCAGACGATTTTCTGATCTGAGTGATGTACAGCAGTGGAGAAAGAGAAAACAGCATGAATTTGTTTATGATCACTTATTTTGCGCAGGTAGAATGGGAGACATGCTTTCGGGATGGCTGGTTAGTATGAGGTCTAGGGCGCTAGCAGTGTCATGGGTTACATGTGTCTGCTGGATTACCATCCATGAAAGGTTAAAATTAAGGCAAGCATCCAAGAATTCTTTAGTTTCTGTTATGGCTGTGCAAATACTGAATACATAGTAGATTTTTAATCAAAACCAAGTGGAATATTGAATTGAATATCGAATATTCAAAAGTTTTTCACAAGTTTAATGCTTACAAATGTTGGGAAAGAAAACGTGGTGCTGCACATGCTTGGGAGCCTCCTAGCATTGCATAACAAAAATGTAGCAAGCTATCAGTAGCTTAGGTACATAGAAAGCACTGATTACAGCTCGCTTCTTGTGTATGAAGGTCTGGAAAATATTTTTTTTTATCAATAGAATTTCTATTGAAAACTATTGAATCAGTGATGTTCTGTTGTACTGAATACCAATGAGGTTCTCAGTTTAATAATGGACTGGTGTTTTGTGGCAATCATTTATTTATTGCATAGAAAGGTTTGCATTCCCAGTTTTTCTCCAAAGTACAGAAGGGCAACCCCAATGTTACGACAGGTAGGTTATTGTAAAGCCAATCTGTGCACCAGAGGAAATGACCGTGCATCACGTGACATAATCACCACTCCGCGCATAGCTGGCGCAAAAGATAAAGACCAGGTGCCGTCTGTGCAGTTTCATTGTAAGGTTTGATGTGCATTTTGTCATCTGCCAAATAGTCTGAAATCTGGAGGGTACCGGCAAGTTCGTGCGACCCCCCTTCCCCGCCTACCCTTCCAGAGAGCACAGCTCTCAGGCGGCCGTTCCTGCAGTGAACGTCGGTGTCCTCATTGTAACCGAGTGAACGAGCATAGCGAAGTATGAAGGAGCGAATGCTGAGTGCAGCGGGTGATGAAAGACGGTGATTGCGAAAAGAGCGCGAGGAGGAAAGTGGAGGAGGATGGTATGGTGAAAGCATGGGAAGAAAAGCATAGCGCCGCGTAAGATGGGCTCTGCGGCGACGATGCCTATGAGATGGCGCCAGAGTAGCGTGCGTCTTCCGTTTACTGCAGACGCCAGCGGCGCCACTGATACCATATATGGAAACAAAGCACTGCATGAGTGGATGTCTGTTTGCAGTGGCTGCTGTGAATCGCACCCATGCTTTATCCACGCGCTGCCTCTCGCAATCTTCCGATTAGCTAGGCAGTCGCGCCACACTTTGCTCCGTTTGCAACGTGCCGCGCAAGGAAGATTGCCCACACTAGCCAATATATCGCGAAATGAGAACACATATAGAGCTGTGCTCAAATTTCGCATTAGGGAGTATCGTAATATCAGTGAATTTTTTTCCTCCTCCCCTTTCATTCATTTGCGTCCGTGCAAATGCATGCAGTCGGGTCATGACACTTTCGCACCTGCCTTGTAAATTCAAAGCTAATATTCCGACGGGTTGCTTGAAACGTGACCTGTGGCACTGCGCCGATCTTCATATCGAATACTTGCAAAATTGAATAGAAGATATTTGATTCATGAATTGAATTTTCGAACATTCACTATTTGATTTGGCGATATTCGAGTATTTGTGCACCCCTAGTTTCTGTATGACTTGTACCCACGTAAGGGTAATTTTACCAATTAATGTAGGTAATTGAAGTCCCCTGTGAGCAAAATGCATGCATTCAGGAACTTTTTTTTTTATTTGTTGAAGGTATTGTTAAGATCCCGAGGAAAATCAGAATTACTGTTGAAAGGAAGATGACAGACATTGATTGACCAGGACCAGTAGCAGCTGCAGTTTTAGCATGACACACAAGCTATCAAATTTCGAGAATAGTAGCCGCATAAATTGAGGAGCACATCAGCTGTTTTTTCACTGCAATATGAACAGCACCACCCCTATTTCCATTTCATTTATTATGTGCAATGCTGAGGAGACTAGAGATACTCTTTGCAGTGGCAGCGTTTGCACTTAGAAATAGTTCGGTGTTTTGTGATCAAGTCTTGGGAAAATGTTCTTCATATAAGCTCAGTTCTAAATGAAAAAAGGAATTTACCCTTAGAAACAAAGAAACCATGTACCAGTATGACTGCTAGCACATTGTTTTAGATCAATTTGCTTTTTGTCGTTTTTTTATTTGCCGCCCATCGCGGCAGCCTCACGTGCATGCTCGCGTGCCAGCCTCGCGTGCACACTGCTGGCATGCAGCAAGGCATAGATGCAACGTGCGGAGTGAAAAATTTTGGTGATCGTACTTACATAGCTTCCACAGTGTTGCACCTGATGTATGAAACAGAGTATAGTATCCTGCCTATGTTTGTGAAGAAGATCAAAATTCACTAGATTACTCAGAACTTCACTTTCACAGATATCTGTGGTAAGCCACATTTTGGTTAGTACAAGTAAGTCATTCCAGCGCCAGCGCTTGCCATTAAAACTTTTTTCAGAGGGTGCAGTTTTACTTTGCAGTTGTCATGATAGTTAAGAAGAATGCTACAAACATCCAAGTGAACGTAGCATCAATACCACATGTACACGTTGCATTAAAATAAAGTATTGTATGCATATATAGCAAAAAAAAAAAAAAAAATGGGTATAAAATATGTAGGTGACATTTGTTTAGAGTGGAAACCATGTCAGCTTTGTACACTCATTAATAGGCTGAGCAATGCTGCCTGTGTGTTGCTTTTATTGTTTTTTTTTCTCTTCTCTCTCTCTTTTTTTTTTGTTTGAGATATTGTAATTTTCCACTGAGCTGTACCTTCTGTAAGGATCATTTCACAGCTTGTTGCCTGAGACGACTAGTCTATCACTGTCTGTGTTGCTATTTTTATTATTATAGACTTTAATTGTGTAAATCATGTCATTTAAGTAGGATGGAGCTGAAAACTGATGCCCTTCTATTCAGTGTTTGGTAATTCGTTTGGTAATTTTTACAGCAAAGCTCTTTATGGCTAGGCTTCCATGAATTCTTGTTCTGCGTCTACAAAAACTATCATCAGCAATGGCTCATACCCCCCTAAGCAATCAAAAACTGCAATGGCTCATCCCTCTTGTAGTGCAGAGTCATATATATATATATATATATATATATATATATATATATATATATATATATATATATATATATTCCACGCAAATATATATAAATAAATGTGCTCGTACCTTTGTTCAAAATTCTGTGTCACCTCTGTGCCATGTGCTAAACACCTTTGCTGGTCATCCACCTTCACGCAGTGGAATGGCTCATGATTTTTATTTTTATTAACACAGGGGTCTTAATTAAAATCACCGCCCAAGCACTCGATACAGATGGTTAACCAGCAAAGCTGAAACGTGCAGCCCTGGTGTTTGTCACTGGGTTAATCCTGAGGGTTCATTGAAGTCGTTCTCAATTAACGGTCATGTCTTCGTGTTTCTTATTGAGGTTACACACATGTTCGGCTGCGACGGAGAGAAAAACGTCAGTGACGGTATGCCCGCAATCCGCCGTTGTCGCTTGCATTCTATGTCTCGAGCTTTTCGGCGGCCTGGTTAGCAGCATCCACCTGCCGTTGTCGCTTACGATTCTTCGTAATTAAATTGCTTCAAAATTAAATCTGGCCGTTACGTAAGACAATCAATGGCTCAAACCACCATAATCACAGCCTCCCCATTACAATGACAGAAGAGAAGTGAAGTGAAATTCTATGCTGGAATGATGAGCGGCAACGGAGCTAGCTGTGGAAGAAGGCAACAAATGCAGGAGCAGTGGCACTAGTGTATTTGCACGGTTGCGCTGAGGGGCGCCAATGAGCTGGCTGTGGAAGACGACGATGCTCGAGCCATTGCTGATGATAGTTTTCTGTGCACAGGCACAGTCAGATACAGTGTTGTTTCGCCTAGCCATAAAAATCTTTGCTTTAATATGATTTCGCTTCTTGTGCAGCACCCAGGTTTTGCTATGTCTGTGGCAGACAGGCTACACAGGAGTGTTGGAATTGCTTTCGACCAGATGTGGGCCTTGAATGCACCAGTTACTGTGATAGCTGCAACAAAACGGTAAGCACTCTCACATTAGATACTTTAAAGGGACACAAGAAAATTTTATACTTCATTTCATTGATCCATCATTATACTTTAACCAATTGATCTGAAATTTTGAATCTATTAGCAACAAACATGATGTATTCCAGTTTCTGTTTAAATGCATTTCTTTAAAAATATGTGTTGAAAAAAACCAATTTGTGCTTGCTGCACTCTCAATGATATAAGGATAAAAGCGAGTCGTGAACAAAGTGCTGGTGATATTTATATCGGTAGGTGCTACCAGAGCAACAGGTGCCTTGGCTTGGCTCGACTATAACATCGGGTTATCCAGCCTCACCAAAAATGCAGGTGGACAAGAAACACCTACACACTGAGCACTTGGCAAAGGAAATCTCCTGAGTGAACACTGAAGGCTAGTGCCAGAAATGGAGTGTTATTTATGCAAGCTAAGAGAGAACTCTGGCTCATAAACTATTTCATTCTAGTAGTGCGTGCACATCTGGGTTCGTGTGCACATACCTTTTGAGCCAGAGCTGATGCATGGTTCCTATGTCACTGCACAGATTCTGGTACTGTGCACCATGAGAGACTGTTCCTATAGGAGCCAGAGCCAAGTTTTACTTAAAGCTGTTGATCAGTGTTCTAACTAGCTTATTCTTGCACTTAAAGTCTCTCAAATAATACGAGTATGCTATACGAAACATTATTGCATGGTCAACAAAATGTGACCATATCAATCAATCGTGCATGTTATTGACTGTTGCCTTGTAGTTCATGCCAGCACTAATGGCCATTTTCTCTTCTTCTGCTAGCCATTTTCTCTTCTTCTACATTCTATAAATAAAGCTATAGACTCTGGCACAATTGTGCATTAGCAGTCTATATGACAAAGTCTACAACATACATGCACAATTTCAATTTGATTTAATGTTCTTTTAATGGTTGCTGCACCTTAGCTATATATGTCGACTAATGTTGGCCAAGGAAGTGTGGATGTCTACTGAAGTTGCGTGAATGAATGACTGGTCAACCAAACAACTAAATGAATGCAGACCAGTGAGGACAGTGTATTAAAAGTGTGTGACAAAAACTGTCTGTAGCTGGCTTTGGGTATGCAAGGAAAAGAAAGAGAAAGGGAAGCAGTCTGTAATGACTTATTGTGCTGAGCACTGCTCTCGCTTAAGGAGAGGTGCAACTTTCAGCACACTAAGAATGATGAAACGAGAGTGAAGCCCTAAAGGATGAAGTCTGGCTTTTGGCTCTTTGTAACTTTAATAATAAAAAAAAAAGAAAAAGACACCCTGGAGAAATTCTTTTGGGAGAAGGTTTATGTAATAGTGTCCTTTCATACCAAAGACATTGTAAAATTAAGTAAAAGTGATGATGTGCTTTAAAGTGACAGTGCTATAGCGAAGCTGCTGTAAAAAATTGAGGAACATGTTTATTAATTCCTGTTTCTAGGAAGTGCACCCATTTACATAATTTCTTGCATGTTTACAGGTTCATCAACACCAAGACCGAGAAGGCCATAAGCAGACTGCTTTGAGTAATGACCGTTTTGGGGAGGACGCTCAGCCTCGCAGACAGGTTATGACCCTGTTTGCAGTTGTCTGCATTGAAACAAGCCACTATGTCTGCTTTGTCAAATGTCCTGTAGAGGATGGCAAGCACACGCACACCTGGTGCTTTTTTGACAGTATGGCTGACCGTGAGGGTTAGTGTGTTTACAGTTTATCTAATTCTATTTGCAAGTTTTATGACCCATGTGGAGCATCCCAGATTAACAAAGATACATTATGCCCATATCACGGATTCGAGTTTTTGATCAGCATACGGGACACTTTTGAATTGTGTTTCTTTGTCGAAACTGAATACCTGATGCTTGCAAAGCATGTGCAGTGAAATCCCAATAAATCAAAATCTCTTAATTCAAATTTAAGGATAATTCTAACTGCTCTTTTGGTCCTGGCAAAGTGCTATGTATTTGAATCGAGAAAAACTCCTGCGAATTCCAACTTCAAAAACCACACAACAGTTATTTTGAACAAAATCTCTCACTCCCATGCGCAACGTTTTGGGAGAAACCCAAGCCAAACGTGAAGGTTCTATGTTTCTCTAGGTACCGTAATGTTGGCGTAAAAATGGCCAGGCAAAACATGCGAAAAGCCGGTTCCCTGAACCGAGACAAGCAGAGCGGTGCATGCTCTTCTTTCCCATCCGGCTTAAAATGAGCAGGAAGCGCACACTGGGTCATGTTATCATGCCGTGCTGCCTGCCCCCCTCCCTCTCTTCCTTTCTCCAGCCTGTGCTTGATCACATTAGGGTGCCTCAATACCATGCTTCTCTGTACAGGGTGATAACATTTTCGGTTGCGCCCCTATATTGTGTTGGAACATCTAAAAGTGCACTATGACGAACAGTGGGAATTTAGGTTCTGCATTCACTGACAGTGTAAAAATTCTTAATTTTCTCAATTTATATACCTATGTGCACTGCAATATTTACATTTCACCTTAAAAACGGAGGTGGAACTAGAATAAGTTTCGAGCCCAGTAGACAACTAATCGTTCTTGACACGCTTTTGCTTACACTCATAAATTTGTTTCAAAAACAGTGATGACGCATATGGTGTATACTTAAGGTTTTAGAGGTCATCCTTCAATAAGGCTGATGAAACTTCTGACTGTAAATGTATAGCTGTGTAATGCTGTGAAAAGCTATAGGACAAAATGAGATGAATAAATACTGCATTGTTACCAATGGAGGCTTGGAATGATGCCTGACACTGGCAAAAGATGCCGAGAGCGAGTGGGGCTGTACTAATCTAGGTAGAACCAAATTAGGAAGGCCCATTAAGCTTCAACAATTACACTCCTTCACCAGAATAGCAATTGGCCTCCCTGGTGCAGTATTCGGCCACCCCCTCCCTTATGATTCCTACAATTAACCCCTGGCCCTCGGTCCCCAGCAGCTGCGGAGCACCTGACCAAGGTGGCGGTCAGATCTGTAACGCAGCAGAGGGTGCCAAGAATCTCTGGACCCGGACAGGCCGCCAATGAAACTGACCCTGGCAACCTTTAACTGCTGAACTCTGTCGAGTGAGGCTAGCTTAGCAGGACTCTTTGAGGTATTATCAGATATTGTTTGGGATATCATTGGCCTTAGCGAGATCAGAAGAACTGGGGAGGCTTATACAGTGCTTACTAATAGCCATCTTCTCTGCTATAGACATCTCCCAGATAAGAAGCAATATGGGGTAGGATTCCTAATCCATAAGGACTTGGCGGGCAACATTGACGAATTCTACAGCTATAATGAGAGGGTAGCAGTAGTCGTAATCAAACTTAATAAGTATAGATTACAGGTACTACAAGCATACGCGCCAACATCCAGTCACGATAATGATAACGTAGATCAATTTTACGAAGATGTTGAACTAGCGATGAGAAAAAAGTGCAACCTCAATATACTGTAGTAATGGGCGACTTCACTGCAAAAATAGGGAAAAAGCACAGGCGGGTGAACAAGCAATTGGCAACTATGGTGTCAATTCTAGGAACGCTATAGGAGAGATGCTGGTTGAATTCGGTGAAAGGAATAAACTGGGAAAAATGAACACCTTTTTCAGGAAGTGTAGCAAGAGAAAGTGGACCTGGAAAAGCCCTAATGGTGAAACAAGAAATGAAATTGACTTCATACTTTCTGCTGATCCCAGCATAGTGCAGGATGTAGAAGTTATAGGTAGGGTAAAGTGCAGTGATCATAGGTTAGTGAGAGCTAGGATCCACCTCAATTTGAAGAGAGAAAGAGTAAAATTGGTCAAGAAGAAACAGGTCAACCTAGAGGCAGTAAGGGTAAAAGCAGGCAAATTGAGGCTGGTACTGGCAAACAGATATGCAGCCTTAGAACAGAGAAATGATGACATAGAGGTAATGAATGAAACCATAACTAGGCTGGCTTCAGAGGCAGCAATTGAAGTGGGAGGCAAGACACCAAGGCAACCAGCAGCCAAGCTCTCCCATGTAACAAAGGACCTAATGAAGAAACGACATAGAATGAAAGTGTCGAACTCAAGAGATAAGATAGAATTCGCGGCATTGTCAAAACTGATCAATAAGGTGAAAATAAGCGATATTCGAAATTATAACGCGAGAAACATTGAACAAGCCGTAAGAAATGGACGCAGCCTGAAATAAGTGAGAAGAAAACATGGCATACGACATACCGAAATGTATGCACTGAAAGATAAGCAGGGTACTATCATCAGCAATCTCGAAGGTATAGTAAAAGCAGTGGAATAATTCCATACTGGCCTGTACAGTACCCAGAGGACTCTGGATAACTCAATTCAAAACAGTAATGAACAGGATACAGAAACTCCTCCTATAACTAGCGATGAGGTCAGAAGGGCTTTGCAAGACATGAAATGGGGAAGAGTGGCAGGAGAAGATGGAATAACAGTCGATGTAATCAAAAATGGAGGAGACATAATGCTTGGAAAACTGGCGGATCTCATTGACTGCAAGGGTCCTAGAAAACTCGAAGAATGCAAACATTATACTAATCCACAAAAAAGGGAGGCGTCAAAGAATTGAAAAATTATAGGCCCATTAGCTTACTCCCAATATTATATAAAATATTCACCAAGATAATCTCCAATAGAAGTAAGGGCAACACTGGACTTTACTCAACCAAGGGAACAGCCAGGCTTCAGGAAGGGATACTCTACAATGGATCACATCCATGTCATCAATCAGGTAATCGAGAAATCCACAGAGTACAATCGTCTCTATATATGGCTTTCATAGATTACGAAAAGGCATTTGATTCAGTAGAGATACCAGCAGTCATAGAGGCATTACATAATCAAGGAGTACAGACCGCTTACGTAAATATCCTGGAAAATATCTACAGAGGTTCCACAGCTGCCTTAATTCTCCACAAGAAAAGTAGGAATATACCTATAAAGAAAGTGGTCAGACAAGGAGACACAATCTCTCCAATACTATTCAGCAACACTGCAGACGACTTACAACAAATGATTGAGCACCTTAACAGAGAGAGAGTAAGAGTGGGGTTTAAGATTAATATGCAGAAGACAAAAATAATGATGAATAACTGGGTAAGGGAACAAGAGTTCAGGATCGCAAGTAAGTTTGAGAGTCTATGTAGGAAGATACACCTCTGGCATCAGAAGCCGTACACGAAAAGTTTGTGCACACTTCTTGCCTATGCTTAGAACACCAATGGCGTCGGCACCTTCTTGCACGAGCACCGTTTTGCACATGCATTCACAAGGGTGAGTTTTGTGGCCTAGCTATCGCTCCAAGATACGAAAATGGGTGTTTATTATGATCCAAAGGTGTAAATCTAAATGCACGAAAGAGAAATAACATATCGGGCATCTTGAGAACTTTCTTCTTGCAAGCAAATTGTGGGCTGAATTTAGGTAGTGTTCGTACAATGAAAATAATTTTTGTAGCTGTTGTACACTTGACACAACTTAGTATTTACTCCCAAAACTATTCTTGCATGTAGTGTTGAAATCTTTAGATAGAAGGCCGCACCAAACAAATGAGCTAACTGTCCCCCTTTGCCACAGAAAAGTGTTTTTATGCACATCAAAATGTGGGACACACATGTCCCACTGTGTTACAAAGGGTCAATGAAACAATTTGTACATATTATTCAAACTTTCAACACAGGCACAATCAGAAGTGTATCGAAATGTGTAAGACATGTTTTAAATATTGCTATTTGCATCAGTGCTTTTGCTTTTGATGCACTATCCTAGCAGGCACAAATGTGCACACAGCACCTGGAGGGAATATATACCCGGCTGAAAGTTACGTATTAGTATGGTGGTCCAAGCAAGTGGTCTTAGTAGTTCCAATTTGTGTACAGGATACTGAAATCATTATAAAGGGCAGTAAACAAAAGCTTTGGCATTGTGTTCATCTTTAGCTGGGGACAGCTTTTGTATAGGACTGAACTTCTGACGTGAAGACCAATACTACCACCTCATTACTTTCCAATCCTAGGGCAAACCTAAAATTTGTAGATTGTAATAATTTAACATTCATCAGGCTTTAACAATGTTTTGGGTTAAGCAGTTACTTTAAAAAGGCACCGATACTTCGCAGCACTTCAGTGTGGTTGAGATACAACAGGAACACAACAGTAGCCTTCTCGCAGTAACTTCCTGTGCATTACTTCACTTTATTTGTTGTGTACTGTTGCTGCTAACATTTTATGAGTTTGGTCACTGTTTTAATGGTGCTGGAACATCCAAAACAGAAAAGTGTGGCCAGAGGTGTAATTAGAGTGTCCATCAAGCAGCCTGTTAAGCCATTACATCTCTTTACTATTTATTTAATGTAAAGCCATGATGGTTACATTGTGTGGCTCTCTTAAAGGGACACTAAAGAGAAAAATGGTTTCTTCTGTATTAGTAAATTACCCTTCTACAATATCAAAAACACCACTCTTACCATGATAGGATGCTTGGTGAACCAGAAAAGTCGCAATAACAAAAAGACAGGTGGCGATGCCTCCTTGAAGTTCCAACACCAGTTCACTGTAACATCCTGGATTTTGAGAGCATTTACTAACGCCTATTTAATTATTTCGTGGTTAAATAGCTGCTGCCAAGGATCAAAACAATCCTTTGCAGTTGTTTTGATCCTTGGCAGCAGCTATTTATTCCTGTGTCAAGAAATAAAACGCTCAATTATTAGTGCGCCTACGTGGTTGTCCCGTGTCGTCTTCCTTCGGCCGTTGTTTTATTTGGCGCCTTCATTGTAACCGATATAACAAACTTCAAGATAGTAAAATTCTTGATATAACAAAGTATTCAACTTCTTATAATTTCTTGTCCATAAAACACCATGTATTTAGAACCTCAATACAACAAAAGGTGTTTACACACGATTTCAATATAAAAAAAGTTTCACTGCCGCCGCGATGGAATACCGAGACAATAAATAGAAACTTCCGCTGACGCTGATGTTTAAATGGTTGAATTACAAGCTGCTGCTTGTGAACGCACCTCTCAAATCACGTGCTGTGTGACCAAGAAGAGTGTCCGATGATGCAGAGCGGCATCATGTTCCGTACGAGATCCAAGTGCGATAAGATCCTATCACGCCCCACCCGCTGTGTATGCTTTGCATGAGAGTTAAATCGTATGAGGTGAGCCCAGAGGGATGGTGGTTTGATAAGCACTGCTTTCCCGAGCGAGAAAGTGGAAAGGGGGAGCACTCTCACGATCCCTGCTTTTCTAGCGGTTGTCGCTGCGCACGACTGTCAGCGTGGCTGTACTTCTGAATGTACAAAGAATGGGCGCACTGAGATGGCGTGGCATCTCGAGTTTCTGAGAGGCGCTGTAGTGATAGACAAAGTATTTGCTCCCCGTTGCTGGCGCTTTTCATGACAGCGTCATGCCACTGCAGGCGACATTATCAGCCATAAGGGTGGGGGCGGGAATAGATGCACAAGCGTGGCTTGCTTCGATTTATACCGTGGATGTGAAGATATTTTCGACACGGCATGAAACTGTATCTTTCGTCGCAGCCTCTCAAATCCAACAAAATTATTTTTTTTTTCTCACTGAAATTTGCCTTTTCCGATTGCCCATTAATTTGGAAAATTTCGCGGCCCCGTACATGTAGCAAGATCTCGATATAATGAAAAAAATAGTCAATTTTACTGACTTCGGTATATCGAGGTTTGTATTGTATTTCACAATAAACTGCACAAAAAAATGTCGTTCGTTTTGCCTACTCCCCCCCTCCCTTATTTTCTTTTCTTTCAATATGTGCACAGAATAACAAATGCCTGTTAAAACAGTCATAGTTTGGGTGAGAAAGGATTCAGGCACGAGTGCTTTTGTCATCCTTGATGAAGTCTTATTTTTTGAAACTGCTTGTAATGCACCTGGTCCAACTGTGCAGGAGGTGAGGATGGGCACAACATCCCCAAAGTGGATAACTACATGGAGGCTGACACCTGGTTTGGACCAAAAGGCCTAGAAAAGTTACGTGATATGGCTCGGCCTGATAAGAGCAAGATACTTCCTGGCATGACACGCAGGTTGCTTTGTGATGCCTACTTGTGCATGTATGAGGACGAATTTGCTAAAAAGTACAAATGATGCATACTGGTTAGGCTTCAGACGACAGCAGTCGTGTGCAAGAGGCATGTTTGTGCATTGTGAAGAGTTGAATGATTCAATATCGTAACTATTAAATGATTTTAAAACTGCTCCAAGCCTCATTTTTCAGTCTCCGGACTGTCATTTATCGTTTTACACTGCTTTCTGCACATCACAAAACACACATATCATGACAGCAGAGCCCTGTTATGTAAAAAGCACTGCACTTTGTAACAAGGCATCTAGCTTGTGAAAACTGTCCTGCTGAACTACCACATTCACCCTCCCCACATTGATGTGCTACCATGAGTGCTTTTGTTTTTAGACTTTTGTAGTGTGTTCTACAACTTCAGTAACTTACATATCTTTGGTTCATTCAAATAAAGTGGTCTACTGTGTTTTTAATTCATTACAAAAATTAACCACTTAATTAAGGCAGGTGTCTCAGTTGATTGTATTTTTCCTTCGCTGGGGCAAAGCACTACAGTCGAGCCTCATTTTAATGGAATCGTATTTTTTGTAATGAAGAAATCAACCTAGAAGTTCATTATTATCAAGTAGGTTTCCATGTTTTAACAGTGGGGAAATGTTTTCGTGAAAGTCCTGTTGGCTAACTTGAGAATGACCATCATTATATTAGTTTTCAATTAAAATTCTGGTTATAATAATGCACTAGAAATGACACTATTTAGCAAAGCGATGAACGGGACTAGCTGGTGGACGCTCATGGTTATATTGTGCTTCGTGTTACACTGACGAACGTGAAGGACAGGACACGGACGTACGTAGCGCAAACTACCAACTGTTCAATACTGTTAAACAATGCACTTATTACAAGGAGACAAGGCGGGGGGGGGATATAGAAATATAACAAGGTGACGACATGTGATCATACTTTGGGCCAGAAATAAATCGTTCACTTGCACCCGTTTGCCCTGCCAAACTCGACCTCAGCTTCGATAAGCGCAATTAGAGTTACTGTATGTGCTACCGCATATACAGTAACCGCATATACAGTAGCTCTAAGCGCGATTAGGGTGCCTCGATGCGCGCGCTCCCCTCCGCCGCCCGCGCCATCTGGTGTCGTTTTGACCGTGAATTCTTAGTATCTATTTTGCCGCCTTGCAAAATGGCATTGTCGGCGCGGTTGACGATGTGATGAGCGCTGATTGGCCGGAGCAGCGCATTCAAATCCCACGGGCTAAAGCGCGCCTGCCATAGGCAGGTGCGCGGGCGGCGGCCGCTCCCTTCGATGCCGCGCCCGCGCGCACGTGTCGTTGTTCCCTCTTGCTCCGTCCGCCTAAACCCCAGAAGTCTACTTGCGAGCTACTCATTATCTTGCGCTATCATTTAGATTATTTTCTCTGCTTTTTTTTTTCGCTAGTTATTTGTTGCACGCGATGCCGGCAACGAATCCCAACACAGTGCAGATGTTCGGTGCGCGGAAGCGCGATATGCGACTTGTACGAGCGTCGAACTTCCGATCTCCCGCAGCGAGTGCAGACTACGTAGACGCTTGCAGCGGCGGAAATGCGCTGTCGGCAGTCGAGAATCCGACACACTGATTGTGCCTGGAGCCGCAAGTGCTAATTAGAAGCTCCGCAGGAGCTTTCTAATAAAAATGTGTGTTGAACTTTAAGGCCCGTTTTCTCAGAATGGATTTTTTTTTTGTAGTAGTGTTGCTGGGGAAGGCGATATCTCAAAAAACCGCTCTTCAGATTTGTGTACCGTTATTTCTTTTTTTAACTCTGTTCCTGAATGACTTTGTCAAGGCGTAACAAGCTTTTTTTGAAAGCTAGTGCAGTTAATTTATAATAAGCAACTAATTTTTAATTTTTGATAAATGTGGTCATTACTAGCTACATCAAATTCAAAGGTGTGTTAGAAATTTTTGAAGGGGAAATTAAAAAGGCTTTGTAGCCCCCTGGGTTATCTATCAGGGGATCATCAGAGTGAATTTCAGCTTCCTACGATGTTGTGGGATTTCTCCAGGCTCTTCCTCAGGCATACACATGAACCATCTAGTTTAATAAACAGTCTCATGAAACTTTGCATTTCCTCATAGTTTGGTGGTGTGAACGTACCCTGAAAGTTTGAACCGCATATCTAAAAAAAAAAAGTTCGGTTTCCAGGGTAGCCTCCCCCCTTACGCTAGACTATAAAGATACTTGCATGCATTTATTCATCCATTTCACTGCAGTGATGTAACAGTGAATGAAACAGGCACACTGAAACTGAGGTGATGTTTTTTTTAATGAACGTTGTTGAGATGAGAAACAATTCTGTGCTGAACCTTTGTGCTTGCAGTTTCTGGGAATGTTCCACAGACGACCACTCCTAGATGAGCTTTGTCGTCTTCTTTCTGTGGAAAGAAACAATTAAAAACATACCTGCACATGAAATGTGTACATTGCACCTCTCACCTAGGACAGGCACCATAAGCACATGTGAAAGGTGGTCTGCCAGAATTCGTTCATACTAGACATAATTTACCAGTTTTGGGTTCCCCATAAACTGAATATATTTATTTGCAAGATGTATTTTATGCTTTTATGAGTCATGGCACTGCATTTACTGTGTAAGCAACAGCTTCTTTTATTATTGTAAATTTACAAATGATGTAGCGTGGAATGTTCCTAAAATGCATATGACTTATCTTCAATATTTGTTGACTTAGAAGACGTGCTTTAGAGGATAGTCCTGCTATTGGATACTGTTTAAAGAGCTTTCCAATGAATCGCAGCACTGTACCCCATTCCTTCATAGAGGTTCCACTGCTTCTATTGAGAATTTTCTATATGTTGTCTATAGTCATTTTCATTACCTCAAGAATTTGCTCTCAGTATTCACTAAAGCGCCTCGACTCAAATTTTCTCATCTCCACTAAGGGTAGCATCACCTCCTTGAATAAAGTAGTTCCTTTACTTTAGCAACACTCCTCCACTCCAGGGTGTTCAAAGCCATGAATTGGCAAGGAGCATGATTGTTGCACAGTGACCACTCCAGTCAGGGGGTAGTACTGCTTTTTACTCAGCAAAGATCAAGTTTGTTAGCGAATAAACAGTGAAAATTCAGGCCAAAGCTTTATTAATATTCTCATTCCCCCAATAAGTCACAGTGCAGCTCCAGGCGCCCATGTATTAGGTATGTGGTCTTGAAGCTGGCTGAAGTTTGAGACCCGTGCCCCAATGTAAAGCACTCTGACATTACAGTGTAGGTGGGACATGTCACCATGGGTGTGGTCCTGCTGTTTGTCTTGAATACAGAATTGGAACTATAGCCATTAAAGTTTGTCCCATTAGATTACCATTGTAAGCAACAAATATACAGACTGGGTAGAGGTAACAGGGAACATCAAATTTCCATTTAAAGCCAGTAATTTTCCTTGTTTCTGTGCAGAATAAAAGTTCCATGAATGAGTTCTCCAACAAGATACAGCAAATGACAGTGAGCGAGGTTCTGACTTTCACATTTACGAGAATTGCTGTTTGATCCCAAATTAAGGGGAAGTGATACTTTAATATCCGGGCAGCGTGTACACACACGACTTTTCATGGCCAAGTTATGTTGAGAGGGCAGAGAAAACCACAGTGCCAGTGGCGTAGCAACGGGGGGCGGAGGTGGGGGGCCGTGGGCCCCGGGTGCACGGGGCCAGTAGGGGGAGGGGGGCGTCGTATACGTCTGAAGACACCTGAAAATTGTCGATATCCTCGCCTACCTCGACTACACCCGGGGGGGGGAGGTGACAGAAGAGCTAAGGGCCCCGGGTGCCAGACGACCTAGCTACGCCACTGCACAGTACTCTCATGCCCTGGCAAAAATAGATTGATATTTATGTGTGCCAGTACAGATGCACCACATGCTGAATTTTCCTAGGTTGCATTCAGCACAAGAATACAAAAAAAAAAGCACTGATACTGAATGGCCATATACTTACATTACTGAACACTACCTCTGACCTGTTGCTCTACTTGCCTTCCTCTTTTTGTTTTCTTTTGTGGACGGAAAATCTAGCTACTTATCACTAATGCTACATTTAATTTGCATTCACTATCAATGCAGCACACTGTGTCGATTAACATACTCTATTACTCACAGAAATCAAATGCACTAAGCTTCAGATGATGAAATCAATGTAATAAGCAACTATGTACGAAAGGATAGGAGCATTGGAGTATTAAGTATTAACTATCCATATATGACAAAGAATGGCTGAACACACCTGCAATAATGCAAGTTGGTGAGCTAGTTGGTATATATTTCAATGAAAACAGTGCTAAACTTGGGACAAAGAACAAGATGACACACTACACGGCACTGCCTACATTTGTGCCTCCTTTCCCACATTTCTGATATTAGGTACAAAGCACCACTTTCCTTTAATGAACTTTTGTGGGCTTCAACAGACTAAAATTTTGCCACATAATATCTGGTTTACTGAAGGCTCATACAATTAGGGCCTTCCTTGAAGTTTCTCACCTGCATATGTTACACTGCAATGCAGAGATTCTGAACTGACTTAGGGCATTGTTTTTCTTTGCGGCCTTCAAGGCACTGCAACATGACAATAAAGGCTTGGAGTACCTGATGCTAATTTACAGCAACCACTTTGCAAATTTGCAAACATAGATTTAGCAAGCATTTGGCTTTTTCTGCAAAACTTAAGAAATGGCAATTAAACAAGTCAATCTGTGCATCGTACCAATTTACAACAGCCACAAACGGACAAAAAACAGAATCAAAAGGCATGATGCCATAAGCCTTACACGAAACCCGTGGTCATTTAGCTGCTGCCATACGATCATCTGCCATGTTCACGGGCCAGCCGGAGAGTGTAGCGAGCTGCAGCAACAAGTGTTGCGCTGTTTTGGCACTTCAAATGGCAGGCCAAGATGCCTGCACTAACACCTACCTCTGCATTAACTTTCAAAAATAAGGATCTCATTTACAGGGATCTTTGGATCAGACTTTATACACAAGCCGTTATTCGTTTTTAAAATAAATTTCAGATATAATTACCAGATCATTCAATAAGTAACTTAAAAAGACTTAGCACGAGACTACTGACACCTTATGGTTGCGCCAGTGTTGTGTTCTTCTTTGCCTATGTCCTTGTCTGTTTAGCGCTGTTATTTTTCAAAACATGAACTACCATCAGGATTTTAGAAGCCCTCTCTGCAAAATGATTGTTCCAATCATGTAGCATAAATGAATTTGAAGTTTGGAATCCATATTTTCATGGCTCACGACATGCAAGTAACAAATTTTTTTACTTAAATTTACTTAAAGGGGCCCTGCAACACATTTTGAACATGGTAAATAATGCACCTAGGCATTAGACAATGCTGCCACAAACACATAAGCAAAATTTTATTCTTTCACATGCAGCTGTGAACCTACAATTTCACTCAAGACTTCAATTTTACTTTACTTCAATTGAGTGAAACTCTGGCCATTTTTCATGTTTACTGCGAAGCACCAATCAACACAATGGGTGCTGCCAATTATTTAATTAAAATTTTTTCTCTGAGCTGTTCTTCAACTTTCATGCAAGAAATCGAAAGTGCCTTCAAGAGCTTGAATTGAATAAAACGAAGCTGTGGCAGTAAAAAAAGTGATATAGTTTGTGTGAAGCACATGATAAAGCCCCTTGCGATAAAGCCCATATACTGAGCTATACAAAGCCAAGCAGTAGCTGATATGGTTGAGTGGAAAATATGTTTACATTTTTCCCCTCTTGGAGTTACTTCAGGTAAAGGGCTTGCGCTGTGTCGCAGTTAATTAAGCTTTTCCATACTGAAATATGTTGGAAAAGTATTAAAAATAAATTTGAGTGCCATGTACATTTTTTGCTTGCGGCTGTGTACATCATCCTGTCTTGCTATAGCCCTGTGTCATGCAGTATGTTAAAAATGAAAAACTTTATTCATGGATAGTGTTTACATTTGTGCAATAAGCACGACAAGTCTGAAGAATATCACCCAACACTGTGTTGTGCAGTAATGAGCATGAATTCATGCTACTGAAAACAGGCTTCACGATGACTGGACCATGAAACTAAGCAAAGAAAAAAAAATTGGATGGCAAACCTGAGGCTCAACTAGGATGCAGTCAACAAACCTGTGGAATACTAGAAGGGAAGTTCACCCTCAGGCTTATTTTGTTAATAGACAACAAGTCTCTAGTACATGCTGTAGATAAGCATATTAAAAGCTGTAGACTATCTTTGTTGCTCCCTGTTGTCCCAATTCATGCAACACATAACTTGGCAGAAAGAGGAGTTTCTCAATACTACTACCAATAACTTTCTATGTGACACTTCAAGCACTAAGTTGATTTAGTTACCATATATTTCAGACTATAAGTTGCACCTTTGTATAAGTCCCACCCCTCACTTACAGCAAGTTTTGAAGAAAAAATTAGTACCTAAGTCGCACCGGTGTATAACGCACCTATTTTAACTCAATTAGCATGGTGAAATGTGATCATGCACACTTTTGCAATGCACGGCATTTTACACTAGCCACAAATTCTAGCACAAAAAACTTCGACCAACACTTATTGCATTTCATTCGAAGCCATTGATGGCCTCATCCCCTGACGCAGTCAAAAAGTTCAGCTACTTTGGCCAGCTGGGTCACCGTCGTGGGCCTCTAAATAACGTTTATATAGGAACATCATTTGCATTGGTTCTGCAGTGTGGCATGCTCGGGAAAAAAAACCCTTATATTGGTCATGCCAGCGTGCATGGTTTAGGCATATAGTAGAAGTTTAACAGCATAAGTTTAACTGTATAAGACGCACCGAGAAACATTTTTTGAAAGAACAAAACTGTGACCTATAGTCCGGAAAGTCCAGTATTATATAATATAATTAATTAAAAACAATACTGGTGGCTAGAATATACAACTTTCAAGAATAGACAGCCAGGTTTGTTTGCAAAGATCTCATTTATTTTTAAACATTTCCATGTATACTATACCGAGACCTTTACAATCAAGCTCTCTTGAAATGCTAACATAACAAAACATTACAGGCAACATTTACTAGTGAGGACTGCACCGGTGTGATTCATTCACAGAGGCTTAGTTTTTGAGCTAGGAGCAGATATAGAGCTTAGTTACACCGCAATCACATTCGTGCTCATGTTTCAATACTTAGCAGTTTGCCAAGATGACGGAACAGAAAAAGAAATATTGCATGTGGCTATAAAGCTTTTGGTATGGTCTGCCAGCAAACCAGTCAAGACACTGCTTGATTGATGTAGGTCGCCATATCATAGAATTTGCATGATAATGATGTCCTTCAGACCTTAGACATTGTGTAATTTGTGTGAATTTGAAATGGAAAACCACGCAACATTGTACTACATTGCACGGGCAGAATCAATCACAGTATAACTCCTTTTAGTCAAAAATCTTTTGTGCACTGTTCAATTTTTCTGCCAATTTGGTAGTCGCTGCTCACAGTCGAAAAAAATCGATTGATGACTAGTTTTCCTTGCAACAAAGAGGAGCAATCATACCAAATGAGTGAACAGCTTGGTTTCTGTCATTTGTGCATGATCTGCTGCAAAAGGATGATGCAGAATCTTGCGCAGAATCTTGCAACCATTGACAATTTTGTCATCACGCACTTCAAGATACCTGGTAAAAATGTTTAATTTGCTTGCTGATCTATTGTTGATTGTTGTCATCATGTCCTGTGCAATTTCTCATTCTTCCATAAAAAGTAATGCAGTCTTCATGCAATGGGTCGAAATATAAACTGCCAACCAGAGTATGGCATGCGATGTGTGTAGCTTGAAGTATGTGAAATAGACCCACTAAAGAGCAACATTAAATCAGTTTGAAACTTCATGAAGAATTCTTTCAACTGTCAGCATTTATTTGACAAAAATTATGATGACAGAAAACAAAGGGCTAAGTTTCTCTTACTGAATTTTCGCATCTGAACTGGAGTGACAATATGTTACAAGGGTTGTCCGTAAAATAAGGTTCCCAAGGAGTTGCAGTCACGAGGAATGCTGTTACATGGGATCCGGCGACACTGACGCATGGTTTGGTTCCCCCCTCCCAGTCCTCACCACAGCGAGCTGTCTGCGATGCTCAGTCTTGGCTTGGCAGCCATTAGAGATGGAGCTCACACTTGCTTCTCCTGCCAGGTGCGAATTACACAGTGATTCGTTTTTTGTGTGCGAAAAAAAACTGCGCCGGTGGACATTCAATTCCAACTGTGTGAAGTCTAAGGGGAAAAGTGTATGAGCATACAACACATGCGCAAATCGTGCAGAGAATTCAAAGATGGACGTGCAGACGTCCATGACGAACAGCATTCTAGACAGCCATCGGTTTTGGACAAAATGATTGCCAAAGTGGAAGGAACAATGCTGAAAGATCGAAGGGTGACAGTTCGGGAGCTCTGTGAGATGATCCCCGATGTCAGCAAGCACTGCATTGAGAAAATTTTGACAGACCATTTAGGGTGTGCAAGGTTTGTGCAAGGTAGGTCCCAAGAATGCTTACAGAAGACCACAAACGACAACGTGTTGAAGCGGCCCGTGAATTTCTTCAGGCCTACGAAACCGATGATGAGGAATTCTTGGACTCTATTGTCACTGGAGACGAGACGTGGGTATACTACACGACACCGGAAACGAAACAACAATCCTGTCAGTGGAAACATCCAGAGTCGCCGAAGCTGTGGGAGTTCAAACAAACACTACCTGCCAGCAGAGTTATGGCGAGCGTCTTTTGGGACAGGAAGGGGTTATTGTTGTGCGAATTCATGCCTGCTGGTACAACAACCAATGTGGACCGCTACTGTGAGACGTTGCAGAACCTTCGCCGCGTGATTCAACACAAAAGGAGAGGCATGCTCACGAAAGGAATGAGTTTCCATCAGGACAACGCTCGTCCGCACAGCTTGTCATGTAACAAACCCTTGTAACAAGCGATCTCATCAACAAATTTGGATGGGATACTGTCATACACTCGCCCCAAAGCCCAGACATAACCCCACGTGACTACCATTTCATCTCTGAATTGAAGGAACACCTGGGTGGGACGCATTTCAGAACTGGAGAGGAGCTGAAAAAGAGGTCTTAAGCAACCTTCATGGCACGGTGGGAAAGTTTTACGATTCAGGCATAAAGAAGATGCATTGATCTCAACAGCGCTGATGTAGAAAAATAGGGGAAAGTCTAAGCTTTCCAAAAATGTATTATTCAATGCCAATAAACATCTTTTTCATTGTGAAAAATCATTGGGAACCTTATTTTATGGACAACCCTTGTAGAATGACGTCCTGGAGTTCAACATACTTTTGCATGTTAGGGCTGTTTTTGTGCAGAGAAAGTTTATAAAGTGCTAGGTTGAGTGTGGTTCCTTTAGAAGACAATGAGTCTTTGTTTATCCATAAATTATTAACTATATTAGTTAAAAAACAGACACTGTCAAAACCTATGATGTCACGAGGGCAGTGCAGAAAATTTAAAGGGCCACTCACCAGGTTTGGGTATTATAACCAGCTAAATGCAGTGTGTAGATTGCGTGTTGATAGTTTCTGCGAAGAATTACACTTATATATGCCATGAAAAGAGCTAAAAATTCAGATGAATGCCTGTGTAGCCTTCTCACTGCACTCGGAAAGCAAGGCTAGCGTAGCTAGCAAGGCAAAGAGTGACGTTACAGTGAGAGTTCAAAGGGGCATGCTTTTGAGCACACAATGCTGCTGCCAGCCAAGCAACCACTACCTTCCACCCCAAACAGATTTGGTTGCCTCAGGTTCCCAGCAAAAGTGACCATCAGATTTTCCCCTTAACTTGCTTGGTGTCATATCTGGGAGCTAGCAGGCTTCCCGAATGCCGTAATTGAAGAGGCCCTTTTCAATGTGATCAGCTTTGTACACATTTTTGTAATAGTGTGGCTGTACCTTTATGTATGCAGAGAGCACGCTGCAGCATGCACACTAAGGCACATGATACATGCCTGCCAGACAACGAAAGAATCTGCCATGCTGCACTGGTGGCAAAAATGCCGCAGCAGTGTACCAGCCTCCAGTGGAGTGCGAGAGGAGGCCAAACTTTATTAAAGCATTGCCACCACCTGACATGACATGGTCAAGTCTTGCACAAGTTGGTGAGGTCCCTCGCAATTTTCATACTCCTTAATCAGTGATGCATTGTAGATTGATCAGTTAGCGCTGGCAATGCGACCTGGCGACAGTCGCAGCGTAGCTATGGCAACCAATGCTGATTGGCTACATTGTTGTGTGGCTGCCACAAATATATAGTCCACAGCAGGGTACTCCCAATGGTGGGTGGTGGTGAAAATGTGGCCCACAGCTCCAGTTTACCACCCACTGCACTGGTCAACCAGCCGAAATTTCCAATTGTTTTTCGTGCGAGTCTCGGTAGTTTCTTTATCACATGGGGAAATATGAGAAAGAAAAGTGATGTAGAATTGAGAAAAACAAATTTCTGTCGACAAAAATTGGCTAGAAAATCAGGTGTCGGGAGGTCACTGCATTGTGCGCTGTTCAACTTTCCTTTAATGCAATGCTGCCATATTGGAACCATCGTAAAGAAGAGGGATCTGAGCTTCAGATAGCTGCAGTGTTGAATTTTGTCATGCAAAGACAAAAGCAAGAGGAGTGCAAGAAAAGTGTAAAAAAATTAGTCTCGGCATTCATTACTGCTGCCACTTGGAAACGAAAGTGCTCCTATAGGTGCAGATTTGAGTCGCTGGCACTTGTTTTGCGTGCATTCTCACAGCAGAGAGCTGTGCATTACTTCGTCCAGGCGAAGTTTGGTGATTGCGGTAGGATGCTTTGCAGGCTTGTGTTAGTTTAGTTAATGCATACAAAGTACAAAATTGGTGACTACAATTCAAAATGGCGGAAGGTTGTGCGGAGAACCAAAAGAGAGAGAGAGAGAGAGAGAGAGAAAGAGACGATTAGTTGCATAACCTCCACCCTCCTGGTCCCTAGATGACCATCCCTCGAAAATTTCTGGGGAGAACCCTAGTTCACAGCCACATCCTCTCTGCAGCAAACTGCACATGTCAACTTTCTATGCAGCTAATGTGGACAGGTATTGGTTCACTTTAGTATCCCTTTAGTAGGGTAGTTTTACTTTATTAAAATGAGGTAACAGATGCATGCATTTCCATGGGGCTTTAAAGATGAATTTTTCTTGAACTTATTCTTGAACATGACAGCATTCATTCAGGCTTATTTTCAGATGGCTGTATGCTTACTGTCCTTTCATCTGGCCACCCTGCCTAAACCGGCAATGTTGTCTTTTGGAATTGCCATCTTCGTTGCCTATGTCAGGAAGTGATTTCTGCTACCCTGCAAGATTCATTTTCTCATATGACATGTGAGAGCATTTGTTTGGCTACCTCGCAGGCAAAATTTTGTCGTATATAGCCAATAAAGGAAGGAATGCGAGGTAGAAAGTAGAGAGCGTAAAGCTTCTCGTCGAAGTTTGGAAGAGGCATTGACATCATTCCAAACCAACGAGATGTGGAGGAAAAAAGGAGGAGGTGAGGAGATGCGGGGGAAAAAGGAGACCTGGAGCACTGTCTGGCTGCAAAAGACGACAAAGCCAAGTAGACACACCATCGCACTCATCTCAATCAGCATCTTCAGCAGAGCCAGTTAAGCATTCCAAATTCCACTGCTGGTTTGAGCGTTGTGTGCACAAACACTGCCGTTTCTGCTGTGGAGCTGTGGAATGGACAGTAAGCTTTCATCCAAGAAGTTCCAGCGCAATGCTACGCCTTGCTATCATTTTTAATGTTTGCTCTTTGAGCAAAACTGGCAAACATTTTCTACACCTCCAGTGGTTAAATCACCAAAAGAAATAGCTGCCTTTAGTTCCCCTTATATACCCTCATCTTGAAGGAGCTACCTCCCTCTCCAACAGAATAACTAAGCACAGTGTACAGTAAAACCTCGTTAATATGTACCCGCTTAATCAGTAATCCAAGTTTAAATATATTTTGAATGAATTCTGCCCTGTCACCATTGAACCTACCGTATTGGCTGACCGCTTAAGACTTAATTGCTTAGTGCATGCCAATGGGTTAGTGCACGGTATTTACTTCACTTTTAGGCATTTACAAGCGTGGCATCGGCGAATGTTGTGCACGCAGACCATAGATAGTGAAATTGTGGCACACAGACCTTTCCCAGACTGTAGTCGCCACTCATAGTGGCATCAAAACATGGTAGCCATGACATGTTTCCTGCTCCCATAGCTTTTAGCACTTCCACATCATTGTCATCATGGATGACGACGTAGATGATGGCACTTCTGCATCCGATGTAGCTAGTGTGTTGATCGTCATGAGGGCATTCGCAGAGAAGTGGGGACTGATGGAGAAAATGGCTCGAGGCCTTGCCGAGTTTGACGATGCCGTCGTTGCTGCAAGGCCGCTACGGCAGCAAGTGAAAATCACAGGTCTATTGCTGCCTGCTTGCAAATAAAACTTGTCAGCGTGTGTCTGAGTGAGAACTAACATGTTTTTTTGGCTGGTAAGTCTATAGTTGCTCATTTGCCATTGTTGGTTAATTAGTACAATGCTTAGCGCATACCTGAGCCACATTGCCAGCCAACTACATATAAACGAGGTTTTACTGCACTCTGCTGTACAGTCAAACCATGACACAAACTTTTTTTCACTGCCTTATTTAGTTCCATTGAACACTATGTATAAAAGAAAAATAAAGCAGAATGCCAACTAAAGTGGTGGTGTGGTTAAAGAGTTAGGCCATTTCGGCTTCCACATGAAAACCTTGTTCACTAAACTAGAAGGATTGAAAACCAAGTGAACAAGGCTTTCATGTGGAAGCTGAAATGCTCTTTAGTCTTTTAAGAGCATTGGTAAAACATAATGATGGTGATGAATAAGACATGGCATCATGTGATGGTGACCGTTAGCAGTCGGCACTGTCTGCAAGGAAGCTTTGCTCTCAGCACAATCTCTACACTATGCGGCAGTGCTTTTGATTCCATAAAAATTAGTTTTTTTATATGCTTACAGAAGGATGCTATCCATTAGGATTGTTCTAGAAACATGCGAAATGATTTTTCCTGCTGAAGCATGGTAGCTTCAAGTAACAAAATCTGCAATCCAACAAAGTTTTCTTGTGCAAGTACAACTTTGTTATGCTTTGTCTGAACTGCACCTCCAGCATTTAAAGGATCCTTTAAGCCATTTAGAATACTCTTGTAGACACATAGGGTACAGCTACAGCAAAACATTCGCGCCACAATTTAAGTGAAGCATTTCATATTAAGAGAGCTATGGACAATTACAAGTTACCCTTCTTCCTAGCCATGTTTTTTATCAATTCATTTGCCGAGTGATCAGGGCTAAGCTCCGCTTTCGCTGGCTCTGCGTCATGAAGTGACATGATGTCGTCTACTTCTGGTGTCTTGGTGCTAGCACGTGAAGCCTCTCAAACCTTTCCGCTAGCCACCTGGCCGTTGATTCCCAGCGAGAAATACCCAAGCAGCATGCATTGTGAGCATTCTGTTGCAGCACCAAGCGTTTCCGGTAAATGCAGGAGAGCTGGGCGTTTTGATGGATGGGCAGAGGCTTAAACGTGAGCGGCCGTCACAGTGCAGCCACCTGGTGGCACAGAGCTCAACCAGCCAAACACACAGCTAATATTGCTGTAACCAAGTGTAAAACATGTTATACATAATTGTCATGGTGTATTCTCTTTCTGTTACCTTCTTATTAGTAGAAACAAATTAACCAACATTTTTGTTCACCATAAAGTTGGAAAAAATATTGACGACACAATGTGAGTAGCCAATCAAATAGCTTGCCCGGCTGATGTCACAAGTGTCCGCTATGTGGCGATGATGGGGTGGCTGAAAACTTAAGGGAGTGGTGCCACTGCGATGGGTAGCAATGGACATTTTAAAAACTTTATAACAAATTACATGCTTTACACGGAGCATTGAAATGTGTCACTTAATGATTAAAAGGGCCTACTGTAAGGACTCAGCATGTTTGTACAAGATTGTGAAAATCGTGTCAGTGTCCCTTCAACAAAATCGGGTGCCGAGACCTTGTGCCACATTTTGCTCGGCAATATTCTTCTCCAGCCTCGCATAGAGTGGAAGTCTATTTTTGGAGCCTTTAAGCATGACTCTCACATGGGTATTCACAATATGCACAATGCCTTTAAAAAAATTTTAAAAATTCACTGACTTAATGCTAGGGGCCTGTAAGTGATAAGTCGATGGAGTCACTGTGGAGTCCCTTGTATGCCACAGAGTAGGGACCTAACTACATGTCTCATCACAGTTGGCTGGGTGAGGCTTGTGTTGGCAGTGACATCTAAAAATCAATCTGATGGCAGACAAGTTCTGTACAAAATTCAGTATGCTTACATTTCTTCTGAAAGGTTCCCCACTGAAGACCGTTTCAAGTTCCGATGCTGTGGGAACGAAGGCATAAGTTCTGCTTCACAAGCTGGAAGAGTAAAAATAATGAGCATTTTAATTCAATGCAAAAATTCTGTAAAAAAAAAAGTACTCAAGAAATGCAGCAACACTGTTACAATTTTCTCAGATATACTACATACACTGAACTACAAAGAAGGTCAAAGTGTGTAGGCATTTAACTTTAACTGAAGGCATTGTACTGCAGCCCTGAAGGGCTATCGCAAGAGGGGAGTACAAAATACAGACATAACGGGAAGGGGGAGGAGGGGAGGAGGTTAAAATGAGTTGGGAGTTACCATGGTTTGTCATAAGGGCATCACAGCTTCGTTCAGTGTGTATCGTCAAATCTATTTATAATAATACCGCTTTGAACAACGGATATAACAATGAAAACTATGACACCATCAACTTCATTATGTGTTCTATGGCAAAATAAACCACTGACAACAAAGATTTCATGTCAAGTTACCAGTTACAACAATTTCAAAAGTATGATCCTGCAGAAAGAAAAAGTAATAAAACGGGGTTGCAAGTTTTTAGACATTACTTTTAACTGCGCGAAAAAACGAGGACACGAGAAAGAAACGCACACCACATTACGAGTTCCACGTGATGGCACTGCACCATGCGTATAAGCGTACATGCATGCAGCACGCTCTGAACCCTTCGAGGTCTCAAACTATTTCTTGACACGTTACACAACTATTGTAAACTAAACTGCTTATTTTAAGATTCGTTTATACGCATACTGTACCCTAGTGTGCATGATCACACATGCCATGTCAACTGAACAATCAAACCGGGCTTACGCAAGGGAGGTTCAGAGAAGTAGGAACTTTGGAGTGACTCCTCTGCAGTAGCCCTGTGTAGAAAAGAGAGAATGGTAAAATAAATGAAATAGAATAAGGCAATGCTCACACTCAGAAAATATTTAGTGTCCCTTCCAATTACAGAACTCATGTAAACACTTCTGCTCTTATAGAACAACATGCAATGTTGCACATGTTTAACAAGCCTTCACATGATGCAATGGGAGGTTTCTTTATACATATCTGCACAAACTAATGCAATAAAAGGACAAATTAATAAATAAGACATGGTACTTGTATCTTTAGCTCTGAGAAATGGCCGTGTTGTTTCAGTAGTTTACTTAGACATCACCTCATGCAAGCATTTATCATGATGGGTGAATCACATATGAACTGATTACACAAGTGAACAGCGAAAATAGTGAATTTTCCCAAGGATTGAATACAAACAACAATTATTTTTTTATTTCTAAACAATCACAAGGATTGTGTAGCCTGTTAAATTAAAAAAAAAAACAGGCCTTACTTATTTTATTTGATAAAAGGCCTTAATTGTATCATTTGATATATGCAATGCCATTCAGAACTGTTTGTCCAGTCAACTGATGAACATGTGAATGAAAAACAACTGAAAGGTGCTTGTACCTGACTCACCATCACAATGACAGCAACGAAACAGAAGAACAGCCTGTCATCAGATACTAGTACAGCGCTGTGCTCCTTGAAGCAGTTAAGTGTAATACTATAACACCACACATTGTTTTAAAGAAATACAAACATGCTAAGAGTCCAAATAGTAATGGGCTGCCCAATTATCCTTAATGAATGACTGGAAATTACTGAGCAGAAGTTAGCTACTCCATGCGTTTGTTCTGTGACTGGTACCTCTGCACAGTAAGCACAGCTCCCCTGTACCAGAGTCATTCATAGCAGTCACAACTTGCATCTGTCTTTTTTCCTGTAGACTACAATTAGCATAATCATTTATAGTTGAAAGAAATAAACATTCATCAACTTCAAATATGTAGTGAATTCTTGAATCAAACATTAATGGAATAGCAGACTATTTGATTGAAATTCAAAATTTCAGATATTTACGTGCTTTTTGAACTTTTTAAAAACGGGTACTAAACAGTGCACTTTCAACGAGCCTGCTTGGGCTTTACTGAAAGTGCCTATGCAACACACATATAAAGCGGCTGTGTTAAGAAATATCGAATTAATGAAAGTTGACTGTGCATGCCAGTGCATGTACATACGCACACAGCACACATGCGCACTGTGCAACCTACTTATAATGGAGCTAAGCAAGAACATTCAATCATCCTAACTGCACATTATTGAAGATGGGCCACTTTTACAGATTTTCAATAGATGATGTAGCAGCCAAAGCCCATCATACCTGCTTATCATTAAAGCAGATTCAAGTGTATGAAACATGCACACATGCAAACACACCAGGTACTTTGCTACCCAACTGGCTGAGTGGCACTTTAGAGGTAGGAGAATGTATATAAATAACAATGCTTTAGTTGAAAGAAACGACGAAGTGCAGTCCTAAAAATGTAACAAGAAGTCACCAGAATGTAACAGGAAATTGGCAAGCATGTCATCTGGTACTCTTATAAGTAGAAAGCGGAGTTTTGGGTATTTACCAATAAATGCAGAAAAAGACCTGCCGATTCCAAATTTAGGAATTGGGCTTATATCAAAAAGTGCCGAAAACATGAATTCATTGTGGCTGGTCAACCAGGGTCTGCATCATACAACCGGACCCTCCAAAGTGAGTTGGGTGTTTGTGCTCAGCCAGTACACAAGCTCCCATGTGTTTGGGGTGGGGTCTCTGGCTGAGGAGGTTTTCTTTTTGCAGTTCTAAAAGTGTCACCCACACCTCTTGTCTAGCATTTCTATTTTTCCGGGGAATGCAGGAGGCCTCGTCAACCACGTCATAACAAAAAGGGGTCGGATAAAGGGTGCCTATGCGCATACGAGTCCATTCCTCTCTGCCCTTCCCGTGTGTCTATATCAGTTTACATGTCTGCAATAACTATAATTTGTGGTTAAAAGAAAGAAACTGGATGACTGACACACAGTTCTGAACATTGGACAGCAGGGGGTTGGGGTAATAGAGTAAAAAGTGGACAGAATAGGAGAATGTAGAGAGAGAGAGAGAAAGCATAGCGGGGAAAAGAAAAGTGGGGTTATTTTGCAATCTTTACATTATTTACAATAACGACTATAAGCCCGCCTTTCATGCAGGAAACTTGACCAGTGCCTGCCAGCTAGCGGACACAAATAGGGTGAGCACACAGCCAGAGAGCTTATTTCGAAAGGCGCACACCAACTGGCCATTTTGGATAGAGTGAGATTCCAAGAAATAGCAGTGTTGAGTTGTTTCGTAAATAGACACGCAACTTGTTCACCCCAAGCATGTATGCTGATACCTCGTCTTACAGATCTGCGTGCCTCCCCAAACGAGATACATGACAGACGCGTAGCGATTACAAGAGAGGAGAGAAAAGTGCTTTATTGAATGAAGTGGTTGAGTTCTTAGAGGCTTTCAGTCCAGAGCCTCGAAGTCCAACAGGTACAGATGTGCTTTCTATGGTGCAGGGATGAGAATTCCCTGTCATTTTGTAGCAATTTTTTGGGCAGATAAAATTTCAGTCTGGAGCAGACTGGAGCAGACAAATTCTGATTTTGGAGCTGTCTTATAATCACAATATATCTTATTACTGGGGGCAATATGAAGCAGTCAAATTTTAATTTAGAGCATTATAGAGGGGTAACAGTCACAACACCTTGCATTCTGCACCATTAAAGAAGTGATGAAGAGCACCCTAGAAGCATTTTAACACAATTTTTGTGTTAAGTCCTGGTGAAGTGACTGGAGGTGTTTTACCACAGAAGTTATTTCAGAGTCCCCTCTCCCGCTGCCTTGCTGCACGCACCTTTCCTCACTGCTCGCCCTCTCAGTTTGCACTTTTTGATTGCGGAAATTATGCTGCGCAGCAATGCGATTGATGTGATATCACGATTCACGATCACCACGATTGTAGGGCTGTGTGATCAAGAGCAACTGTCGTGGCACCGCAAAAAAACTAAAAACGAAAGCCGCTGCAGGCAGCATATGGATGGTTGCACGTGTTTCTGCAGAAGCGGTGCCAGCACCACCACATGATGCAAGTTCACTCCTCCAACAGGGAGGTGCGGATAAGCCCAAGACACCCTCGCCTGCCCTTGCTCGTGGCTCAGGCAGCAAGACAAAAAAAACGTCACTACCTTTATTTTTATTCAAGGGGCTTAATTGAGTGCAGCTATTCGCACTCACTCGCAGCCAGAGTACAAAAGTTACTTTTACATGCACTTCAAGACAAACAAGACAACACCCTGCACCATAACATCTTGGATTTAGTACTTACAACCAACCCGGAAACAGCTCAGCAAATAGCATACTTAGATGGTTTTAACAACCATAATCTACTCCAATTAACCCTTAATATTCCATTACCATATAAAGGTGTAGTAAATACAGTTGAACCCATTTATAACAATATTCAAGTGCCACGAAAATTCTACTGTTATAACCGATAATTGTTATAACCAGGTTGCATGAAAAAATCAAAATGGGGGATGGCAGAGCTCATGTGAAAAAACTATAATGGCGGGGAGGCCAGTGCCCCTCCTCACCGCGTTCCTCCATCTGGCTGCTGATTGTGTTCACTCGTTTAACTGCTTCCTGGGTGCTCCGATCGCATGTAACATGCCGCGGCTGTCGGCGTCAATGAATGGCACTGCTATAACAACTGCATAGAGGTGTCACGGGTGGCAAGCAATATGCGAGCACTACTGAGGCATCGCTTTGGTGGCCCCAAAAGGGGTCTTTTAAAAATTGCGAGAAGGCTGCCGTGGCAGCCTGTCAGCTTGAGAAATCCAGAAAAAACGCTGAGGAGAGATCGCCGCAAGCATCTCGCCACATACTTCTCACTGGCTTGCACGAGAAAAGCCTATGTCCGTCAGCCTTGCATGCTATACGTGAAGCTTGCAGACACCCTTCTCCAAGGCAGCCAAGTGCTCCACGTAGTGCAGCAGAGGGTTCCTCGTGAAAAGGAAGCCTGGAGAAACTGAATCATATGTTGGGCCTCCTGTGAGGACAACGTTGAGGCAGCCTGCCCTACCGCATCATCACTGCCACTGTCGCCGTCGCTATCTGATGTAAGCATGCTCGCGACGATAGTCTCATCGGTTAGAAGCACTTAGTTTCCAAATCTATAGTCGCACGCTTTCTTTTCACCGGCAATGTCGTGCATTGCCGATGATCAGCGGGTGGATCGGCCATCTTCCGTTTCGGCGGCGAGTCAAGCGAGGCTGAGAAACCGCGTGGCCAGGAACGACTTTGACGCAACCAACAAAGACGAACGCGAGTGATTAACTTGTTTGCAGAACTGCGCTGAATGAAAAGAGAAGCGCTTCATGAGGGGAAAAGGAAAGAAAGGTTGACACTATCTACTGCAGCCCTTGTGGGAGCACGGCTCAGCGCCTGCAAGAAGGGGGAGAGGGGAGTAAAGGACGAATGAGGAGCCAGCGAGCAACATGCGAGCAATCTTTTTGCGGCGCAGTTGGCGCGGTCCATTTGTGTCTCGTAAGGTGGGGTGGTGTAGAGCTATGGGCACAGCCCATTCGTGTTCAGAGGGATGGAAGGGTGACGGGAAAGAACCGCACGAAGATGGCTGGAAAATGAGTGTGCGGCGGCTGTTGGAGCAGTGGCCCATCGTGGAACAGCTCAAATTTCTCGTTTTATTTTTTCCTTTTCAAAGATTTCGCATTTCACAACCTTTTGGCTCGGACACACAGCAGCCAGACTTCATCGTTATAACCGATCATGCCGCATCGTGGCATTGTAGTAAGCAGGCTATTTCACCATGGAAAATGTACAAAAGTCGACTGTGCAGCAGTTTCTCATTGTTATAACTGATATTTTGTTAAAACCTGTATCGATATAAGTGGGTTCGACTGTAAAACAATTCAAAACTATAACAACAGTGATTATACTACCATTAATGCTGAATTAGAAATTTTTGTCAACAATGCATTTCTTCCTTCCTTTTACAATCGAACGGTCAAGGGAAACTGGGTACTCTTTCGAGACAAATTATGCTCATTAGTAAACCAGCACATCCCAGTAACCAAAACATCACATGTTAATCGAACCCTTGGTTTACCAATTTCCTTCGGCAACTTCGAAGCAAAAAGAAACATATGCAGGAATGCTAAACGAATGGATACCCCATCAGCTTGGGAAAAATATAATCGGTGTTTAAAAAACTACAACTCTACTTTATGCGCCGCTAAAGATGAGCAGTTTTCATATGACCTTCCACCTCTGCTATATTCCAACCCTAAAAAGCTTTGGCTAATCATCTCTCTGAACCGCGACACTAATCACATTTCCTTACATAAAAGCGATCACATGCCCCCCTTCCAGACAATGAGTGTCCTTCATGCTTAACATGTATTTTTCATCTATCTTTAGTACAGATCTCTCCACCCTAACTGATGCTCCCAACTATCAGTACAACTATCAGCACATGATGCCCATCGACATTACTATTGACAGCGTTGCACCTCTAGTAAACAACCTTATGGTGTTTAATTCTTGTGGCGTCAATGATATTAACTGCAAAATACTAAAGAACACCGTTATGACTTTTAGCAAAATATTACACCACATCCTCAGACAGTAACTAAGTTCTGGAGATCTCCTGTCGGATTGGAAGGCTGCGAAAGGAGTTCCCATAGTCAAAAACAGCGACAGATATTCACCTGATAACTACTGGCCAATCTCATTAACATGTATTTGTTGCAAAACGTTAGAGCTGTACTGGAGAAGAACGAGCAGCAGGCACTGCTTCGAGAAAGACAACGGCGACGAGTGGTTGGAAGCCTTGTGCCTGTGTTGCCGAAGCTCTGTGTCCTCTTGCTGCGGTGCTTTGCTATCTGAGCGTTTTATCCATTGAACTATAACGCCTCTTGACATTTGGTGGAGGTGCTGGGCCCTTCCCAAACCTGGAACTCCGCAGCCGTACGCTCCCTACCGTTTCTGCCATGCCTCAGGACGCCGTGCAGCCCGATCCTCCCCTGGCATCGCCTGTCGTCTGCTCCGGTGCTCTACGCAAACGAGATCTTCAGCGGCAACGACGACCATGACGTCGAGGATTGGCTCTCGTCGTACGATCGCGTGAGTGCGCATAACAAATGGGATGACAAAGCTAAACTGACTAACGTCATCTTCCATCTTTCTGGAGTCGCTAATCTCTGGTTCCGGAATCATGAATCCACCCTTTCCACCTGGACAGCATTTACCCATTCCTTCAAAGAAGTCTTCGGCCGCCCTGCTGTGTGCAAGCTTCGCGCAGAACAACGCTTGTGTGGTCGCACTCAGCAACAGGGTGAAAACTTCACCAGCTACATTGAGGACATAGTTGACCTTTGCCAGCGCATTAATCCCGCCATGCCCGACTCTGAAAAGATCAAGAATGTCATGAAGGGCATAGAGGATGGCGCCTTCCAAATGCTTTTGGCGAAAAATCCTCAAACGATTGACAAGGTCATTACACTGTGCCAGAGCTACGATGAGCTCCGCAAACAATGCGTTACTACGCGCCGAGCTGCCGCGCCTGACGACACAATTTCGGCTTTAACCGACAGTTCTAGTGCTGCTCCCGCCCATTCTTCGTTCCTCGGCCAAATCAAGCAATTTGTTCACGAAGAAGTCGCGCGCCAACTGTCAGTGCTGCCTGCTACCCAGTCGTCTGAGTCTTCTTTGTCCCCGGAACTCCGACGCGTCATACACGAACAAGTCAGCGACGCACTACCTCTCGCTAATCAGCCACCTTCAGCGCCGGTTCCGCTCACGTACGCTGCCGTCGTTGCCAGGCCAAGACCACCGCCTGAAGTTGCGCACTACACCCCCACAAGCGGCTTCTACGCCTCGCCTTCTCCAGCTGCGAACTACTTGCCAAGAAGCGGCTTCTGCGCGCCTCCGCAGCCCCTACGCCCAGCTCAGAACTGTGCACCGCTACCTAGGCCCCCTGTTGATAATCCGTGGCGTACCCAAGACAACCGGCCAATCTGCTTCGCGTGTGGCTTTGCTGGCCACATGGCACGGTTCTGCCGCCGCCGGGGTTGGTATCCTCCCGATACTGCGAGATTTCAAGGGAATGCTCCTGACTCCCAGTCTCGCTATTCGCCACCAGTTCTGCACTTTGCTCCTTCATCTCTTGCTCCCCGAAGCTTCAACACTCGCCGGTCTCCATCTCCCCGTCAACAATCCCTCTCTCCCATCGTCCGCCGCCCTCCATCTGTGGAGGAAAACTAAAAGGCGCAGTTCCGGAGGCAGGAACTGTGATCTCTTCGAACTGCTCAAGCCCTTGTTTATTCCCTACGAACGTCATTGAAGTTGTTGCCGAAGGTGTCGCCGTTCACGCGCTTGTCGACACGGGTGCCGCAGTGTCCGTGATTGCCGACCAGCTTCCCCGTACGCTCCGAAAAGTCGAGACGCCTTTTTCTGTCATTTCGCTACGCACAGCAAGCGCTGAGCCAATTGAGCCCTTAGGAAAATGTACCGTCCGTGTCGCCATACAAGACAGTTTACACCACATTGAGTTTGTTGTTCTTCACCGCTGCTCCCATGCCATCATTCTAGGATGGGACTTCCTCTCATCTCATCACGCTGCTATTGATTGTGCCCGTGAAGAACTTGCACTGACTCCATTTTGCGGCAATACTTCTGAAGATTTGCCTCCGCCTTCTGCTCGGGTGTTCGGTGCCACTGGCGCTGATATCCCTCCTTTCTCCTCTGCCCTTGTACCCGTTTCCTGTGCTGCTTTCTCCGATTCCACAGTTCTTTTCACGCCATCTCAACTTGCTGCACGCCGTCATCCCTACTTGCTTCCCTTTGTTCTCCTTCCCTTTCGCCAGGGCTCCAACGTGCTTTACGTTTCGAATCCGTTTTCGTGTCCATTCAGCTTACATCGTGGCGAGCGCCTCGGTTTTGCTGATGAATTCGACACGAGCTCTGTGTACGATGTGCCTGATGACTCGAATCCTCTTCACGTTGATGCCATGGCTCTCCCTGTCTCTGCGCCTGCGCCTGCATGTGACCGAACGTTTGCTCCATTTATTGATCCTAACCTCACTCCGAGTCAGCGCTTGCAGATCGTCGACCTCCTTAACCAATTTCGAACTTCTTTCGACCTCCAAAAACAATGTTTAGGAGTTACCTCCACAGTAGTGCATCACATCGACACCGGCAGCCACGCGCCTCTACGCCAACCTCCATACCGTGTGTCTGCGCCGGAGCGCCGTGTCATCGATGAGCACGTAGGAGACATGCTTCGACGCGGCGTGATACAGCCATCACACAGTCCCTGGGCTTCTCCGGTAGTGCTGGTCAAAAAGAAAGATGGGACTATTCGTTTTTGTGTGGACTATCGATGACTAAACAAGATAACCCGGAAAGATGTCTATCCTCTTCCCCGTATCGACGATGCACTGGACTGCCTCCAAGGTGCTGAATTCTTTTCATCCTTAGACTTACGATCCGGTTATTGGCAGGTCCCGGTGGCTGATGCAGATCGCCCAAAAACAGCATTTGTTACGCCTGATGGCTTATATGAATTTACCGTGATGCCCTTTGGGCTCTGCAATGCACCTGCAACGTTTGAAAGAATGATGGATAACATCCTCCGGGGCCTCAAATGGCTGACATGCCTTTGTTATCTCGATGACATTGTCATCTTTTCCCCAGACTTTTCTTCTGACCTGTTCTGACACAAACACGTGCTCACTTGTCTTGCTGATGCTGGACTCCAGCTCAACTTAAACAAGTGTCGCTTCGCCGCCCAACAGCTAGTCATCCTTGGTCACGTTGTTTCTAATGATGATGTGCTCCCAGATCCAACCAAACTCCAAGCCGTTGCCGAATTCCCACGACCAAAGACCGCAAAAGAACTCCGCAGCTTCGTCGGATTATGCTCCTATTTTCGTTGTTTCATCCGCAACTTTGCCACCATAATAGCGCCTTTGACGGAACTTCTCGCGGGTAAACACAACCTCTTGACCTGGCCGCCAGTTTGCGATACCGCATTCACGACGCTGCGTCGTCTTATAACCTCACCCCCCATAATCCGACATTTTGACCCAAGCGCACCGACAGAAATATACACGGATGCCAGTGGCGTCGGGATTGGCGCTGTCCTTGCACAACGCAAGACTGGCTTCGATGAATACGTTGTTGCCTTCGCTAGCCGCGCACTCACAAAAGCGGAAGCCAACTATTCCGTTACAGAAAAAGAATGCCTAGCTATCATTTGGGCCATAACTAATGTTGAATTCCAATGGCGGAGTCGGGGCAAGTTTTTCTGCTCGTTTCGGAGCAAGTTTGTTCCAATGACAGAGTGAGGGCGGGAGTAGGGTGTTCCAATGAGAGAGTCGGAGGGGATTCAGTGCGGGAGTCACTCCGTGGAGCAGAAAAAGATGCTCTGCCAAAAACGGCGGAGTGGACCGGAACTCTGCGTGACGTATTTCCTTTACCACGTAAGTCTGCTGGGAGGCGCCACCGGTCACGACTTGCGAGGAAGCAAAAGCTGCTGCACGCTTGGGGAGATATCCATTCCGCACTTTTAAAAAAACAGCAGATGAACGGCGCTGAAGAGACAAGTGACCGGTGCGGCAGTGCTGGGAGCAAACAGCGGAAGGAAATGACAACACGCAAGGTATCCTGGGAACTCGGCGATAGAACTTCCGCTTCCGCCTTGCTCCGGCGGCGCAGGTTGTGTTCCACTCGCTGATCTGGAGGTGTTGCTCTACGCCAAAGACGAGCGCTCGCTCGCGGAGTCCGTCGGCTGCTCCGATTCCGCCATTGGAATTCAACATAAGTTTCGTCCTTACCTCTAAGGCCGCCCGTTCGACGTCATCACGGACCACCATGCACTCTGCTGGCTGTCGTCCTTGAAAGATCCTTCAGGCCGCCTCGCTCGATGGGCGCTTCGCCTCCAAGAGTATGATATTCGAGTGCTGTACCGCTCTGGCCATAAACATTCGGACGCGGATGCCTTGTCTCGCTCCCCAGTGTCAGGCCAGCCCAATCATCAGAAAGTACAAATATGCGAGTCCTTCCTCACCTCTACGGATATGCTTTCGGAGCAGCAGAAGGATCCATGGATTCTTGCTATGCTGGCTTTTCTGTCAGACCCATCAGCGCCTTCTACTGGCTGTACATTGCGTCGCCAAGCACACCACTTTGCTGTTCGTGACGGGCTCCCATACTGCCGTAACTACCTCTTGGACAGGCGCAAATGGTTACTCGTGGTTCCTCGGCATCTACGTTCGGACACATGTGCAGCGTTTCACGATGACCCGCAATGCGCACATGCAGGAGTACTAAAAACATATGCGCGCCTGCGAATTCGTTGTTACTGGCGCGGGATGTACCGATTCGTCCGCCAATATGTCCGCTCCTGCCTCGCTTGTCAACGCCGCAAGAATACCCCTCATGCCTTAGCTGCTCCCCTACAACCATTGCCTTGTCCAGGACGGGCCTTTGACCGGGTTAGAGTTGATCTTTATGGGCCCCTTCCGAGTACTTCAGATGGCAACCGCTGGGTGATAGTGGCAATAGACCATCTCACACGCTACGCCGAAACTTCGCCTCTGCCCAACGCATCTGCGCAGGATACTGCCTGGTTCCTCCTGCGTAACATCATACTTCGCCACGGAGCTCCTAGAGAGTTGCTGAGCGACAGAGGCCGCGTCTTTCTGTCTGATGTTATAGAAGCCCTGCTCAAGGAATGCAACGTAATTCACCATACACCATACCACTACTGCATACCACCCGCAAACTAATGGCATGACTGAGTGCCTTAACCGCACTCTTGGCGATATGTTAGCCATGTACGTCGCATCTGACCAAACCAATTGGGACCGAATTCTACCCTTCGTGACGTACGCTTATAATACCGCCATACAGACCACTACAGGATTTTCCCCGTTCTTTCTTCTTTATGGACGCGAGCCTTCTAGCACAATGGACACCATCCTTCCATATCGCCCTGACACAACGGAGGCTACTACCCTGTCCGAGGCTGCTGCACACGCGGAAGAGTGCTGAAAGCTCGCCCGCATATTTACTTCGGAAGATCAGCAGTGACAGAAGCACCTTCGGGATATTCCCTCTTCTCCGGCACCCTATGCCCCCGACTCACTAGTCTGGCTTTGGGTTCCCGTTACCAGCCCTGGACTTTCACCCAAACTTGTGTCCAAGTATCAGGGTCCCTACCGTGTCGTCAGTCAAACGTCTCCTGTGAACTATTTAGTAGAACTCCTTGAGCCGCCTTACGATAAGCGCCGTCGAGGGCGCGAAATCGTGCACGTTCAGCGGCTCAAGCCGTACTTTGATCCACATGTACTATCTTGCCCGTAGGTCACTGAGATGGCTCCTCTTCTCCGGGGAGGCAATTGTACTGGAGAAGAACGAGCAGGAGGCACTGCTTCGAGAAAGAAGACGACGACGAGTGGTTGGAAGCCTTGTGCCTGTGTTGCGGAAGCTCTGTGTCCTCTCACTGCGGTGCTTTGCTATCTGAGCATTTTATCCATTGAACTATAACGCCTCTTGACAGAGCATATAATTGCCTCTCACATATACAACCATCTGGAAGAAAACAACTTTTTATTGCGAAAGCAATACTGCTCGAGGTTTCCGCTCTTGGCCGTCGTCCCGGAGAATCCACCATTGACCTTTAGCGTGACCTATGTGGGACGTCATACCAGCTGTGGAAAAGCGGGGCCCCAACTCGGCTCGTCGCGATCGTCCCAGCAAATCCTCCATGCTGCAGCTGCGCACCGCTGCCGCGAGGGGCGCTCGCTGTACGTGACGTCATGCCAGCTGTGGAAAAGCGGCCCCCCCAACTCGGCTCGTCGCGATCGTCTCAGCGAATCCTGCACGGTATGTCGGATGATGTGTATAAGGTGAAGCTGCAACAATGTGCTGCAGCTAAGAAGCAGCGGCGTGCGGAAGAAACGGATGAAAAGCGGGAACAACGTTTAGCTAAACGGCGTGCATATTATGCAGCCAGGCGAATGCGTTCAACATCTCATGATCTGGGTGCATCTACAAGTATCATGCATGCTCTCAATGCTGACGCGACTTTGGTGACAACTGATCATTCGACAGCAAGCCTTATGGATGCTTTAAATGGCGACGAGACTGCATCTACACGTTCGATGAGCAGTATGGAACTCTACAACCTAAACAGAAGATTGCTTTCGCAATCCACTAGGCTTAGTCAAGCTAAGCTTCTGCCAATTTTTTTTTCACTAATCGGCATGGGTTCAGGCTTGTCATGCTACCTCCGGCGTACTACAAGGTAGTGTTCTTCGGCTGCTACTATTTTTAATACGGTTAAACCTCGATATAACGAACTTCAATGTAACGAAATTCTCGATATAATGAAGTATTTAACTTTTCACAACTTCTTGTCTATAGAACACCATGTATTTAGAACCTCAATATAACGAAGTGTGTGTGCCTGCAATTTCAATACAATGAAATTTCACTGCAGCAGCAAAGGAATGCCGAAACAATAAATGGAAACTTCCACGGAGCAGATGGTCAAATGATTGAATTACAAGTGGCTGCTTGCAAACGCACTTCTCAAATCATCCGCCACTGGGCAACAAGAGCGACCACCGAAGTGAAGCCGCATAATGTTCTGTATAAAGTCCAAGTGCGATAAGATCCTATCGCACCCAGCACACTGTGCGCTTTTGGTGCGAGTGAAAATGTATGAGGGTGAGCCTTTCTAGAAAGATGCTGGATGCATGAATGCTGCCTCCCCATGCAAGCAAAGAGAAAGAGGGGCAGAGGAGGCAGCTCACGGTAACACGACCAAGCGCGCATGAGGGGGCGGAAGGTAAGTTGGTACACATCTCCACTGTGGCTGTGTATGGCTGTAAGTGGTGGCTGAGCTCATATGCAGCTGCGCACCTTGCTTTAGCGGTAATCTGCCATATGTGCAAAGAGTGGATGTGCCGAGACACCGTGGCACCGTGTAAGCTGTCTTCCTGCATGTTTAGTATTGGAGGTTGTGTAATCTCGAGTTTCGGTGATCCGTTGAAGTGAGAGGCAGACAAAGCATTCACTACTCGCTGCGCACGTTTTTCCCAATAGCGTTGTCTCAGTACAGGCGACGCTATCAGCCGCGAGGGCAGAGTGCAGGCGAAGGCGTGGCTGGCTTCGCTTAATTTGTATCAATGACGTGAAGATATCATCGACATCCGTGGCATTAAACAGTACCATTCGTCGCTGACTCCCAAATTTATGAAAATTAATTGTTTTTTTCATTCAAATTTGCTTTTGTCGATTGCCCGATATTTTGGAAAATTCTGCAGTCACTTTCCATGCAAGAAAATATCAATCGGTGACTGTAATTATTTGCATAAAAGGTCAAACTTCAATACAACGAAGCAAATTACCAATTTCACAGACTTCGTTAAATCGAGGTTTAACTGTATACATTAATGATCTTCCCAATAACTTAGCATTCCAAGTGCGAATCTTTGCTGACGACTGCATTATTTACTGCCCTGTAACTAGCCCTGATGATCACATCCTGCTTCAAACGATTTTCAGCTTATCTTGGATTGGTGTAACACTTGGTTAATGACTAAATTTATCTAAATTCAAAGTAATGTCTTTCACTCCGAAACACTCAATCTCTAATTTCCCTTATCACATAAATAATAACCCGATTTTTCCAGCTACTTCATACGAGTACTTGGGAATTAATCTTATACCAAGTCTTTCCTGGACCCATCATTCTACTATCAGATTTGCTAATTCTTTAATATCACTGGGGTACTTAGGCTGAAACCTACATAATTCACCCTCCAACATCCACAAGCTAGCTGATCAGACGTTTGTTTGCCCGCAGCTAGAATTTGCCTCTCCAATTTGGTCACCTTATCATTATAACCTTATCAGGTTATTAGAATCAGTTCAAAATGGAGCTGCTAAGTTTATCTCATGTAACTATACCTACAATTCAAGCATCTCATAAATAAAACTTGATATTTCACTTCCGCCCTTAAGTACTCATCGTGATTTTGCACTCCTAATATTACTTCACAAGCACATTCATGCGGCTAGAAAATCTTGTTTACTGCTTGAAGTCGCACCTTGACATCATGCAGATTACATAATCACCTCAGCTTCATGCGTATCTATGGCAACAGTCATGCGTTCAATTGGTTGGTGCCTCTTTCTGCCACTCAGTACGCGATTCCCGATTTCGTTGTATCTGAAACAAACCCTGATAAGTTCCGCCAGTTCAAGTTCATATTCCACTGCGTAACTTTGACAAATGGCATGATGTGTTTTTCTTTTGTTTTCCAGTTTTATGCATTTTGCATGCTCTCGTTTTTATTTATGAGCTCATTATTTTGCTTATTATTCTAGTATTTTTTTATCCTATGATATTGGAGTGGCTACTTTTGTACATTGTTGTCCTGTTTGCTGAACGAACTGTATCTTTTGTCTTTTCTCTAACATGCAACTGTCTCCTATTATTTTTGTGCAGTGCTCTGTTTGCATATAATGTTGTGTATACATGATTATACTGTCTATTTTTCATGTATATTATGTTTTGTTATAGTATACCCATTATATATACTCATTTAGTCCTTACTTCGACACCCCTCTTACCCAATGCCTCATATGAGGCCTGTAAGGAAATTTTTAAATAAATAAAAACAATCTTTCGCTCACACCTGCCAAAGCCAAAGCTGCCAATCTGGAGCAGTGTGATGCAATTTCAGTAATTTTCCCGCTTTCGGCCCAATTTGGTACAGCAATATGCTTGAGTATCAAAATGGTGCAACTGGCGCAAGATTCCTACCCCTGATGGTGGCAAGCAAGGAAGGGATGCTGAAGTAGGTATATGCCCTACACAGTGCGGGACAAAATCAAGCCCATCTTTTTTTAGAAAACGCACCATCCCGAGTGGCCATGCCTCTCGGATGCTTGCCCTTCCCTATCTAGCATCCACGTGGAGTGCAGCTTTTCTTGAATGCGAATGATAGACAGAAAAGACAGCTGCTAGCTCTCTGATGAAAACTCCTGCATGTATATGTGCATGTATTTTAATGAATTTCAACTGTTGTTTATTTGCCTAACTACCTTTATGACAAAGCTTTCTCATTCTACTGTTTCCTTACTGCTATAAATACTACGCATGAACAATTTCTCATAGCCAAGTGCCAGAAATGCTGAAAAGATGGCACTGTAACAAAATGAATTCCTATAAGAGCCAAATTTTTCTAGGAAAATAAAACCCGATAAATGCCAGCCAAATTTCAAGATATAAAGGCAGAAAAATCCAATCCCTAGTGATACATGGTAGTTAAAATACAGAAGTTAGGTGCTCCTTTAAAATAAGAGGAATGTGGCCTGGTGTGAAAGCAGCAACTAATTAGCAACATAGAAACACAGTTACTTCTATAAGCAAGGATGGGGCCAGAAAGGAGACTACATATAGATAGAAGAAGCAAATAAATTGCTTATGAATAAGTATGAAGTAAAAAAAAAAAAAGCACTTGCATAAAGTTTGACCAAATGGCCGTTTTACTTGAGGATAAAAATATGAAGCCAAATGAAAACTTTAGCAATACAACTATATTCCGTTCATACAAAGCTCAAAGCATTTGTCTGAAACTATTTTCAAAGATTTGCTCTTTAAAAGCAGACACATTCCAGACCTTTTATAGAAGAGCTGCAAGGCCTTCTTTGAATATGCTTGAAGCATCTTGCTCCAGTACACTGGGGTACTTAAAGATGCTTTTTTGGCATAATCCTTATGGAATAACTTGTGTAAAAAACATATCAAATCCAGCTTTCACTAGGGCTTTGACACACACAACTATGTCATTGACATAAATTCTTGCAGCTCTCAGTGCCTGTCATGCTTCCACTCATGTGCGCATGATGTCATTACTTTTCATGGAATTGCAGACTTTGGTCTGCAGCGGCTCAAGAAACAAAGAAACATAAATGGAGTGTGCAATGAAGTGCGATACATGCCTGCAGGCAGCAGGCTTGGTGTCATGCCAGTGGCAGTGGTTGCGGGGTATATATGCTAGCTCAAGTAAGGCTGAATCCTCCAGCATTAGCTCAGGGAAAACGGCTCAAACCACATGTGAACCAGGGACAGGAGTTCAAAGGGTCTCCACAAGATAGATGCTTCCTGCTCTTCACCCTCCTGCTCCCATTTTCCTCTACACCACTGGACCTGAGCAAATCCTCCGCACAATTTTATTTTCATAAAATTTTTCAATACATTTTTTAAAATCCAGCAGTGGCAGCAGGTGAACTTTAGCAAAACTGCTCGTGCATTCTGGCAGTAACAATTCCTTTTCCATGATCACATGTTGAGTGTACGTTCCATGATTTGGCTTCCTTGGGCAGCCATGTACACATCTTAGCTTGACTAGCCATTTTCAATTCAATGCATCTGGAACTGCTAAAGATACAATTCTCAAGTGCCGAGGGCAGTGGAGATGTGTGCACACATGACATTGAAAAATATGACATAATTAAATTTATTAAAATCAGAATTGAAACAAGGAAACAATTCAATTTAAAAAAGAATTAAGTAAACTGTACTGCATGTTTTCTCCTGTTTAGATGCAATCACAAAAAGAAAATGGCACAGCAGCTGCATCCGCCGATACACGATGGTTTATGACCCTCAAGTGGCAGTCACTGTGGCTGTTGAGTGAAGCAACATGAAGTGTTATCTCACATTGTGCAGTGAAGATGCACCTTTTGTTTTTTACTTTATAACTTCGTGTCCATTGAACACCATGTATTTTGAACCTCAATGTGCTCTACAGACTCCATCCTGGTCACTTTCGAAGGCTCAAAGGTCCCCTGTTACATTGACTACCTTTGCACAGACCTCCACTGCCGACCATGTCGACAAAAAAGTGGAGGCGTTTACTAAGTGCAGGCAGCTTGGCTATCGCCAAGACGTCTGCTCCAATGTGACCATATGTCTCTGCCCAAAATGCGGCATGCCAGATCCTCCTCACGACCACAGCTGTACTCCCACTTGCATCATCGGCAACGGAACACACGAGACTGGTTCCTCAGAGTGCAAACTTCGTTACAAACCGCGGACACCGCCCCCGGCACCTCCAAAGCCTGAATTGACACTTCCGGCCAGGAACACTGTACAGGACCCCAATCAACGCACTGGACAAGAGAAGCTGCAGAGCAGCTCTGGCCGCACGAGCACTGCAACAGCGGCGCAGCTCCCATCATCGAAGCAAGCTTGGCCTCCGCTGACTTCATGCAACGAGGAGAGACCGCCCATCAACCATACAAAGGTGAGCTGGGCAGGAGTAGTCTCCCACAATAGCAGCTCCTCACACGATGCTGATAGCTCTCTCATCAAATACTTGCTAAATCAGAATGGAATGTTTAAAAACGAAATCAAGCAGCTCAAAGCAATGCTCCCCCCCCCCCCCCCACTCCCCCATCGAAATCACTGACACTACTGCTGCTACTTCCAAACCACAGCCACAAACGCTTGCGCCCACACTCACACGTCCTTGACAGAAAAAATGGACATTCTTGAATCCGCTGCTACGACAGAAGCTGCAACTCTAACGCCGCCTTCATCACACATGCAGCCCCACCTGCAAAAAGGAAGAATGCCGAAATAACAGACACCGAGAACACCGTTGAAAACGTCATAGTATTTGTCCTCACTGACCGCATGGACATCCTGGAAAACAACTTGTTGCCCTTGAAAATTGGCTACAGAGCAAGCTTGATGCATTTATTTGTGAGGCATCTGCACAGTTTTGCCGGTTCCAAGAGCTAATCGAGAGCTGGGGAAGACGCTCCCCGACGTCACAAGTTCCCACCTTTCAAAACGACAATAATGATGAAGCCAGCCCGTAGTCTAGTCATCTGGCAGTGGAACTGGAGGGGGTTCCGCAACAAGCGCGCATGTCTAACACTATTTCTACAGAGTCTTAACAAGCTCCCTGACATTATAACCTTGCAGGAAACACATGGGAAAGTCACGCTACCTGGATACAACACGTTTCAAGACCCTCACATAGACAAGCCCAACACTGCCGTACTTGCAAGACGACATCTTTCTGTTAAATGGGACACATTCAGCAGTACTGAAATCCCCCACAATTTCATCAAAATTCTACCTCAAAGCCACAAACAACTCACCCTATGCGTGTTGAATGTTTATAGCCCTCCCAATGCTCGACAACACTGCTTTGAGCACATGCTTGCTCAGCCCAAAGCTAACGCCGATAGTCGTAACGGGCAACTTCAATGCCCCCCATCAAATGTGGGGCCACTCCGCATCCACTCCTAAGGGAAGAGCTCTATGGCAGCACATACAAAATCAACGTTTCACCATCTACATGACTTTACTCTTTCTACCCGGCTAGGAAATAGCGTCAGTAGGTATACATCCCCCGACCTCACCATAACTCACCGTATCACTCAGGCGACGTGGCAAAACCTCCAAAACAACTTAGGAAGCGACCATTACATCCTCGAACTCCGTGTAGATTTTAAGCGCAGACCGCTAGCCACGAAACCACTAAGGCTTACCAATTGGACGGAATTCAGAAAATCTCGCTGCAACACTAATGAAGAAACCATTACCAACATTGAGCAATAGGCGAATGCCTTGCAGGCAGAAGTAGAGGCCCATACCACCACTCTCCTGCTAGACACACCCTTGGCCACAATTGATTCCAAGCTTCTACACATGTGGGAAGCGAAGCGAGCTTTACTTAGGAAATGGCTAACAGCATGTTACAATCACAAACTCCGAATCAGAATAGCCAAATTAGACTCTCAGATCCAACAATACGCTATCAAATTGGTGGCACAGCAATGTACTCAAGTTTGCGAAGGAGCGCACGGTAATCTCAGCACTAAAAAGACCTGGCAATTGCTCCGGCACCTGCTCGACCCCACCACGTCTAGGACGCACAATAACCACCAGATGAATAAACTGCTGCATGAACATGCAGAAGACCTGCCGACCATGTTCAGCAACCTGGCCTCCGTACATATGTCCTCTCCTACGCAAATATCCATGCCCGACTATGTTGGTGAACCCAATGAGAAGCTTTGCAGTCCCATCACAGAAGTGGAGGTTCGACATGCCCTCAACATAGTGCAAACCACCACGGCACCTGACCCAGACTCTGTGACCAATAAAACGCTTTGCAACCTCGATGAGCAATCCATACGCAAACTCACCGAGCATTACAACCATTGTCTCGAAGACAGGGAGATACCCCAACAATGGAAAGCAGCCAAAGTGACCTTCATTCCAAAGCCGAATAAGCCAATTCACATTGATAGCTTCCATCCAATTTCTTTCACTTCATGCATAGAGAAGATCTTGGAGCACGTAATCCACCTACGTCTCTCCAAATACATCAAACATAATCACTTGTTCCCTTCGGAAATGACTGGCTTTCGCAAATCTCTTTCTTGTCAGGATTTCATGCTAAGGCTCAAAGAAGACATTATCGAACCGAGCAACGCACATGACACACAAGCGTTGCTCAACCTCGACCTCAAGGGCGGCTCAAACGTGTACCACTTGGCCATACTATACGAACTTTGCATTATAAACTTTGGGGAGCGAATCTACCGCTATATACACATCTTCCTCACGAAGTGCACTGCGACGCTACAATTAGGCAGCGAACAATCTGGCCAAATAAGTTTAGGAAGCACTGGCACGCCCCACGGGGCAGTACTTCCCCCCCTCCTCTTCAATTTGGCTATGCGACCTTTAACTTTCACTCTCAAGAAGATTCCTGACCTCCGATTCACACTGTATGCGGATGATATTACGCTGTGGATGACCAGAGGTTCTGACGGGCACATCCAAGACACCCTCCAAGCAGCAATTGATCAGGTCGAACAAGTAGGTCACGAGTTGAATCTCAGGTGCTCCCCCACCAAATCACAGCTTCTCCTTCTGTGCCCCATGAGACGCTTCAGGACTTCACCCCCGAATATCCAACTCACGATTGAAGGGCACCCTATACCACACATAGACATGATAAGGGTCCTAGGATTACACCTCCAACGCAACCGAGCAAATCAGCATACCTTGCAAGCACTACAAACAACGGTAGATAATACGCTCCGCCTGATAGGGAGGATCTCCAACAAACATGGAGGGCTATCGAGAGAAGGAACTAATTCAGCTAATCAAGGCTTTTGTCTTAAGCAAAATCACTTTCGCACTACCATATCTCTCACCCTCTAGGCAGGAAGAGGATACTGTGAATTGCTTGATCCACAAGATACACGAAGTTGCTCTTGGTGTTCCAATTAGAGCATCCACACAAAGGGTGATGGCCACGGCCACACTAAATACTCTTTAAGATATTAACCGAAGCACATCTATCATCGCAATACCACAGACTCGCCACCACTGAAGCTAGGCGTGAGATCTGAAACAACTTCATCCTGCTCCACCATACAACGAGAGCAAGCGACATCATCTTCCTCTGAACATACATGGCCAATACCACATCCAGCCCCTACCCAGAAACATGCACCCCAAATTTCACGTCGAACGCCGCAAACTTGGAGCCAAGGCGCTACAACGCAGCTATGGACAGACTGAAGGAGTCTACTATGTGGACGCTGCAGCTTACACCCCTAGACATCGTTATGCTCTAGCGGTCGTAGACAACCAGGGCAACACTGTTCATCATCAATCAAGACCACCTCAGCGGGCGACGTGGAAGAGGCCGCCATTGCACTCGCATTAGGGCTACCCGATTGCGACATCATCATTAGTGACTCTAAGACGGCTATCTGGAACTGCAGTAATGGCTACATTAACAACCTTGCGCACTCTCTACTTGTCGCTCACCCACCAGAAAACGACATCACTCTTGTATGGACTCCAGCACATCAAGGACTCCACGGCAATGAAATGGCTCATGCCGCTGCTCGGGGATTCACGGACTGAGTGGCTGCAAATATGGGCCTAACTCTAGAACCCAATGACTCCCCACAACACACCAATAAAGACACACTCGTCACATTCCATGAAATTTGCACACATTAAAGACACCAACGCCTAATGTATCCACCTCTTTCTGTGCCTAGAACGCGCCAGAGAGCAATACTGTGGCGACAACTACAAACTCGCACTTTTCTTACCCCGTGCACTTTGCATTTACTCTTTCCCACCACATACCCGACACCCAAGTGTCGCTTTTGCCCTGTCCCTATAGCAGATCTCTCCCATATCATGTGGCAATGCCCCATCAAAACTTGCCCCCGCAAGCTCAAACCATTAATTAGTAGCGAGGAACTGTGGGAGACTGCCCTGCGCAGCTCCGATCCCACCCTACAGGACCGAGTCCTGAGGTGGGCTGAGGAGGTAGCGAGGTCTCACGAAGCGATGGAAGCGGCAAAAGTTCAATCGAAAATTGCGCTACAGAATATCCCAAATCACGAGAGCAGCCCAGGAATACGCAGACCAGCTAACCAGTGCTAACTGGCAAACGTTTTGTGGTAAGCTAAGTGGTACGCTGGGCACTGCGAGAACCTGGGCAATACTTCAGTCGCTAATAGATCCGACAAACATGAAATCCTATAAAAATCGGCAGCTTCAAATATTCCTCCACCAGTACGGAGGAGACGGATACCAGCTCCTGAAGGACCTTGAACAAAGGTATCTCTCCCGTGGCTCTAAGCAAAGCTATCCGGACTATCCGTATAGAGAAGAAAGCGACCCGCTAGGCACTGACATAACTGTCCACGAAATCAAAGCCGCACTAGCAGACATTCATAGGAACACCGCACCCGGAGAGGACGGGATACGGTATACTATACTGCAAAATCTCCCGGATGAGGACCTGGAAACGCTCTGTGCTATGTACAATCAGCACTGGCACGCCGGCACTCTCTCTCTGGAATGGCGACGTGCCGAGATCACTTTCATGCTCAAGCCCGGAAAACCCCTGTCGATCCAAAATTTATGGCCAATTTCCCTCACATCGTGCGTCGGAAAGCTGCTTGAGTATGTAATCCTAAAACGGCTTCAACCTTTCCTGGAGAAGCAAAATTTATTCTCCCACACACAGTTTGGATTTTGCCCCCATTTGCCCGCTCACAATGTCCTTCTTCAGATAAAAGAGGATCTCGTTGACCCCCCCCCCATCACGGCGCAGACGAGAGCTCTTTTGGCACTTGATGACAAGGGAGCTTTTGATAACGTTTCCCATGGTCTCATCCTCGAGAACCTGGCCCACTCCCACTGTGGCTCCTGTGTGTACAATTACGTGCGAGCCTTTCTCAAGGACCGTGTAGCCACAGTGGGAATGGGCCCATATCGGTCATCAGACATTAAAGTTACCGGAGCGGGGACACCTCAGGGGTCCGTGCTCTCGCCGACGCTATTCAACATAGCTATGGCGAGACTACCTCAGTTACTGGAGAAGGTTGAGGGACTATACCACGCAATATATGCTGACGATTTGACTCTCTGGACGTGCACCGGCTCGGATGGAGACATTCACGACCGCCAACAGATGGTGGTGGATATAGTGCAGGCGTACCTCACGACTGGAAACCTCGAATGTGTGCCACATAAATCAGAACTATTACTAATCCAACCCCAAAGCAGCTGTGAAACGCCGATTCCAGTGATTGAAGTGAAAATACAAGGCATACCAATTCCCACTGCACAAAGGGTCCGAATCTTTGGTTATCATCTACAATCCAATGCCAAAGCTCACCTAACGATAGATCTCCTTGGACGACAGTGCGAGCAAATCATCGGTATGATGAGGCGCGTTAGTAACCGCCGCTCAAGACTCAAGGAAGCCGACATGCTGCGGTTGGTCAAGGCATGCATTATCAGCAGGCTAACATATCACCTCCCCATACCACAACCTGACACTCTCCCAAACCAACCGTATAAACACAATCATAAGAAGAGCCGTTAAACAAGCACTCGGAATTCCTGGATATGCTACCACGGAACGACTGCTTGCTCTCGGGGTACACAATACCATCGAGGAACACATCGAAGCACACAGGATGGCGCAACTCGAGCGATTGAGACTGACCCCCACAGGCAGGCATTTGCTCTCACGTCTGGGCTACCCACAGCATTCACTCTCTACGTGAGAGCATGTCCCAGTCCCCTCAAACATCCGAACCTTACTCACCATAGCGCCCATACCGTGCAATATGCATCCAGAGCATCATAATAGTCGCCGGGATGCACAAGTTAGATACCTTCGAAAACTCCTCAACGCCCAACCGGAGGGCACCGTCTATTATATCGACGCTGCCCACTATGCTCTTGCGATCAGAAATAAAGAAAGACAAGTGTCGGTGGTGGCGGACGATCAGGGTAATATTGTCACCTCGTGTAGCGTCCAAACCGAGGCTACGCTCACAGGGGAGACGTTGGCCATAGCACTCGCCATCAACCATATCGTCAATCACATGAAAAGATCATCAAAACACGACCACATCATCATTACAGACTCCCAAGACGCATGTCGAGCCTACCTCAGGGGTCATATACCTCAGGAAGCCGATCGCGCTCTCACCAGCACACATAAGCTCCCCGTGATTCCAGATCCCTCAATACCACGCATCAGGCTGATTTGGACACCTGCTCATGCCTCACTGTCGGGTAATGACCGCGCTCATGCGGCTGCCCGAGAGCTAACCTGCCGGGCACCTGGCAATGAGGCGAGCAACCCATATCGAGCCTTCCAGAATTTGCCCAACACACACCGTGACACTTTTGCAGACTAGGGCGCTTGCGATATCACCCTCCACCCAAATCCTTCTCCCGCAATGAAGCCATATCCCTGAGACGGCTTCAAACCAACTCATATCTGAACCTCCTCCTTCTCAACAAGTTCTCCCCAACCTTACATCCCACCACTTGCCCAGGCTGCAGTGCACCACCGACGATGTTCCACGTCACGATTGAGTGCCAAAAACTACCCAAGGATATCCCTGTTCTACAATCCCCCCAACCAACATATGCGCAGTGGGAGGCGATCCTCCGTCGCTCCGAGCCTCAGGTCTGGCTGGCCCTGATACGACGAGCACGAGCGGTAGCGACAGCCATTGGGGCCCTGGACTGCGGGCCCCAACCACAAAAATCATTTCACTTTGCAATAAAGTTTCTTCTCTCTCTCTCTCTGCCCCGGCCCCTCCCCTCTCTTAAAAGGGGAATAAAGTTCATTAATTAATTAATTCATTCATTCATTCAATGTACGAAGTGTGTTTATACATGATTTTAAGATAATGAACTTTTGTTGTCATTATAAAGGAATACTGAGACAATAAATGGTAACTTCCAGGACGTAGATGGTCAAATGGTTGAATTACAAGCGGCTACTTGCAAATGCACCTCACACATCGCACACTGCATGACTAAGAGCCACAGTTGAAGCAGAGAAGAGTTATGTTCAGTACAAAGTCTAAGTGCAATAAGATCATATCGCACACCGCGTGCTGTATACATTAAGTGAGAATGAAAGTTTGCGATCGTGAGTCGAGAAGGATGGTGGCCTGATAAGCGCTCTCTTCCTGCATGAGCAAGGGGAAAGAGGGGGAGGGGAGAGAGAGATCGCAGTAATGCGATCAAGCATGTGCAAGGGCGGGAGTGGGGGGGCAGGTTGTAGTGCATCTCATCTTTTCTAGCATGGCTGTGGTTGTCCATAGCCATCAGCGTGGCTGAGCGCATATGCATTCTGTTTGAGAGATAATCTGCCGCATGTGCAAAGACTGGATGAGCTGAGATGACATATCGTGCACTGTCTTCCTGCACATTTAGTTCTCGAGGTTGCGCAATCTCAAGTTTTAGAGGTGTTGAAGTGAGATGCAGACGAAGCATCTGCTCTTGCTGCCGGCGCATTTATTGATAGGGTCGCCCCACTGCGGGTAACACTATGAACTGTGGGGGTGGAGTGGACGTGAAAGAGTGGGTGCCTTCGCTTCGTACTGCCAATGTGAAGATATCGTCAACACAGCATGAATCCGTATCTCTTTCATCGCCGACTCACCAGTTTTTTTCCTCATTAAAATTTGATTTTTTTGTTTGCCTAATAACTCGAAAAAATTTCCGACCCCTTCTGTGTAAGGAAAATCTATCGCTGACTGTACTTATCTGCATAAAAGATTGAATTTCAATATAATGAATTTTTGATTTAATGAAGCAAATTTCCGGTTTTACCAACTTCATTATATTGAGTTATGTACTATAGCCAAGACAATGCAGATTAATTACAAACTCGATAATTCTGAGTGTGCCTGCTTTAACACCCTCTTTGAAGTCACAAATTTCATTTTTCCAGATATTATCTGCAATAATAAACAAATATCTTTAACTGCATTTTATGCACAGTAGACAGTGCAGACTGAAACTCTCATGATAGACTCCAGCTTCCCGTCCAAAGTTGCACAACACTTGACACACATTTTTAACTGGCTGCAGTAAAATGTGATATAATTATTTGTTGCACTCTCAAGGCATTGAGCTTTTATGGCACAGTTCAACCCCCCCCCCTCCCCCAGAAAAAGAAGCGTTTCACTTGAGCACTTATTTAATGTTTGTCTTGATTACGGACACATAAAAGTCAGTAATTCAAGCATAAAAAAAAAACAAATTTTTGAAAAAGATGCCTTTCATCAGCAAGCCCTTAGCACCTCTTTCTTTCTTTAGGTACAATTGCCACAACCTAGAGTGCTTAATTAAGGATGGACATCATAAGCCAAATGGAATGCATTACTGGGCTCTCATTGTGATTCTCAAAAACATAGTAACTGTGCATCTACCCGAGTGCGCAGGGTGTCTACCAAGTTGACATTTCCAAATTCCCTGAGTTTTCCAGGTTTTCCCTGAGCACCTTTGCAATATTCCCTGAATGAGCCAGAACTTTGTTTGATGTCAAGACAGGCTGACACCATGTTGCCCGATGCTGTCACTCTCTAGTAAGCATGTTGAAACAAAAAAATGACTTAATCCAGTTTGACTAGCAAGGAGTAATATCTAATTTAAAAAGAAAACGGAAGGTGTTAGTAAAATGCACAGTTAAAAATGATAAAACCCATTCCAAATTGAGTGAACATTTTCAAATATGAATGAAAAGGAGATGCCTACATAAGCAAATATTTCTGAATACAAGCTATTTCTTTCAACTGATAGCAAGCTCATCTGTATGAGGCCTGAACTTTGTCACAACTAAGATTCTCTCTCAGCACCTGGGAGGTCAACCTCAACTGTCCTGACATACTCTCAGCCCGTACACAACATCTCAGTGTTGTGTTTCACTGCTTTAAAGAGTTTATTTTGGTTTGGATGAGGGACACCTGCATCTTGGTGTCAGCCAGCACTTTGTTTTTTGAGCTCAAGCTCCTTCAAAGAGGCGGCGGCTCGCTTCCTTTCCCGTTAATTCCTCAGTGCGTCGGTCCTTCCTGTTCTCATCCTCCTTCTGCCACATGTTCACCCCATGGATCAGTTGAAGCATCCTCTTGGTCAGTTGTCCAATTTTTCGGACTCCCTAGGGGCTGCAGAAACATCCGAAAAATCAAGGCAGTCCGAAAAAAATGAATGCATGTCTTTAACTGCCCTTAAGGGCTAAACGTCCGAAAAAGCGCTTAAGGCCTGCCAGTACTTATTAGGCATATCGGTGCTTGTACTGTGACTGGAGACGGGGGTGGACGCGTGTCAGCGTCCACCCCCGTCTGTGGACGCTGTGTATTGCACATATACAATACTATATATTGCACATATATATGCATTGCACAATACATACTGTGTATTGCACATACTGTGCAATGCACAGTACGTATTAAAGAATACGTACTGTGTCCTGTGAGGATTGCCCCTTCTCCCTCTTATTATGCTTCACCGCGTAACACTGCTGTACTGAGGCGAAGCTAACTTTCGGCGACTGGCATTACGCAACGCGCTGTGCTCTGCGAGCTTCGAAGCCAATCGCGAGGATTGCAAAGGCGGAGTCGGTGCCACAGCTGACAGCGGCGAATTCTTTCAATGAAAAACACGGCAGCGCACGGCAAGAAGTTTAATAGCGAACGTAGAAGCAGCTAGGCCTAACGTTGCCGTGGTGGTTGCTACGGCTGCCAGCGGATCTGCGTGCGAGTGCCGGTTCGAGGCGGCGAGATAATCAAGACGGCGGCGGTGGCTTCTTTGATTAATGCCATTTCAGACCTGCAGTCAGGGCAATATACATTGATTATATGGAGTACGTGGTGGTGCAGCAAAGCTGTGCGAATTATCGGGCATGTCTGCAAAATCGGTCGTTAACTACTCTGGCAATACCTCGTGCCGATTCCTCTGTTACTGGGGCCAGCATTAACGCGACTTTCGTTCTCTTTCAATAAACTTACAGCCGATTTTCCCTGACAGAAGCACAGATTCCCTGAATATTTCCAGTCTATTCAAATTCTGGTTTTCCCGGTTGGTAGACACACTGGACTGCTCCTCGCTTCTTGTTACTGTTTCCCACTTCTAACACACATCCCATAATATACATCTGCTGCCACCATGGCCATGAGTGGCACTGGCTAACACTCCCTGGGTTAGACCTTAGACATACAGGCACCGCAGTAGCACAATTGGTAGCGCATTGCACACGTAATGCTGACGCTGCGGGTTCGACTCCCACCGGTGGCAAGTTGATTTTTCGTCCACTTTCATCTTACTTTAGCTTATCATTTCTGCCCTTCATTTCAAAACTTCAGATAACTTACTACATGCTTTCTTCACATGGTTGTGACCAACAAAAACTGAGCACCTCGGTTCCCCTTCTTCTCATTCAATACATACCGTAGTGTAATATACAACTCTCAGTATAGAAAACTGCATACTGCTTGGCCCTTGTAATCGCATAAATACTCGTATTCTAAGACACACTGTCTGCTTGGAAGTTTTATGATAATGTGGTGATGGATGTAGCAATCACCAAGCGAGCACAACATCTTCATCAAATCAGCCATGAGTACTCACCTTTTCTTTGGGTCATACATAAAGAGAAAATTCAAAAGGCGGATGCCAGCTGGTGAGAGCCAGGGGAAGAAATGCTTCAGGTTGTTGTACCTAAAAAAAAAAAATTACACAGTTCACATTTTCTTGACATGCCCCAAGTACACTTGACAACATAATTGAACAAGAGATGTCATAATGAGGCTTTCAAATGTCATTAAAGGGACACTAAAGAGAAAAATGATGCCACCTGTATTAGTAAATTACTCTTCTACAATACGAAAAAAGCGACTCTTACCATTAGAAGAGGCTTGGTAAGCCAGACATACCACAAAAACGAAAGGCAGATGGCACCGTCAACTTGAAGTTCCTGCACTAGCTCAATGTGACACTATAGATTTTGATGGAGTATGTTTTAAAGGGTCCCTGAAACATTCTGGACAAATCTTGTAGATGTGTAGCGTACAGCTACAGTAAAGCATTAGTGCCACAATTGAAGTTAAGCATCTCATATTAACAGAGCTATGGATGATTACAAGTTACCCTCCTCCCTAGCCATGCTTTTTCTCAACTTGTTCACTGAGTGATCGGGGCTAAAGCTACGCCTTCAATGACTCTGCGTCATGATGTGACGACAGGTCATCTGCTTCCGGTTATCTTGGAGCGAGCGTGCAAAGCCTCTCCAACCTCTCTGCTAGCTGCCTGGCCGTCAAATTCCAGAGAGAGTTACCCAAGCAGTGTGCATTGCAAGGGTTCTGTCGCAGCGCCGAATGCGTCCGGTATTCCAGAAATTACAGGCGAGCTGGGCGCTTTGACGGATGGGTAGAGGTGCAAACTAAAGCCTCTCTGCTACTACTACTGCTGTGATAAAGTAGCTTTAGCGTAGACACACGTGAGCAGCCTGATTAGCCTGCACAGTCCAGCCACCTAGTATTGCAGAGCTTAACCAGCCAAACACAGAGCTAATTTTGCTGTAACCAAGTGTAAAACATTTTAAACATTCAAAAAGTGTTCATGATCACGCTTCTGCCAAAAAATTTACACAAGCAGCAAAATAGAATACACTTTGTTACTGCTATATTAGCTCTGTGTTTGTATGGTTAAGCTCGGCGCCACCAGGTATCTACATTCTGTAGGCTGCTCACGTTTGTGCCTCCGCCCACCCAGCAAAATTCCCACTCCGCCTCCATTTACTGGACTACACGACACACTAAAACTCTCTATCGTGGTACTAATCCAGTGGCGTGACGTGATGGCCACAAATGCGTAGATCCTGGCACCGGTCGAATACAGTCAGCCCAATGCACTGCAGCCACTCTGCTCACATGTTGCCTTGCATAGGGACATGATGTAGCAGCTTGACATGTAGATTGCTGAATTTGCAGCCCACATGTAACAAGAGCAATCCATGGTGCTCGCAAGAAGAAAGCTTGAAACCAACACTGACCATGCAGGTCGTGTCAACACAGAGAATGTTGTCACAAAAGCAGATGATACTTGCTGTGCACCGGAAGTGCTTGGGTGAAGTGATAAATTGTCAATGTGTGTTACTTTTTTATAGAAACAAATTAACCAACATTCCAACTATCATGAACACCACCTGTTCACCATAAAGTTAGAAAAATTATAGATGAAGCGACCTTAGCCAACTGGATAGCTTGCCCAACTGACTTCAATTGGGCTACCTATGTTAATTGGGAGGGGGCAGCTGAAAACTCAGGGGAGTGGCACCGTTGTGATCAGTAGCGAAAACAGTAGTGAAAACCTTATAATAAATTACACACTTTACGTTGAGCGCTCAAATGTGCCACTTAATGATCAGAAGGATCTACACTAATGCCTGCAGTATGTTTGTACATCGTCAAAATCATTTCAGGGTCCCTTTGGGCCTAGTTCATTTTTTATCTGAAAAATGGACAACATACATTGTATTCTAAATGAGATAAAGATTTAACTTGGCAAGTATTGCAAACTCTTACTTAGCCAACAAGACACAAATTACGCAAAAATACTTTGAAATCCAAAACGTCCTACTGAGGTGCTGGGGTTTCAATGCAAATGAGAAAAATTTAACATTGACTTTCATTTCTTCTTTAAACATTGAACCTATTGTCGCAAAAGTATTAACAATAGAGTTTTCAAAAGAGTACTTTGTCAGTCTAAATTTCACTAGTGTTTCTCTTTAGTGTCCCTTTAATTATGGCGCCTAAAATTAAAATAATAGTAGTAATGCAAAATGAGCAATAGTTTTGTAGTCATAAAAGCAATTGAAGAGCACATAGTAGTTGCAAATTCAGTCTAAATACAGCACTTGTAGGATCTTATAATGAAACCCTGGCTTTCGCATATACACATAAAGGAAATGAACAAGTCTGCTAACATGGATTACACTATTAACATCTATACTGGACTTGATATTAGACCCTGTCAATGGTAGTGTTTATTTACAAACTTGCATTATTTTGCCTATAATCCTGGATGCCGATAAAAAAGAAATTCAAAGTGAACACGAAATGTCTGTTGTTTTCTAATATGCACTAAACTTACAGTGCACAGTTTGAAAGCTCAAGGGCCAACCTGGAAGCCTCTTTTAAATCCTGAAACAGCATTTTCTGAGCCCTGAGAACATGTTCAATTGATTGAGGTGTCTTTTGAAAAATATAATCCTGAAGAAATTAAAAAGAAATACCTGATATGAATGGAAGAATTAGAAGTGCAATATTTACTTTCTCTATTCCCCACCTCTTCTGCAGGAGCAGTGCCAATAACAATGCTAGACTCATCAACACTCACTTTCTTTTTTTCAGAGCGCGTATGATAACCTTTTAAGATGGGCCTCTGACAAAGAACAACAGGATGCATTAACAAGCATTGCTTTCTGTTTTCTGATCGTCCTTGAGAGATTTGGCAGGGTATGCACACAGACGATCTTAAAAATTAAGTTAAATTGTGGGTTTTTACGTGCCAAAGCTGCCATATATATGATTATGAGGCATGTCGTAGTGTGGGACTCCAGATTAATCTGGACCACCTGGGGTTCTCTAACGTGCACCCAAATTTAAGCACGCGAGCGTTTTCGCATTTTGCCTCAATTGAAATGCGGCTGCCGTGGGTTGATCTAGTGAGCACTAAGAATTTGTGATGAAAAACAAATTGAAAAAAATTTGGGCTGCTGCAACCTGATGCCAGCTGGGAGTTTTGAAAATGGAAAGGAGGAGCTGTCTTTACATGCTATTTTTTAGCTCTATGTGTAACATTTATCTGCAAAACCTGTCTGCAATATTCACAGCTCCATGCTCTACCCACACAATGCTTGTTCACTGAGCTCAAGGTTGTGGTTCAGGACACCTTTAAAACAAGCAGATTCCAACAAACAGCAAATGTGAGGGGAAAAAAAGTTTGCCGACATCGTGCTTGCATTATTTGCTTTTGTTCTAAAAATAGTTCAAATGCTTTTAGGTTTCAAAGGCATGTATCCAATATTTTTTTTAAAGAATATTTTATATTTTACTGACCCTGTTATCGTACGAATACAGAGAAATGGGGACGTATTCTTGGATGGACACTTTTGGCGATACGACTTTCAGTGCATGCTTATTGGCTGGTTCAGCAAAACCGGATGAGCTGACTAGCTGGTTGGGCACTACAACTACATCATGCGAAAGGTATAGTACCACCGAAAGTAATCATCCAAGAATACATCTCATGCTTAAGTAAGCCAATTAGTAGTTACAGTCAAGTTTACCCCTGGGCTTAGTGCTGGGGCCACTGTTGTTTAATATCTACATTAAGCACCTATCTGGCTTTACTATTCAATCTACAATCGTGTATTTAATGCACTTAAAGATGCTATGCATCTAAGGATCTTCCACTCAACCAAAGCTTTCCCGGCTCATCATTTTCACAATACATACACATGGGTCAGGTCATATTCCAGCATAGCATGGCACTGCACTATGCAATCGTTTATAAACTACAGAAAAGAAAAGGTGTTTTAACTGACTCATGCATAACGTTCTAAGGGGTCCAGGAACCTTAGACAATATTTGCAAAAAGAAAATGAACAGTGCACTGTAATACACAATAAGAATCACTTACGGCTGTTGCTTAAGGGTGAAATTCTCCAGTGCTGGCAGCTTCGAATAGCCCTATTACCAAAATGATGAGGGGGGGGGGGGAGGAAGGAAGGCAGTGCTGCATCAGCTCATGCAAATCTTGGCGCCCAAGAATAGAGTAATGCTACTGATTCTCATAACACAGCAAGGCTGAAGGACCAACTAGAATATCCACACAGAAATGAGCCCGTAAATAGTTAAATTTAACAACTGACTTCATATCAAACAGCCCAACTATGTTACAATCAAAATGAAACGTCATGTAAAATAGCAGACTGTACAGAAAAGCTGCCAGAAGCAGGCAGAAAAGCAATTTACATCCCGAAAACTACCTGGTTCATTCTTTCTAAGCAAAGCCTGTACAAAATGATTACTGTCAATGACACAGCTATTGAATCATACAGTGAAAGGTGACTTTACATGAAAACAATGAAGGTCTGCCATAACAGCTTTTCTTATTGCTATTTACAAATATGAAATGATGACTGACACAGCCAAGAATAACAGAAGCCAGCCTGCACCAGGGCCAGGCTCAAAAAGGATGCATTTAGATAATGGCTCAGTACAAACTCCATAAGTACAATTCCGGGAACTAAAAATGCTTCCAATTAAATTTAACTAACTTCTGCTAAAACACTCTAATTCGGAACAGTTGGTGCTGTCTGAATGGCTTATAGCAATATAGAGAGTGGTGCAGACATAGCAAGGGCTAATGCTAACCTGTACTACAACGTAAAAGGAACTGAAAAGACCTTTGCAGGTGCACTATGCTTTGTGCACACTGCTGTCTCAGAGCTAGCAGAAATTCTTTTTGCTAAAGGCTGACTTGCATGGCACATTTTCCATGGGAATCGAAGATCACGACATCTGTCAGGTAAAGTTCTTAAAGGGACACTAAAGGCAAATATTAAGTCAATGCACACTGTTAAAATACCACTGCAGAAACCTCACTGCACTTGCTTTGTGCTAAGAAGAGACTTATGTTGAATTCCAATGGCAGAGCCGGAGTGGGCAGCTGACTCCGTGAATGAGCACTCCACTACGGCATATAGCGATGCTGCCAAATCCGAAATTGGAACAAAAGCCCTGCAGTCAGAGCAAGGGAATGGCAAGCGGGCGCTCGTCCACACCATGCAACCAGATATGCAGCTTTCCAGCGTCCCTTGCGTGCCAGAGGAGATTATCATTTGCTGTCTCCGCCTGTTGCAACAGCTTCTGCATGGTGTATCGCGTCTAAACAGCGCGCACAACACTACGGGGATGTAGAGACGGACCATAATAGAAGATTTCTTTCCTAAAAAGCAGGGTAGATGCAAATATATATATAAAAAAGAAGAGACAAAAGTAACTTATAAATAAAAAGCACAAACAAAATAACACTTTACAAATCACTGACTTTCGCATTGTGGCTCTACACATATGGCTGTCAGCATCTGTGAAGAAAAGGACACACTCCCGAAGATAGCACATAGAGGGACAATTGAAACTACGACATACTAGAGGCCTAATGAAATGCACAAGGGGATGGGGCAAGTGGATCTGCCCAGAGTAGCAGTGAGTGAGTGAGTGAAAACTTTTATTGAGTCTTTCAAGAGTTTCGCGGTTACGAGGTCTCCGTCATCTTCATCTTCTTGGCGCTGGCGACTTGAGACTTCTCTTCAGCAAGGGTGGGCCCCTATTCCAAGGCTCCACTGAGTCGTGCTGCATCGCTCGCGTGCTGCACTAGGGCCCTTTGGGCCGTGAGCACGCTGCTGGTGAGCCGACTCTCCCATTGCTTCGCACTCGGGTGTTCGTGCTTGTGGAATGCTTTGTTGCGTTCGCACTCCCAGGTGATGTGGTAGAAAGTAGGTGTGGCACCGCACCAAGGGCAGGTGGCCCTGTATTGTGTCGGAAACATCTTATTGAGCACGTGTAAGTTGGGGAAGGAGTTTGTTTGTAGTCTGCGCCAGCTGGTCGCTTCCTCCTTTGAGAGGGCTTTGTGTGGTGGCGGATATCTAAATCTAGTTCCTCTATGTAAGTTCAGGGTCTCTGCGTATCCCCCCTCGCAAGCCTGTAGGTGGGTCTCCGGGGCATTCGACCGCCCTGCTCGGTGCGCTTCGCCTCGAGCTAGGCTGTCTGCCCTTTCGTTCCCCCCTATGCCTACGTAACCCAGGATCCAGATTACGTTGTGCCTGGACTTTTCCTTCTCGGCGGAGGTGGCTACGCTGAGTATTCTGAGGGCAGTTTTGCTGATTCTGCCCCTCGTGTAGTTCCTGCACACCTCTTTTGAGTCCGTCAGTAGAGAGTTTTAGAATAGGGGCCCCAAACCTTTTGGGGCCCCAAAGAAATAGCGTCGAAGCCACTGCGCATGCGCAAGACGCAAACTGTGTTTGGGTTTTGCGTTGGGAACGCTATTTCACCGATTTAGCGGGAGCCCAAATAGCGGCCCCAAAAGTTTTGCGTCGGCAAACATGGCGGCACCCATCGAAGCAACGGCTCACCTTAGCACAAAACTGGGTTCGATTCGCGGTAACGCGTGAAGTTCGCAAGCTAGAAGAAGTGACTGCGGTTATCGCTTTCTCTCAACTAGCGTGTGTTATGAAGATTGACTCATTAGACGCCGCTGATATTGAATTCGATTGTGGATTTTATGGCTCGTAGGCCTAACACGGCTAAGCTTGGCTGGTGAAGGCTAGTAAAGTTGGTTTGCTCAAAACTAAGCGCAACTAACTGTTTGCTGCTTACAGAATAACCTCTAAATTGTAATTAAACGTGAATACACGCAAGTCAAAATTATTATTCCTATCATAAAATGGTATATTTTATTTAATTATTTCTAATAGCTTTTCTTTGACGCCGTAGTGGCGCTGTCAGCGCAAGACGCTATCCGCAAACGTAAAACCCTATTCTAAAGCTCTTCACTCCTATGTGTCCCAACGCTAACACCCGCAAAGATCTTTGGGGCCCCAAGCTATTGGGGCCCCTATTCTGAAACTCCCTATTATGTTGAGATATCGGCCTGTTCCATAACCTTCCGCTGCCGCCAGCGCTACGGCAATCTCCTCGGCCTCCGCTGTGCCAGCGACCTTTGCCGTGGCACACGTGATCGGGTTTCCTTCCTTGTTACCACTACCGTCGTGGCCACGCGTTCTCTTCCGTGTGGATATACGGCGGCGTCCGTGTATACTGTATTGTCTAGCTGGGCTAGCGTTCTCGCAACGTATTCGGCCCTAGCTTTTCGCCTGTTTTCGTGTAGGTTGGGATCCATATTTTTTGGCAGTGGTCCCACATTAATGGTTTTCCTGAGGTGGTGCGGTACGTCCGCGTATCTGTCTGTCAGTCCGCTCCTATCCCGACCCAACCTCCTCAGGAGCCTTCGTCCCGTAGGGGTGCCTCTGAGTCTCGCGGTTTGCATACCCAGCAGAGCCTCGGCGAGCTCGCTGAAGGTGTTGCTGATGCCCAGCTGGAGCAACTTCTCGTTCGACGTGTTTCTGGGTAGGTGCAGAGCCGTCTTGTACGCCTTCCTGAGGATGGTGTCTGCTTGCTCTCTTTCTGCCTTGGTCGTCACGTGGTACGGCAGGGAGTACGTGACTCGGCTGACAATTAGGCTGTTGACTAGCTTGAGAGTGTCTTCTTCTTTCATTCCGTATCTCTTTTGGGAGACCCTATTGATCACGCGGCCCACCTGTTCCGCCGCCTTGCTCAGCAGGCTAATGGTGTGGCTGCACTTTCGGCTGCCTTGTAGTCACATGCCCAGGATCCTAATCATGTTCTTCTCCGGGATGTTCTGTCCCTCGACGGTTACCTCCAGTGTCGCTTGCGTTGGGTGCTTGCCGACCCTGAGGAGCTCCGACTTCTCCGTGGAGCATCGCAGTCCCCTTTCTCTGGTGTAGTTTTCCACGCAGGTTGCCGCTTCCTGCAGTTTTTCTTGCTTCTCTCCGAGTGATCCTTGGATGACCCAGACCGTGATGTCGTCGGCGCAAATCGCGTGCTGGATGCCTCGGATCTCCTTAAGTTTTCTTGCTAGGCCAATCATTGCCACGTTGAAGAGCACGGGCGATATGACAGATCCTTGGGGTGTGCCCTTGCACGGCATGGGGAAGACGTTGCTTCTCAGCTCGCCCAGCCCCACCGTCGCCGTTCTGTTGCTCAGGAAGTCCCTGACGTAATCGTGCACTCTCTTCTCGTAGTTGGTGTTGTTGATGCCCTCCATGATGGCCGCGTGGCTCACGTTGTCGAAGACCTCCTTTATGTCGAGGGCCATGACGATGTTTTCGCCCGTTTTCGGCATCGTCTCGAGCACTTCCTCCTTGAGTTGGAGCAGCACGTCTTGCGTTTAGAGGTTGGCTCTGAACCCGTATATGCTATCCGGGTACCATCGCTCGTTTTCCAAATGCGACTGGATTCTTGTGATCAATTTCTCGTACAGCTTGCCCAGGCACGACGTTACGGATATCGGCCTGAGATTTTCTATTTGGAGTTTCTTCCCTGGCTTCTGAATCATTACGACGACGGCGTGTTTCCACTCCGCCGGAACTCTTCCTTCTTGCCAGAGCTTGTTGAGGTAGGCCGTCAGTTGGTCGATGGCCTCGTCGCTGACATTTCTGATTAGCGAGTTCCGGATTTTGTCCGCCCCCGCCGCCGTGTTCTTGGTGGCCGATCTTATCGCCTCGATGACCTCTTCTCTCATGCTGGGTCGGTCCGTGGTAGGGTTTTCTTCGCCGCGGTATTCTTCCTTGTAGCTCTCGACCTGGTCTTTGCCGTAGCATTTGACCCGGACTTCCTCAAGGAGTTGTTCGTCCGTGCCTTCGTACTGGTGGACTAGTCAGTGTATCGACTTGCTGCCTTCTGATTTGTTTTTGCTCGGGTCCATGAGGGCCTTGAGGATCTGCCACGTTCTGGCCGTACTGATGATGCCGTTTAGCGAATTGCTAAATTGCTGCCACCCCTGTCTGGCCAGCTGCGTCGCGTACTCCACCGTTTGCTTGATGATGTCTGCAATTTTCTTTTTAAGCTTTCTGTTGAGTTTCTGTCTCTTCCACCTCTTGGTGAGCCCACGTCACGCCTCCCATAGCTTGAGGAGCTGCTTGTCCACCTCCGGCGTCTGTTCCGTCCTGTCTACTTCCTTCGTGTATAGGTCTTGGATTCGCCTGAGTTGTTGGCTCCACTCTTCCGCCGAAACGATGCTGCCTTCGAGCTGCTTGCAGTGCGCTCTAAAGGCGTCCCAGTCCGTCAGCCAAGCCGTGCCAATCTTCCTCCGGACGTTGTCCGCCACCGTGCTAATCCTTATTATGTGATGGTCGCTCCCAAGGTTCTCGAGCAGGTTTTCCCACTCCGCTTGTTTGGCGCCCCTGATAAAGATCAGGTCGGGACTTGTGTCTGGACTGACGCTATTCCCCTGCCTGGTCGGTTGGTTCTCGTCAGTTAGCAGCTCGCACCCTACGTTCTCTGCCGCCGTGCAGATGCCGCGCCCCTTTTTGTCCTCGTTAGTATAGCCCCACTCGGACTCTTGGCGTTAAAGTCGCCTGCAATGATTAGAGTATTCTGCCCCGCGAACTTTTTCGCCTCCGCAAAGAGCCTAATAAAGGTCCTCTTTGTTTGTCTGGGTGGGCTATATAGATTTACGATGTAGGTGCTCTTGGCTTTTCTTTTCTTTCTGGGAATTATCTCCGTGATTACGTGCTCTATTTGGTTATCCTCTATCTCTTTGTGTGCTATGGCTACTATTTGTTTGCTTATGAGGGTCGCGGTGCGGCCGCTCTTTTGACATGTGTAGCCCCTGAGCGTTGGGGTGTTGTTTGTTTCTTGCAACATGATTACATCTGGTGGGGTTCCTCTGGTGTATATGAATTGCTGTAGGAGGCCCTGCTTGCGCTTGTACCCCCTGCAGTTCCATTGCCAGATTTCTAAGTGTTGTTGTTTCCGTTCTGCCATGTCTGATTATTGTTGGTTGCGTTGGGGGTTTCTGCGCCGAACCTACGTTCGTTGTATAGTCTGTCTCTGGCGTCGTTGGTGGTTCTTTGCGTATTCTGATTCTTTATGTAATTTCGGAAACTCTGCTCTTGCAGGGCAAACTTTTGTTGTGTTTGCTGTATTTCGCTTTGCATCTGTTGCATTTGACTTTGCACCTGGCTCTGTAGATTCATTATGAGACTTCTGATGTCGTCAATGGGGTTCCCCTTTTCGTTGTTTTGTTGTGCCAGCTCCATGGTCTGGGGTGGCGGAGAAGGTGTGCTAGTCGGTGTATAACCTGCCCTCATTTCTTGTTTTTCCCTGATTAAGTCGTTTAGCTGTTTCTTTAATTGTCTCGATTCCTCACGACTTTGCTCGAGTTCGCGCCTGGGACTTTTGATTTCTTCAATTAGTTGTATGTCTTGTGTTGTTTGTGTGTTGTTCGAGTGCGGTGCAAAAAGCGATTTGGGAGGGCTGTCTCCCCAGCTCACCTTAACTCCTCCGCCGCTCTTCTTTTGCTGCTGTTTCTGCTGCAGCTGCTTCTTGTCGGTGTTGCCCAGGGGTCGGTATGACTCGTCCCGGACGGACCCTGGGCTTCGGCTGCGGCTCCGCGATCCGCTTCGGCCCGGGCCCTGGCTTTCGTCCCGGAACCATCGTGGTCTTCTTCCTCGGCTTCGTCTTCTGCTGCGCCGTAGCTGCTGCTGGGTGCCCCATCGCAGCTCGCTCGCTGACTTGAGGCGTTGTTTGCAGTCTCTAGTACCCACCGCGTGGTCGCCGCCGCATAGCAGGCACTTGGGCGTGCACTGGTGCACCTCCTCCGGGTTTTGGCAGCCGCGCTGTCTGCAGGTCCTGGTTTCCGGGTTCGGGCAGACGTCCATTCGGTGCCCTTGTTGGCTGCAGGCGTAGCACACCTGCCTCGTCGGCCGATACGAGTAGCACCACATATCCCCACCGTAGTACAGCACCTGTTTCGGGAGGATGGGTCCGTCGAAGGTGATGACGGCCGTGCTGGATCTCCCAAGCATTCTGGCTGCAAGGATCTTCACGCCTTGCTTGCGGACTCTGAGGTTGGTGTTGAGTTCTTCCGGCGAGGTCGCCGGGTCCACGCCGTGGATGAGCCCGCGCAACGTGCCTTCTGGCGTCGCCACGTGAGCGTTGACGGCGTAGTTCTTGCCCCCCAAGCTCAGCTGCGTGATGCACCTAATCGTCTGGGCCGCCTCTTCGTTGTCGGTGCTGCTGATGATGATATTGGATGCGTTGCGCAGTCGGATGATGAGGTCTTCCGCCTTACATCCTTGCTCGGTGGCCGCGACCACCGCTCGCGCCACCTGGTGTGTCTGCAGGCTTTTAACAGCCAGTCCCCTCGGCCGAAGGACTATCTTAAGGCCGTCTCTGGGGAGCGGTGGCAGTCTCCTCCTCGGCGCTCCTCCTCTCTCTCTCTTCTTCTCCGGAGCAGTTGGCGCACCATCTGTGACCTTCGCCGCGCCTGGGGAATTTCCATTCCCCGGCGTTCCCGCCAAAACTTGCTGCTTGTTATCGCTGCGTTGGCGTCTTTTCTGCCTTCTTGACATGGCGATTTCCCAATCTGCGTCGGTTCCGCCACTGTTGCTTACTTGTGAGCTTTGTGTCGATGGGGTGCTGCTCCCTAGGGCTTGGTGGCTGCCTACCGCCGCGGGTCCGCCTCGGACTAGCTGCTGCTCGGGAGCCGCCTCGGTGGTGTCTTGGAGGTCTTCCTACATGATTTCTTGCGATTCGGCCGAAAATCTTGTCGGGCCTGTCGCTGAGGGTCGGTCGTAGATGGGGTTGCTTGCTCGGGACATCGCTCCGGGTCTTCTCTACCTCGGGCCGAGGCCGGGGAGGCCGCGGAGCCCCGCTACTGCTCTAGGTCTTGTTAGGCTTACCGCCCGGTCGGCCACATGGCAAATTCAAATGCCGATAAAATCCAAAATATTGGACCCACCAGCTTGAACTTGGGGTCCTCGTGGTCCTCTTCACTTCCGGCGTCGATCCCAGCCAAAATTTTGGTGGTCCAGTAGGGATGAACGGGTCAAAAAGCCCAAAAACTATGGAAAACTAGCACCATCAGCCGATTGTTTGTCTCTTGGCAGGAAGGTGAAACATGACTTCAAAGGCTTGCTCATAAGTGGTGGCTCCAGCATAGCTATCAGAATCATTGCTAAACGAATCTAAATTTGTAGTGTCACATTCAGAGCTGTCGCTCTCAAGCAGTGCAGGGAAGAATGCGCGACGCAATATAGCGGTGTACATTGCATCTGTCAATACCGGCGTCCCGGCATAATAGAGACATGTTGGGAAAAAACAGGAAATGTGTCAGCTGAGCCGCGAGTGCTCTCAATCTGCCATTGGAACACTCAATTGGTGCTCCCGATCTGTAATTGGAACAGTGTTGTTCCAAAAAGAGCAAAAAATGCTGCTCCAGAAGTGCTCCAAATCTGCCATTGGAATTTGCTATTAGTTTAAGAGGAAATCGTGTCTGAAGGGTCCGCATTCCTTTAGAGAAACTCAAATCACCTGCCCCTGAGCAGAAAGTGGTAACATTGCATACGCCATTGTCATCAGTGAGTAAAACAGCGCCCAACAGAGGGCACTACAATTTCTTTCCACAACACACAAACACGCGGCCATAGAAAATTCTTCCTCATTAGACAGTTTCAAAAAGCAGTTGCTACCATTTATCAATACCTAGTACTCTGAATTTTTATCATGTGTTTGTTGCTTTATATTGTAAAGGATTGATGTTATAACTGTGTTTGTTTTTCATTCTTCTAAAATTTTGTCTATCTGTATTTTCTTATGTATTGCTGTTGTACTTGGCATTTACCGCTTTTATAACTTCATGACAGAAGGTCCCCATGCAGCCTTGTGCTCTGGGGCCTCCTTCCGTAAATTTATCTGTGTAATTCTTTTATTCGTGAAATAAACGCAGATTGATAGAGAAACCATGCCAAGACAGTACACGTATGTAGATGTAGTTATGTGCAGGGCAGCACATATATAACAGGAATATCTGATGTGCTTATTTGTACTAAAATAATCTGGCATTCTGATGCCACAACTCATGTGATGATGATGTGATCAATAATCTGATGCCACAACATCATGTGACATGGCATTCTCTGCGACTTGCAGTTCATGCGAGTTTTGCAAGCCAGCAAAACCAGCACAGCATTATGCGATAACGAAACTACTGAAACTCGAAAGCATGAGTGACGCAGAGTCAAGCAAAAACGAGACCTTTCGACTGTCCGCGTTGTTGCCAAAAGTAACGTGAATGAGTTTTTCCCCTAAAATCGAATAGAACTGAACAAGCAGTACTTCTTCCGTTTTATAATGCAATGTAATGATCTTTTTTTATTACAAGTCGTTCAGTGCTAGTGACGGAACTGTAATGAGGCGTGCCTATGTTATCGGGCTAGTACTTGAATGTACCGGGGGCCGGTCACGACGCGTGTCTTGCATTTACTTCAATTTTTTATTACTAAAGCTGTGTTTGCGATAATATCAACATCTTATACATTCTCAAGAATGAATCTATCACTTTAATTTGACTTAATACTTGCCTTTAGTGTCCCTTTAATGCCTGCCCGCACGTTTTCATGTGGGTCACGGCTTTCGAAAAAAGAATGATGCGAAAAATTTGCTAACGAATTAGATTTCTAACAGCACACAATTCATATGAATTCATCAATTGGATGCGAGGCATGCTACAGCAGGCTACCCGTGTTTCATATCTAGCAGGGTAACAAATGACCTGCAAGTATCTTTTCGATACAATCAAAACTATAACCATTCGTGATATTTCTGCACAGAAAATTAATTGCATTCTCACTATAGTGTTCTCTTTTTGCTAAGATTATCTTCATGGTAAGAGGCAACCACAGCAGAGTACCATGCCAAGGCCATGGCTGTTACTGTTGGATTATGGCCATATATATGACCATTGGAGAGACCAAGGCATGCACAGCTCAGTTTCTAGTGCAAGAAATGTTTCATGCAGAGCAGGCTTAACAGACAATAGGCAATGAAAGAGAAACTAGCCAAACTGTAACAAAAAAGAAATGTGACTACACACAGGCCATATCATGTCGTTGGGTGTTCCCAGCAAATCAATGATCAGTTCCAGTTGGTGAATCTCGGAGCGCCCTGGTAGCAGGGGCTTATGTAACAGCAACTCCCCCAGGACACAGCCAGCAGCCCTTGTAACATGGAAGCATACAAGTTAGATACATGGCTTGGTTTATTCTATCACCAGGATGGCTTGTTTTTAACATTATACCCTACCATATGTCAATGGCTGTGGTCTGGGTCTTGGCTTGCAGCAGCAGTTCTGGTGCCCGATACCTGAGAAAATAGGTGTCCAAATTATAGCATGCACAGCAGGCAACAGAGTGATGACAACAAAGCTAGTAGTGCAGGTTATCCATACTATGAGGTACAAATAATCAATCCACACATATACTTCCATCTGCTATAACAGACAACTGCCAGCTTTCTTGACTCCTGTGAGGCTACAATGCTCCTTCAAATGTTGGCTTCATTGAGACAATACTAGATTAATTTCATGAGTTTCACTACACCAACACTGCTTCAAAGGTTGTTGGTCCTTAGCAGGCTAAAGGGCAACTCCAGTAAGAACTGCACAGTTTTTTTTACTGCGGCAAAACAGCTTAGCCCTTGATATGAAGAGGCAAGGAAGTGAGGATAAAGATCGTACAACAGGAGCACAGTTCAGGAGACTCACACCACCACTTTCCCCAACGCTATTGCAAGAAAACCATATAGCAGAAGACAATTACAGCACAAATGCTAATTTCATCATCATCATCATGAACCTATTTTAAAGGGACACAAAAGGCAAATATTAAGTCAAGCTAAAGTGATAGATTAGTGCTCGAGAATCTCTAAGGCGTCAATATTATCACAAACAGAGCCTTAATAATAGAGAAATTGAGGTCTATGCAGGACATGATTAGAGACTCCCCCGGGACATTCAAGTACTTGCCCGATAACGAAAGCACTCCTCGGTTAAATTCCGTCACTAGTACTCAACCATTCGTTGCAAAAAAAAAAAAAAAAAAAGGACCACATCCTTGTATTGTATTATAAGACGAAATAAAATGCTACTTCTCCAGTTCTATTTCATGTTTGGAAAAAACTCATTGAAATTACCCTTGACAACGATGCGGGCAGTCGAAAGGTTTCATTTTTGTTCGACTCCGCGCCGCCCACGTTTCACTAGTTTCGTTATTGCATAGTGCTACGCTGCTTTTGTTGGCTCGTGAAACTCGCACAAACTGCAAGTAGCAGAGGACTCAACTTCCATGTGATGTCATGGGACGTCCCAACGGTCTACACCACTTGACCAAACACCAGCTGCAGCGGCGAATCCACAGCACTGTCTGCTCGGTACTGCCGTCTGTCAGGCGCCGTTTTACTCACTGATGGCAGCAAAGGGTGGTATGGTGTATGCAACGTCATCACTCCCCCGGTTGGGTGGCGGGAGATTTGAATTTCAAAAAAGGCATTTGGACTCTTCAGATGCAATTTTCTCGTTAACTAAGTCTTTTCTTGGCACGAGACAAGCGTTGAGAGGTTTCTGGAATGGCATTTAAACAGTCCACATCAACTTAGTATTTGCCTTTAGTGTCCCTTTAAGTCCACTGTAGGATGAAGGCCTCTCCCTCCAATATCCAATTACCCCTGTGCTGCGCCAACTGGTTCCAACTTGCGCCTGCGAATTTTTTAATTTCATCACCCCACCTACTCTTTTTCCATCCTTGACTGCGTTTCACTTCTCTGGGCACCTATTCTGTAACCAGGGTGTCTACCAAGTTGACATTTCCAAATTCCCTGAGTTTTCCAGGTTTTCCCTGAGCACCTTCGCAATATTCCCTGAATGAGCCAGAACTTTGATGTCAAGACAGGCTGACACCATGTTGCCCGATGCTGTCACTCTCTAGTAAGCATGTTGAAACAACAAAATGACTTAATCCAGTTTGAATACTAAGGAGTAATATCTGTTTATTTTAAGGGGGGACATGGCAATGAAAAAAATTTTTTTTTACTTATGGGAATAAATTGACGAAATTTGGCATGCAGGTGTGCTTTGTTATGCTGACATCATAACTGAAATCAGTTTTGAGCTATCTATTATAGTTCTTGAGTTAGAACACTTGACATCCTCAATTGGTCATCCCTCAAATTAATTAATTACACATAAGTTTGTCAAGATTTTCATACCAGCATGTTCAAAAAAGACCATTATGTGCAATAAAGCTATTGGTTTATTTTTTAAATGCCGAAATAAGCACAAAAGCTTTTTTTGAGCTTTTCTGTGCATGTTGTCTTACTAACGACCTTTGCAAAAAACTCATTATAAATTTTTGTATGAGGTGCAGATGAAAATGGACAGCTCTATTGCACTGATCAATGTTTCACGATCAAAGTGCGAAAGACAGAATGATTCTGTCTTCATTCATTGTGAAATTGCACTGGGATTACTGAAAGCAACTGCACAAAAAGTGAAAGCTGAGCAAACAGGGCTCAAAGTTTTACTTGCTGGAAACATCAAAATATTTACTTTGAGCACCTAAAACCCGCCTGCAATGTAGTCCTTTGGCAGCGAGGACACATTTTCTTTACATTTTGAGGTAATTTTTCGCTTCTTTACAGCAGTTTCATGTGCCTTCGTTGCCTTTTTGATAAGTCGTGCATCCTTTTCAGCAGCCCGCCGCAGTGAACACGATCCTGGACTGTATCCCAGTTGCAACGTAATTGTTTGCAGTGCTCTTTCACAGCCAGCATTGAAACGGCAAACTGCATCTGTCACAGCACTTTCAACACTCAGGAGTGAAGCAAACTGATTTTTTGATTGGAGTGACCAAATGACATTGTTCAGTGACTTGATGGCATTCTGCGTTTTGCCTTGCTGGCATCTTTCAAGGAGTTCTCTTGCAGATAGACGTTTATATAAAGGCAGGAGTGCTGCTCGAACATGTGCAGGAATCTGCAGCTTGTGCGCAGGGGCTGGTTGACCTGAGGCCACCGCAGAATTAAACTTTCACCAAGAGTTCACGCCAGTGGGACAGTGCTCATGATGCGGCTCATCATCGGTAGATGTTACATGGTGAAAAGTAGCCATGATGGCCTTTTCCATAGCAGGCACATCATTTGGGTTACTTTTTATGGCTAAGCCATAATAGTTTGTGAGTTTTTTAATTAAACCCTGCGTTAGGCAGCCCTTTCCACTCATGCTGAGCTCACGGTCCTTGCTCTTGCTTTTCTCAACAAGGTTGCGCAAAGCAGTTCCCATTCTTTTCTTCACGTGATTCACACACTCTTGTTTGTGTGTGGGTATGAAACCATACACTTTCTCTTCACTGAGGGCAATATAAGTGCGGCTATCCCCATCACAAAGGACATTTGTGTAACGGAGCTGTTGTTTCTGAAGAGACCGCTGAAACATGGTTTTTGCCGCAATTATTTCCATTTGCCCTGCACTTGCCTCGGTGTTTTTTTGACATTGCGGTCGGTGTTCTTCATGCCACTCTGAATAAATACTGTCTCCAGGCTTGGGGCCAAGAGAAAGTTCATGGCAATAATAGGAGAGGACACAGTGGTCCAAGACAAGGCCAGAATATAATTCAATAACACAGCCAACACCAATGTGACTTGTGTGGCCCCTTGTCATCCAAGTGCCATAATAGATCACATCAACGTTGCCTGGGGCGCATCCAAGTTCCCTGTAGATCTCGCGCACCTTCTGTGCACTTTCGGACTCTATTGTCATGGCTGCTGAGGCAGTGGCAGGGTGACTGTGCCTACGGTGCAGCCTTGCATAGCATTTGTGATGCAGTCCTTGATGAGAAATGTCCATGTGGGAGAAAACATCATTCAGTGTGGCTTCCTTTTTGCCTACTGACTGCACAGCTCTCAGTACACGAACATTCACCTCAAAAGGGTTGATCTTCTGAGTGCCAGCACATCTTGCAGATGACCACTTTTTGCTTATCACCCCACAGTCGTCACACAGCAGTTCCACTTTAGTCGCAAGCCCAAGACATAGCCCAGTTTCAACACGAATTGGCGTTTTCCCGCACTGAGTGCAGCTTGCTGCACGTTAGCAGCTCGTTTAAGAGTGCTTTATGTACAATGAAAAATGATGACTTGGGAACCACGTCGTCAGCACACTCTCCTTCTTTCAAAAGCTGAAATTTCCTCTTTGTTGCAGAGGTAGATGACAGCGCATTCAAAACATCCGCTCTTGTCTCCGCTTGTTTCGCAATCTCTTCATTCGTGAGAATTGGAGCTGAAATTCGCAGCTGAATATTTGACGCGACGTCCGCTCTCGCCGATGTCACATTGCCGTCACGACCACGCGCGGGTGCGCCTTCACCAGCGCACGCGGGCGTGTCGTCACCACAGCCCACGGTCGCGTTGTCATCGGCGCACATGGTCGCGTGATCACCACCGCACCCAGTCGCGTCGTCAACACAGCCCACGGTCGCCTCGTCAGCACAGCCCACGGTCGCGTCGTCAACACAGCCCACGGTCACGTCGTCACCAGCACACCCGGTCGCGTTGTCAGCACTGCACGCAGACGCGCTTTCCCGATCATCCGCGTGCGCCGGTCGCACCTTGTCGACACGGGCAGCGGCATCCGTTTCTGCGGGTAGTTTTCGCCTTCTGGTCCACGCCTTTCGTCGTTTTCCGTACTCGGAACTTGCCTCCTTTGGGGCTCATCAGGGAACACACGCGTTAGGGTAGTTCGGCTGCCACGATGGTCAAGCCATAAGAGTTTCTCACTATAACACCTAGAGAGAAATCTGGCGCCACCGTCCATGGGAGTTTCTTAAGGGGGCACCGTGCCGTCATGGGAATGACGGTATATGTGTCTGCGAGGCTTGTGTTGGCTGGTGTTGTAAGAGGCTTCGTCTAAAACGTGGATATGGCTACGCAAATAACGCGTTCTCAAAGTAAAATCTTCATAAAATGTTTCCATTCACTCATATTACATCTTTACTCACCCACGATGCATGACCAAGCGAAGAAAAGCAAGAACAGACGACCAGCTGTTTCAAAGCGAGCGCGAACCTTGTCATCTGTCCTCCAACTTTAGCGGCCCGCTGATACTTTTTACGTAACATGTAGTCGTACACACAATAACAAGTTCTCATAGTTAAACAAAACATGTTTTCGCGTAATAATAAAGCTAAAACAGCTTTTCACGTGCTGTTCTAGTAGAAAATGAATCATTGTGACAGGCGAAACGGTATTTGCCAAGCGCGTCTTCAAGGTGTCCTGTCTCTGCGAGAACGATGCCAATCCGAATCCACAATATACAGTAGAACCCCGCTGTTACGTTCCTCACTGCTGTGTTTTCCCGGCTGCTACGTCGCTTTCATCCGGTCCCGGCATAGCTTCCATAGGATCCAATGTATAAGGAACCCCGCTGTTACGTAGTAGCTGTGAAAACGTTCCCGCATGATGCGTCGCAACCCGAACCCGCCTGGGCTAAAGTAGGCAACGCGCTTCAACCGCCATTTTGGCTTTTGACGAGTTTTGACTGGGCTTGGCTATTGAAGTGGCTGCAAGAAGCCGCACGCCAGTTCGAGAGGCCGCCACTAGGTGGCCATTCGTGAAAAATGCTCTCACTATCATCACTGTGATTACGGTCACCGCATGGTTTTTGTTGGGCGGGTCGACACACGGAGGAAGGAAACTCAGGAGAGGCCCTGACGTCACTCTTAGGGAGGCTATAGCTAAAGAGAAGCCGGAAGTTGGCGTTGCTCTGCCTATCGGGCCAGTTCTCCTCTCTTGTTTACATTTCTCGCGAAACCATGCAGTGCTAGCAGGGCTGCGTGCAACCGGGCTGCTCGGACGCGCGTGCTCCGCAGCAATACTAAACAAACGTTAGCACGTTAGCATGATTACGCCAAAGAGGGCAAAATTTCCCGCGAGTATTCATTCGTCCATTGCCGTTGCCTGGCGTGGTGACGACGAGGAGCACGAGCCGCATGATGCCGGGGGGTTGCCAAATCCTAGCTTTGGAGAAGCCGTCGCGGCTCTGGACCTCCTCCGCAGGTACGTCGCACCTCACAGCGACGCTGACAGCAATGCGGCCTTCCAGGCTATTGAGAAACGTGTGGTGATTTCTAGCGAGCGAAAGAAATGGCAAGCCACCATTCTAGACTCTTTTTAAGTCCTAAGTGCACCCTGTGGAAATAAATTGTCTATAGTTGAAACTGCACTTTTCTCATTCATTTTCGGAGCTTTCCTCACTGTTGCGTTTTCCCGGCTGTTACGTTTTTTTTCCTCGGTCCGGTGAAAAACGTATGAACGGGGTTCCACTGTACCGGCATTCCCATGCATACCACAGCGCAGCAGCGCCAGATTTCCCTCTAGGTAATGTAGTGAGAAACTCTATGGCCGAACTATGGTGGCTAGAGGGGGAGGTGTCAGCATCGGCTGGGCTGCGCCGCGTATGGCGGTGCGGCATTTTTCCATGACAGCGACAGGTGGCACGCTCGTCGTCTCCGAGATGCCTAGCGTGATGTGTTTGAGCAATCTCTCCGGCTCCAAGCGCGCGTCGTGAAGTCTGTGGTGAAGTTAGCTTCGCCTTCCCCGCTTTTGTTTGCTTGTCATAAGGAGTTCTGAGTAGCCTTCTTGACCCACGTTCTGGAAAAATTTGGTCAGTATGCAGAGTCAGCTGGATGATCTCCTGGATGTGGGCCACCTAAATGAAGTTCACGAGATGGTAAAGCATTGTGATGCAATGCCAGATCATCGTGAAATGGTGGGATCAAATAGCGACTCTCGCATACCCTACTAAGTTAGCGGGTATGTTACCAGGAAAATGCTAATGAGAACAAAGCGCAAAGAGTGTTCTCTAGCAAGCAAAAGTCTTCAAGCAAAAGACTCACGCTTGCTTCCGGTAGAGTTGTGCCTTACCAACCACATGGATAGAGGTGGCCTACTTTACCCATCTCAGGCACTAACAGACTTAGTTCCTGCGATGGAAGATGCCTTCATGCATTGTTTCAGCTTTAAGTTGAAGGCTGACAGCATCATGGGCCTTATTTCCTGCCTAGTCAATAAATAAGCTGGATATGGTTGGCTGTGTGCAGCATAGCGTAGAAATCACCAACCAAGTGATACAGTTTTTTGTCATCACGAGGTTGCACATCCTTGACACAGGAGAGAATGCATCGAAGCAAGGGAAGCGAGAAAAAATGAAGTACCTCAAGTTGAGGCGCACAACATAACTGCATAACTGCAAAGTTTATACCAGCAAGACCAACATAAAGCGTTTGTATATGTAAAACAGGAATTGTTCACATCACATTGTATGCCCAGAAATATCTGCATATCTGAACAGAATTTCCCACCCGACAAATTATTGTTTGCACTGCACATTGTTCACCGTTTCTGGGTATATACCTCCATTATATATTTGATTTGCACTCCATTTCGTGTCATATTGTTTGTTTGAGAGCTAACGACCATGTACTATATAGAGTCGTGTGTATTATTTTATTAACAATAAATATTCTTTAAGGCATTTTTGGCATTATTTGAGCGGTACTAAATATGCGTACTTAGTTCTTTGCAGGTTTCTAATATTGGAAACCAAATTTCCCTTAACGCTCTCATTATGCTGAGTTTTGACCATTGGTGCCTACAGTTCTACCTGTCATTGCAAAATTAAATAAACTTGAAATAATCATGGTTCACTCGAGTGGCCCGTTTCAACTGAGGCGCGCACTTCAATGAGGCACGCACCAACCAGTAGACGATTAGGACAAGCGCCTGTAGCTCAAGACACTAATAAAGTCACGCCAGACAGAACTGCATACGGCACCCCATAATAGTCTCTTAAAATGTTAAAGCGGCACTGGCAAACTGCAAACAACCGCCTACTGCGGAAGCTTTCTGCTTGGTGCAATTATGAGTTTCACAAGTGTTGCACTGAGCGCGAAGCTAAAGCGCGGCGATAAAATGTCCAAAATTTAGTACATAGTATGTTAGGCCAGCTGCAGTGATAAAGTCGCCTAGCCTTTAAAATGATTTTCCGATGCGCGTATTGCGCCCCAAGAAGGCGCGGAGCGAGAAAGCACTTCACAGCGGAACCAAATAACCGCAGCAGACCTTAGCCAGCGTACGGGAGGCATCTCGGAGCCAACAGCAGCGCCGCCGCATCGTCCTGAAAAAATGCTGCCTCTCCGGCGCTCCGATGCCGACACCTCCCCATCTAGCCACCATAGCCGAGCTATCCGCGGTGCGACGGCGCCTTCCGAGGCCCGATTTTTTCGCAATTTTTGATAACGGCGCTCTACGAAAGTGCTGTTTTCTCAATTTCTACCGCGTATTTTGTTATAATATTTCACCACAAGGTAAAAGAAGGTCCGAGGATTGCGAAAAAAAATAAATAGGAAAATAGAAAATTTTGACCATTTCGACCACTTCAATTGCCGCATCCTCTCTTAAAAGGAAAACAGAAGGAAGGAATTAGTAAAATGCACAGTGAAAAAAATGGTAAAACACATTCCAAATTGAGTCGAATATTTTCAAATACGAATGAAAAGGAGATGCATACATAAGTAAATATTTTTGAATATGAGCTATTTCTATCAACTGATAGCAAGCTCATCGGTATGAGGCCTGAATGTTGTCCCAACTAAGATTCTCTCTCAACAGCTGGGAAGTCAACCTCAACTGTCCTGACATACTCTCAGCCCGTACACAACATCTCAGTGTTTGGTTTCACTGCTTTAAAGAGTTTATTTCGGTTTGGATGAGGGACAACTGCATCTCGGTGTCAGCCAACACTTTCTTTTTTGAGCTCAAGCTCCTTGAAAGAGGCAGCGACACACTTCCTTCCTCATTCATCCTTCAATGCGTCGGTCCTTTCTGTTCTCATCCTCCTTCTGCCACGCATTCACCCCATGGATCGTTTGAAGCACCCTCTTGGTCAGTTGTATAGTCAACGTCCAATTTTTCAGACTCCCTAGGGTCTACAAAAACATCAGAAAAATCGGGCAGTCCTAAAAAAATGAAAGCATGTCTTTAACTGCCCTTAAGAGCTAAAATTGCCACAGGCACGTCCGAAAAAGCTCTTAAGGCCTGCCAGTACACTTATTAGGCATATCAGTACTCGTACTGTGACAGAAGACGGGGGTGCACACGTGTATAATTAAGGAATACATACTGTGTACTATGACAATTGTCCCTTCCCACATTTGTTATGCTTCACCGCGTAACACTGCTGTTCTGAGTTTCGAAGACTGGCATTACACAACGCGCTGCGAGCTTCAAAGTCAATCACGAGGTTTACAAAGGCGGAGTCGGTGCCATTGCTGACAGCGGCAAATTCTTTCAATGAAAAACATGGCACTGCAGGGCAAGGAGCTTAATAGCGAATGTAGAAGCAGCTAGGCCTAATGTTGCCGCGGTGGTGGATACGGCTGCTAGCGGATCTGCGTTCGAGTGCCGGTTTGAGGCGGCGAGATAATCAAAATGGCGGCGGTGGTGGCTTTGATTAACGCCATTTCAGACCTGCAGTCAGGGCAATATGCATTGACTATATCGAGTACGTGGTGGTGCCGCAAAGCCGTGCAAATTATCGGGCATGTTTGAAAAATCGGTTAAGTGGTCTGGCAATACCTTGTGCCGATGACACGGCGTCAATGACGATTCGTTGCGATTCCTCTGTTACTGGAGCCAGCATTAACATGACTTTCGTTCCCTTTCAATAAAGTTACAGCTAGTTTTACCTGATAGAAGCACAAATTCCAAGTTTTCCCTGTGTATTTCCAGACTATTCAAATTCCCTGAGAATGCCCGGTTTTCCCAGTTGGTAGACACCCTGGTAACCCTAACGGTCCACCGCTTATCTAACCTTTAGAATGAATGTTAAAATCTAGCTGTAGTTACGACTACTGTAGTAATCTAGACATTACCATTTACATGAAGAAATGCACTAATTACGAAACTTCCGAAAAAACTCACCAAAGTGTGACTACACGTGGTGTCATAGGCTTCACAGGAAGACCATACTTTCTTGCAAGTCCAAAATCAGCTGCAAAATAAAAGCAGAAACATAACGAAAGACTAAAAGGGCAAGCAGTGGCTAACAAACATGCAATTACGGCTCCCAACAGGAATAGCGTAAAGCAAGAAGAGATTTTTGTTATTCTAGCTGGTGTTCGATACTGCATAATACAACAAGTATTGTGAAACAAGGCACCAGAAGTGGTACACAGGACAGGTAGTACTACCAACCAAATGCAGGGTTCCTTGTGGGATTTGTACAATTTATACCGTGAACATTTGTCATGGGCATAAAACAGCGTTGTCAGATGCTTAAAACAAAGAACGAAAACCTAGAAAACGGATAAACAACTAACAAATCAAACCACAATGCATGATCAAATATTTGCATCTCATATGTATTCAACACTACAAAAGCAGCATTGATACACGTTCGCTTTACAAGAGTACACTTCCAGAAGTTCTAAAGCAACTGTATTCTAGCTTCTGTTAGCATCTCAATCAAATCAAGGCAGACAACCAGAGGCAAGACAATGAACCAGTAAATGTGCTCAGTGATTGCACATCAACAAAAGACACATTCCTTCACCCTGTCATATACACAATCACCCATTGGGTCCATGCATAACCTTCCACAAAATACAGTTAAACGGTTTTATAACAGATACTCAAAACCACCGAAATCATTCATTATACAGATGGCTTTGCTATAAAGATCAAGTACCGTACCACTTTCGCTAGAGCAGACTAAGCATGTTCAGTAAAATAAAATCATTATTTAATATAAATTCAAGGCATACTTAGTGAATGAAGTCGACATTTTTTTTCTGCACACTTCCTGCAACAGAATGTATGAAGCACGGCTGCCCTTATGTCATTGAGGTTCACACAAGCTTTGCGGCAATACCCGGGAGTGATGAAAGTATGGCTGTAGAGTGTCAAATGCCGCTATTGCCACCACTGTCATCATTTTTTTTTCATTTTCAGGCTCTTTATTACTGTTGCCTTTATCGACCTTTGCCCCTTTCCCATCCTTGTTGGCTTTGGCGACATCATTGGTCATAAGTTCTGGGCAACTCACTACATAGTCAACCTCAACATATTCGTCAGCTGTCACACTCATTCCTGTGTTGCAACAAAAGGCATATGACTTAAGCGATCCCTGGAGCTGTGCAACAAAACTAAAATAAATGCTGTGATCAGCACACTCATCAAGCAAGTCACTAGTTCTAGCACTGACCACAGCTCAGTGGCAGTTGGGGAGGGCAGTGGCGGCACCCCTAGGTGCATTTGTTGTAAAGCAACAAGTTAGCTGTCAGGGGCATCTAAATTCCTTTGTTATACAGGCAAATTTGTTGTATCAGTCCTTGCTGTAGAGGCTTTTCACAATACCCATAAAAGAAAGAAATAGGGTAGTGACACACATAATCTTTCATTATATCGGCAATTTCATTGTAGAGGCGTTTGACTGTAGTGGGATGTCATACAGTATAGTAATACAGTCTACACTCTTTACAATGGACACTCCTATGACAGACTTTCGGATATAAAGGACCATATTTCAACCTTAGTTTGCTCTAGCTATTTTATTAATGAAGTTCGCTTTTAAAGGACTACGCTACAACGGACTATTGGCTTCAGCAGACGCAATTAGCAGCAACATTTCTCAAAATCAGGCGTATAAAATGGACTTTTGCCGTGTTGACATGGGCTGGCAACTGACCTGCGAGGGTCAGCCGATGATCAGGCTAAATATCATGCATGCGAGAGAAGGAGGAAAACGGGACTGAAGCGCGCCGTCTTAGCGCGTGAGGCACAAGGGGGGGGGGGTTCTATTTCAGTGGCTGCTATTAATAGCATGGCCACGCAGGCGCCGTATTTTGAAAGCGATCTGCAATGTAGACAAAGTGCACGCCCGCGCGGGCCTCATTTTCAAAGTGATCTGCGACGTGGACAAGATGCGCCCAGTGCCGGTAGCTTAGTATGTGCTGTGCTTTGGACATTTAGTTCGCGTTGAAGCGAGAGACTGCATGAAGATCAATTCGCTCGCTGTTGCTGCCGCACTTCCTCACTGCAATGTTTTGACAGCGACTTTCTGCGGTCATCGAGCGAGATGTGTTCATGTTTACCTGTGCGCGCATGACACGGTGCTTGTTAATTTAGTTAGTAAGCTAATGTTTACAACTTTCTACGGCCGATAAAACTACTATCCTTACTTCACAAAGCTATCTACTAATTTGCTATCACAAACGATGCTTCTCCTTTCGGGCGAAACTAACTTTTTTGTTAGTTAGTTTTTTACGTTGGATGTTCGTCACTCACTCTTTGCAATAACGTTACACATCCTGACCAAAGTTTTGGAAGTGAGGAGTTTCGGATATTACGAACTTCGGATAGAACGGACATTTTTTATCGGATTATCAGGGGCAGTTGTAACGAGAGTCGACTGTAATGCAATCAATAAAAAACTGGGGTGTCTTTCTAACACAACTTCGTCTTGTTAATTGGTAAAACACACTCAAGAACTTGCATGCAAGCTTGCACAGAGCAGAGAAAGCAAAAGAAGTATTGTACCAACTGGTGGCGCATTACATGAAGCAGGTCGCCCCTACTTTAGTCTAAGCACATGTGCTGTGCATCTGCTTTAGCCCTGATCTATTCTGTGGTACCTGTTATACTATTATGGATAGGACCCTGCATTTTCGTTTAAAACAGAAACACACCTAAAGAATATGCCAAATTAGGTTCTAACGGGGAAAAAAGAAAACCTCACAATTTGGCTCATAAAGTATGCCACAGAAGAAAATAAGAAGCACACGGTTATTTGCGATAAAATTGTAATCTCTAAATGCTATAGCATGATAGCAGTTGGCAGTCATTTAGATGAGTAAGGAATAAACATATCTGCACTAACTTAGATGTATAATTAAATGCAGTTATCAGTTTTTTTTCATTCATGGCTGAGTGAGACCCCTCACTGCAGTCATTTTGCCACTACTTAGCAACTTGCTGTCAAATCTTAAGAATATTCACTGAATTTCATGGCTGGTACACATGAAGGTTGCCTATGATTCCCAATGGCATCATTCCAAACGAACTATGCTTTCTTTCTTCTACTACTATGGTAATGCTACTGATAAAAAATGTATTGCACATCAGCTTAAATGAGAAATACTGCTGGCATTGCTAAAAAAGCACATTAATGCAAATAAACAAGGAAAAGAAATAAACAGCTGCCAGAAAAGTGTGCAGAATCTCTGAGAAATAAAAACCGAGAATGCTGAACCTTAATTATAAAACAGCTTAAAGCAGCGTAACAACAGTAGTGAAGTGATGCATTTATACCAGTAAACTTCAAGATGGAGCTATTCTAAGATAAGAATCACAGTCACAAAATAAAAAGGTATAGCACACACTGACCAATTTTTAGGCAGCCCTTGTCAGTCAGGAGGAGGTTTGACACTTTTAAATCTCTGAAACATGAGGCAAGAATAAGCAAGAGATATTAAAAATAACACTATAATGAAAAGTTCACTGATTCCCAGTACAGATCTTTAATAATAATAATAATAATAATAATAATAATAATAATAATAATAATAATAATAATAATAATACAAAAAAGTGCCACCTCTCTTTCTCTGGCCAACTAACCATGCGTGATTTCACGCAATGTTACAAGTAAATATTGCTATTTTCGTGCCAACGAGAAGCAGGGTGTCAGCTTTGTCGTGCCTGCAAAACCTCTGCCCGCCATTTGACATAAAAAAAAAAAGGTCATATACTGTACCTAGATTCAGAATTTGTGAATGCAAAAGCAAGACATGAAGACAGACACAATTTTTGACACATGTATTCACAGTACTTTCTCTTCAGGATTTGCATTTGTCACAGGAACAGATTACATGTGTATAAATTACCCTCTTCCTTTGTGTCAACAATGAAGGTAATTTATTAAATTATTATGCATCTTTTTTATGAGCTACAGTTGACACTCAGTTATAAGTTTCAACATCAAATTACCTCAATTTGTGACAAAAATTCACACGAAACCAGCACACTGCTAAATTGTAGCATGTGTTTTAGTGTAACTACACTCACCCTGAGTGTACATTTTTACATAGTCACTTCGATTACAGTAGTACTACTTCTTGAGGGAAACATACCCTGTGGATACTGGACCTTAAAATTTACAAATGCCAAGGGGTGAGCCTAATTACCTTTGTGACGTGCCTATCGCCTTCTTGCCCTATTTTTGGTGAATTTAGTGTTTTGCCAATTTCTAATTTACATTTACACCCCACTTGTATTTTACTCTTCAGGGCTTTTGCCACCATTCTTATACTACTTGCTGATTTTGCCAACTTCCATGCTAAGCTGAGTACTAAAACTTGCTTTTCTCCCAGTAATAATCTTCTGCAAAACTAAATACAAATTATGGTAACTTGAGTGTTTTCCCCCTCCATCTCTTTATGGAATTTCCTCATACCTGAACAGATAAGATATAATGCATATTCATATTAGTTAGGCAAAAGCTGGACTTGCTTTAAATAATTAGTATTGCACTCCTGTAGCTTAACTGTGAGTTCAATATAATTTTTTATGCTTGTTTTATTTTTGTAACTATTAACTAAAAACTTTTTTTATGACTTCTCTGTTCACTACATTACTTTTTTATTATACTACTGGAGGAGGGGTTTCTAACCTTGGGACTTCCTCCAGCATATTTCCATACACATAAATAATGGGTGTCTATCATCAATATTTATTTATTCATAGCTATGTAATGCACTTTGCCCATCACATGTTGCATCACTTCATGCTATAAGGTCGGCCAAATATTGGAAACACGAAGCGCAGGTCTAACCTATATATGGCTCACATATCAAGGGGACTACTGAAAGCTATCAATACCACCTAACTTCTTCTGTCTGATGTATTTCTAGTGCTTTGAAAGAAACAAAAAAAATCAGATAGTATAAGAGAACAGGAAAGGGAGGACGCTGATCTTTCACTGTTTCTACATCCTACAGCACAAGCAAGATACGGTTAGAAACTTAGGAACACAACAAAACATAGTCATTCATAACTGTGGTCAAATATGTACACTATTGCAATTTTTAAATAATATTGCATGAGTGTTGGCCACACGGCATGTCAGCGCTTTACAACAGCGAAAAGCGCCAAGATCGGAGACAGTATGTGTAACCAATGTGCAGTTCAAACGCTGTCTGCTATGCCTTTTGCATCAGGTGTGCACACACCCTGCCTTTGTTATACATAAGGCCCCATTGTGCAACACTACAAATATCCAGACCATGCAGCTACAGGTATTTGCACTGATTGCTTCTGCTTCAATTTTACAAGAATACCTCACATGTGCCCATAAATTTCCTTTACCTTTTTTATCTTTATTCCTTGGCGCATGCACATCTTCCAGTAATAAAAAAAAAATGAAAGTGCATTGCAGATCAAACATCTTAATCAACAGCTATTCTCACACCGACCTTTTCGCAAACAGAACTGCACAGATAACCCTGGCAGGGCACATGTACTCTTGATGTGAACAATGTAGCAGATGATGCTTGTACCGGAGAGTGCTTTGTGAGCTTGCTTGCGTATACTGCTACCAATCTTGCTGCTTCTAGCCATTATAGGACTCTGACATGCTGCATGGTTGATGGTCACACAATATTAATAAAAGTTTGCAAGAGTGTAGTTTAAATAAGCTCTTAGCTCTTACTGTACTTCGGAAATGTGATCTTTTTCATTGCTTCTATGTTTTAATCCTCTATTTCAAGAAATAGTAGTTGCCACATATACTTTGATATATAAAATTGCTGCAATTAGAAAACATCCCATGACTAGCAAGCTCCACTTTCAAGCCATCCCTCCTCGAGATATTTAATCGTCGTTTTAAACAATAGCAAAGAGGAAGAAATTGCTCAAATATTTCAAATAATCTTTATGTTAAGTTGGAAATAAGCACTCGAAAACAGTGGAAATTTCTTTTTGCAATTTTACTGCAGGGTAACATGCGCACTTGCAACCCTCCTCTTTATTTATTTATTTATTCATATTGCCCACAGCGCCTAAGTGGCATTACAGTGTGTGTGTAGGGGGGGGGGGGGGGGGTACGTACATAACGAACATGGAAGCAAGATGCAAGAATTGTTCGAGCATGGCATATAGGTAAGAGGGTAGTATTAGTTCTCAATGCAAAACAAGCGAGCATACACATTTAAAGTGCCGTAGCAAAGCTGGCATTCTGAGTAATATTCACAACAGCTTATGGTAGACGATTCCAGTCACGGATCGTTTGGGGAAAAAGTACATTTCTGAGCAGTTCAGTTCAGCTCTTGTATTCGTGTACCTTGTGCGCATGGTCCAAACGGTGGTTGTAGAATGAAGTTGTAGAATGCACCTATCGCGGACTATGTCAGTTCTAGAATTATAGATGTTGTAGAAGAACTTTAGTCATAATTTTTTCTTTCTTTCTTGGAGCAGCTCCCACCCGTAAGTCTGCTTTGCAGCAGTCATGCTAAGCTGTCTGCTGTAATTACCTAAAACATATCGGGCTCCGAGATTTCGCACTTTCTCAATTTTATCCTCGGCAATGTTTGTTGCAGGATCCCAGACTGTACAACCATATTCTAGGATAGGCCTTACATATGTTTTATATAACGGATCACGAGCTTGTTTCGGAAAGAGCTTGGTGTTCCATTGCAAGAAACCCACCATTTTGCATGCTTTTCCCGTGATATGGTCAATGTGATAGTGCCCAGACATGGATTGTGTAAGATATATTCCTAAATACTTGAATTCTAGAATGCTGCCCAAGCAAGATTCATTGATGTAGTAGCTTGTGCTCTGTACTATGTTTTTTTCTTGTGAAATGCACGTGAACCGTTTTCTGCATGTTTAGTTGCATGTTCCCTTTCTTAGAACATATACATGGTACATCTAAATCATTTTGCAAATTTTTAGCATCATCTGAACAGGTTATTTCGCGGTACACAACACAATCGTCAGTGAATAATCTCATTGATGACAGAACATTTGTAGACACATCATTTATAAAAATTAAAAATAACAAAGAGCCTAGTGCCGACCCCTGAGGTACGCTGGAGGTTACATGAATAACATCCGATGTCGCTCCATTCACCACTGCGCATTGTGATCGCAGTGTAAGGTACTCCTTTATCCAAGCGATTACTAGGGGATTAATGTTAAAACAATGCAGTTTGTAAACTAATAAATCATGACCTACTACATCAAAGGCTTTTTTTGAAGTCGATAAACACAGAATCTATACAATTCTCTTGACTCAGCACTTCCCACACATCGTGAACAAATTCAGTTAATTACGTGACACAAGATACACCATACCTAAAACCATGTTGTTTAGGGTCCATCAGCAAATTAGTGTTAATGTGCTTCATAATGCTAGCATATAAAATGTGTTCCAGGGTTTTACATGACATTATTGTCAGTGATATGGGTCTATAATTGCATACATGTTGCGGGGCTCCGATTTATGAATGGGCACAACACAGGCCTGTTTCCATTCATTTGGAAGGCAGCCTGTGAGTAGTGATTCTGCATGCAGCACTCTTAAATATGGAGAAATGAACAGCGCACACGACTTCATGAGGCCGCATGACAATTCATCCGGGCCAGCTGCTTTGGAGGGTTCCAACCACTCTAGCAGTGCTCTAATACCACTTCGATCAATCACTATGCCTTTCATCCCTTGTATGTTTATAGTTTTAGGGTAAGGTGGTAGCTTATATTACTTGAACATAAAATCTAAACAATCTGCACTCCTGAGCATGTACCGAAGCTTGAGGCACAATTAAAGCAGCACAGCTGTTGAAACGAATAAATCAGGCAACTTGGACATTTTGCTGTATTCACCCCTGCTGTCATTAAAAAAGTTATGCGGTTGAGTCAGCCAAAGCGCACATTTCTAATAGTTCGTTTAGGGAAGTGCAACAAATACTAGAGGTGAATTCTGATATCTAACTTTTATTTTTTGAGACAATAAAAATTAATAAAAAAAATTGCAGTCTTCAATTCATACAATTGTTCCTTCTACAAGAGTCTAAAGAAAATTATTAGCAACATGTCAGAGAGCGATCAATCAAGTTGACTGATTTCCTGTGGCACAGTGAGAAGACGAATAACAGCATTTTGTTAAATGTAGAGTGAACAGGCTAACTATAGTAAGTGCACAGTGACTGCTATACACACCGTGAAAGTTCTAAGCTAGACTATGAGTGAATTTATAACAAAAAGAAAGCAAGAAAAAGGCCTAAAAAACAAACATTAAATTCAATGAGCCCCCAGAAAATGCAAAGCAGACTCCGAAATTAAGTGTTAGCCTTGAGAGGCCACTTTAACTAGTTTTTCTTTTGTGAGGTTTTATTCTAGGGTAGATTTCATGTCTTTTATAACCAACAGCCATTTAACAAATACACCTATAAGGTCATGACACGCTGAACTGACTCTAAGAAAACACAGCATGGAAAGATGCTTTGAATTAACTTTTTAAATGTGAAAGGCAGAAAGGTGATTTTTAAATGAGACCAAAATATCTGCATAATGATAGTTAGCTTTGACGCACATTTTCATAAGCAACTGCACTGAAATACTGACTCCATGGAAATAAATAATTCAAATATGTGCATATTTGAGGTTCCAAGCTATATATATACATAATAGAAAATCGACTTCTAAATTCAAATGTGAAAAAATTGATATTCTTCTGCAACTTTTCTGTCTTAAAATATGTGTCTCCTTTCATTGCCATTTGGAAACTTAAGGCAAAAAAGATAAAAGATACAATAACCCTAAGGCAAGACTGTCTAATTGTACTAAGTGTTCCAGTAATGAGTGATTATTGGACCCACTGCAGCAGAAAGTAAAATAAGATTTTCTACGGTCTCTCCTTGCAGTGTGGAGTATTGTTAATTGGAACAGCAATGTACAATGTACAAAATGTGTGGCAATGCATTTTGCCACACATTTTGACCACATATATTTTTAAACTCTTGCTGCATCCATAGAATTTTTAGTGAATAGGTATGCTTTGTGTGCCCAGTTGGCTTCAAGTTCAAGTTCAAGTTTGAGAGGCATTACAACCATGCCTCTCGAAGTTTTTAAACTATAAATAAATTATTTATTTTAGATCATTTCCATCTATTACTGCTTATTACACAGATCCTGACATTCACCATCTTGAATGATGCACTACCAAATAATCTCGTACTCAAATGCGTTGCATTTCATGATAACGTAATGCCTCCCCTAAAAAAACTGGTAAAGCACGTCAGGCTGATAGATAGGCCTACTCAGAGCACGGCTTCTAGTGCTCCCCAATGGCAGAACAACAAAATGTACAGACCTGTGAACGATGAAATTCTTATGCAGGTACTGAAGACCTTTGAATAGCTGCATCATGATGCACTTCACCTAAAAGGTAAGAGAGCAGGTGTTGACATAGCAAACACCAAAGAATAAGACATCTCTTGCAGTGTACATTCTTACAGCCAAAGTGTAAAAATTATGGAAGTCACTAAAAATTTCATGGTGCAAGTAAGGTCCAAGCATCTTGCAATACATATATTTTTTCAAACACTACAGAGGAAACCACCTGAAACACACTTCCAATTTGTTTTTAGTATGTATATTTAGTTTGTTTATAAGGTGGATGTGTTTGAGAGACCTTCCTCATGTTGACTTCATTTTTGTACCTCCCCATTCCTGCAACAGCCCTGATGGGCTGCGATATTTACAAGCAAACAAACAAACAAATTTGTGAATCCATGACAGCTTAATAAGGTACTGATCTGGGCAAGTTAGTATGCCCAGATCAGTAGTGTATTAAGTATATTGTACGAAGAGATTAAAGACTACAGCGATCAAACTGAACTTACAAGGGCACTGACAAAATAGTGCAATAGTGTTTAGACTGGAAGATGGTATGATTAATCTAGAGAGAACATTCACAATGTAAACAACAACAAACAAAACAAATTCAGCGTTTCCTTGCAGATCTAATGTAACGCTCCAAAATGTAAGCCAGCACAAACACTTGGATGCTAAAATCTTGTCTAATCTCAGCTAGACAGCTCATGTGAAGACCATAACCACAATGGCCATGAAGAAGTTATTCCTCAAGTGGATGCCGACACTGAACATTGAGCATATGTCACCGTTGCCATACTGGTCCTTAAATATGGGAATATAATTTGGTTACCTTCACAAGCAGTGGTATCAACATGCTTGAAGACATGCAGCAGAAAGCAGTTAGACTTATTTTCACTCATTATCGCCACATGGATGCCTCGACAGAATTGTTAATGTCATGCAGGATTACTTCCATTCCAAAGTCAAGCTAAACTTCACCACCTAAGTTTTTATATATACTAGTGCACAAGTGCTTTAATGTAAGCCACTAAGATACATTGAAACTAAGCAAACTAGAGAAACGCTTCAAAGACAAAATTTCACACTTCAAGAATATTCATGAAACAAAAGCAAATTATATTACTCCTTTTTCTTCTAGATGCATATGAGAATAGGATGATTTTGACCAGCTTATAATACAGCAGCAAAATATAAATTTCGAGAGCTGGCAGAAAAGGGAGTACTACCTGTGGTTTGGTAGTTGTTAAGCCCTGATGAATGTAAGTGTATCACATGTCATGCTTTCCCTACCTTTGCGCATGGATTGTTTTTGGCACATACATTATTGTCCTTGAATGATTTTTTGCATGACTTCTTCGGTTTAGGCGGCTATTTATGCCTGTAGAATATGAACTTATATGCTTACACTAACGTTATGCATTGTGCATGCCTTTTCTTTCTTTTTTGTTTTTGAAATTTTCTTGCCTGATTATATAGCTGCAGATTTTCTAAGAACTATATGTGGCCTCGATTCCCTGAACAGACAACAAATCATGAATTATACTATCTTTAGATGCACCAAATTCAAGATATACGTAAGGTGAAGTACAGCTTCAAGTGTGTTGAGCAGGACTCCACATACAATTACAAAAATTAGAGCTACCCGCCGTGGTTGCTCAGTGGCTATGGTGTTGGGCTGCTGAGCACGAGGTCGCGGGGTCGAATCCCGGCCACGGCGGCCGCATTTCGATGGGGGCGAAATGCGAAAACACCCGTGTGCTTAGATTTAGGTGCACGTTAAAGAACCCCAGGTGGTCAAAATTTCCGGAGTCCTCCACTACGGCGTGCCTCATAATCAGAAAGTGGTTTTGGCACGTAAAACCCCAAATATTATTATTATTAAAAATTAGAGCTGGTGGTCAGGTAACATCACTGATGTAGGAGTCAGTCAGCACAGTGGTTGCAAGTTGGGCATACTAGCATACATACTTGCAAGCCATACTTTGATAATTTGATTGTCTTAGTAAAAGATGAGGGGATTACCCACTCAATGGATAATGAGGGACAAAAGACAAGAAGCTCGCTTTGTGCTCCAAGGGAGGTGACAGCAGAGGACCAGGCTTATCCCTATGTCAAATGTGGAAAGTGCAGTGATGGAGGAGAGAACACATGTGTAACTGCTGGCGACATAGTCATTGTGTAGGTTGTGAGCAGTGCACCAGGCCGACTGGCACAAGCATCAGTGGCAAGTGACATCACTTGACCACTACCTCCTGATGTTCACAATGTATGAGTAAGTCCTGCTTAACACACCCTACCACATACATGCAAAAGAAAATACAGCATGAAAAGATCCTTTGAGTGGACATTTAAAATGTGAAAGGCATGCATATAGGTATGCATATTGAACAGGTCGCATTAAAAGATCTAATTAATGAATCAGCATGCAGCAGAGAATTTGAGGCCCCATACCATGGTTACAGCTACTTCTAAGCACTCTCCCCTCAAACCTACTCTTGAAAACAAAAAAATGAAAAACGGAGAAAAGCAAGACATTTTTGTCATCTCCCTTAAAAAATGACATGCTTTACATTGATCACAAGCCGATTAACTATCAAGTAGTTTTCAATGCAAAAAGAAATCGTGTCGCTAAACCTAGAATATATTTCAGCAGAAATGCAGTCACAATTGCTAATGTTGTTTGGTAAAACCATCCACAATGAACAAGTGTGCATACTACAACTGCACTGCAGGACTAGTATTTCATCGACATGGAACGATAATTGCTTAAGTTTCGTCCAGACAGAAGAGTAATGCTGCAGGTAGCATCCCGAGGGATTCCATATTTTACAACTACTGCTCCAGAAGGGCACTTGTAACTGGCAAACGGAGGCCTCAGGAGAGCACTTGACACTATAATAAAATAGGCAACACAGGATCTCTGGGGCACCCAAGTGGCAGTGGGGGGGGGGGGGGGGGTCAAAGATGAAACCAGGGCGGTCTGTGCCTTTCGGCAGCTGAGGCCGGAGCATGCCGATACACCCCCATCACGTGAAGTCCTCGGTATGCCCTGAATCCACGGACCAGTCCAGATTGCAACTTTGGTGTTCCCATTGCTCTTTTGGTGTCCTGGAGATGCCGCAAGTATACTCAATAATGACATGTTGTTAGAACATGTATAGTTAATAACAAAACTCTGTAACAATGTTGTTACAACCAGGCTTTCGTCAGTCTGGATGGAACTTTAGCCAATGTTATCATTGCATCTGGCCAAAACGCTGGACACACTTTTCATTTTACGTGCAATAATATTTACTGTACCTGTGACTCGGAAAATGGACTTTGCATGTTGTCTAGCAGGCTTGCCAGGTCTTGCTCGCAGTACTCCATCACGAGAAAAATACTGGAACAGCGCAGGCAGACGCATAAAGCCCACAAACACCATACATGTCGATCTAAATGAAGGAAATATGGGCTCGAAGGGTAATGATGCCAAGGTATACACGATAACTTGCCTTTCCAAGCTTTTTCCAACAGCAACTTCTTTCAGGTTGACAATGTTTTGGTGCTGAATATTGAGCAAAAGGTTGATCTCCCGCAACCCGCTGACAGGAATGCCTGCGAAAGGTCTCATCAACTTAAAACAAGAAACGCACTAAATTTCGACCGCCAGGCTAACAGACGAGTAATAAGCTACTGCAGAACACGTCGGTGGTAGTTACCGTCTTTTTCCTGTTCCATTCGTACTTTCTTCATTGCAACAACTTCTCCAGTCTTCAAGTCCTGAGCCCTATCTGTAAAATAATAAAACGTGGCACCCTGAAAGCTCGCATCGAACAGTCCATACACTGCAACGAGACGAAACGTGTGGAATTTGGATGGAGCACTTACAGACGATCCCATATGTGCCTTCTCCGATTCTGTTCAGTTTTTCAAAGTCTGTAACTAATCGGCACCGACCTGTCTGTAGCAAAAGATAAACTTTTTCAAAAATGCATGATGCGCGCAACGCCAAATACGAGTTTAATAAAACATTCTGAAGGACAGCGACACAAAACAGCGACACAAAACAACGACTCATTACAACGATACACAAAACTTACAATGTCCTTCTCTGGGATTTCAAAAAACTTTCCAGTGGACAATGACGCTAAAACAACGCGTTTCTCGGGCGCTGCTTGGTTTAAGCCGGCATCCATGATTACTTTAACAAATCATAAACAAAAGTGTGCGAACATTCAAAGCTGCAGAGCCGGCAGAGCTGAAGCTGAGGAACAATTGGATTGGACTTAGATTGGACTGGATTAAACCACCGCAAGAAAAGCACAAGCTTGTGTCAAATTATTTCATAGTTACAATAACAAATAATAGTTTTTCAATTTTTATTCAATTATATTAATACTGCTTTATTTTTAGCACTTTTACACTTATACGCGGATTTGCGATTGTTACCGCGTAAAGCGCTGCAAGCTGCTCAGCGCCTAAAATGTCGACTGCTTGAAGTAAGACAGCAGGATGGGAATTGAAAGGGTAGTAATTGGTAAGATATCAAAGTAATTAGTTCAAAAACTACATGATGACCATTTCCTTTAACTGCGTTGGCATGATAGTTCTCTTAGACGTCACGCTAGTGTCTACTTTGTGCGAGGAGAGACTTACAGCGCTTGCATGTAAACAAAAGTAAAACGCACTCGTCCTTTGCAATGTCGAATCGCCAACGGACGCAGTTTGTTGTCTTTCACCAGTATGAGCGCTAACTCTAAGGTGTATCGCCTAATGCCTCTTCCATAACGTTAATGATCATTTTGTTGCAAGTCTAATAGCACCAGTTGTCGTTGAAAGTGTTGCGAGATCTGCATTATGGGCCGGCATGCTACCGATGCATCAAATGTCTAATGCTAGATATGTATCATCTGTGCTTTCAGGTGGTGGAACAGGATTTATTGGAGCAGCACTAAGAAATGCCTTGAGTAAACTTGGTTATGATGTAATGATTGTGTCAAGGAAGCCTGGTGCCAATGTGCTAACGTGGGTATGTATAGTAAAGTAACATTAAAAGTAAATTATTTTGTCGTAAACCCTTTCGCGAAATCATTTCACAATATTCAGTAGCCATTATGACTCGCGTTGAGTCGTTTCTTTTAGTCTTTATTCTGCTGTATCAGCGGCAATTTCTGTGAGTGGTATATATGTTAAGCGTTCTTGTATGATCGAACGACTGGCCGTGTGCCAAATTGTGAAATATATTGAATGCAGTTGCGTGAACAATGATCTTTATCAGTTTCAGCTCTTTCCAGTTAGCTTAAATGCATTTTGGCATATAAGTTCAGCCGCTTCAACATTCTTAATTCTTTCTCTTTAACGCTTTCCTTCTATATATATATTTTTTTTTCTTGCATGAAAGTGAGTGTCAGATGAATAAACTCAGCTTGCTAATTTGACAGTGATTAAAGCATGCCAATCAAATATACATAAGTTTTATAATTTCACTTTTTGACATGATATGTCACAGCCACATCACATAGGATACATGAAGTATGTAGGAATCTATCACAATTAATGGTTATAGTTCGGTCTGCTTGTCATTCTTTTTTTATTTCTTTTTCACTGCACAAACTTTTATGGAACTGCTATATTCCTTACTAGTAAACTGTTTGCTATCTGCTTTGACATTGCATCACTGAAGGATCGATTGGTTAATTCTATGTCATTGCCAACTTCAGGCTGCTTTGAATTATTACTTCGGAGCGCAGCATTACACCTTATGAAAAATAGACTGTGAACACATTAATAAGCATGCAGTCTTGGTGGCAATACTTACCAGCGATGCTCTATTAAAAAAAAGTAATACACTCTTGTGACTGTGGTGCATACCTTTTTATTTTCTTTAAAATCTTGGCCTAAAATTGTTGTTGTTGTTCCCTTCCCACAGACTGACCTGGCAGAAAAAGGCCTTCCTGAGTGTGCAGCTGTTTTCAGCCTAGCGGGGCAGAATGTCATGGATCCTTTGCGAAGGCATGTGCATATGTGATATTGAGTGTTTCCACCGTGTGCACATTTTCTTGTGCTCCATTTTGTTTTGCAGTTCCACAAGTAGAAATAACTGTGAAGTTATGAATTTATCAGCTCCACTCAATCTCACCCATTACATTCAGTGCTCTGAAACCTATACATCCCGTCAGCCAACCATGAACCTGCTGTGTGTCTTGGGGAAGGAAGAAGGCTTGTCTGTTATGCATTCCTGATTCACTCATGATCCTTTTATTCAACTGGTGTCAAATGCAGGAAAATTATTAATGAACAGTGGAGGTGCTTTGTTCTGGTTCTTATTCCTGGTTAGTTTACCGGACGTCGTATAGTTTTTGCTGCACTACAGAAAAAGGTCGGACAAAAGTATAGTTTTCGTGCCTCTATTCTACCCTGCTCACGTGGCTAAATGAGCAATCCACAACTTAAAGAGGCCCTGCAAGGTCATTTTTGGATCATCATATTTGTTATAGATCTATTCTCAGCATGTCGTAGAACACAGAGCAAAAAGAATTGAGAAAATTGACCCGCCCAAACGGAAGTTATTGGTCAGAGAAAATTCAAATACAAGGAAAATGAGAGCTACCCTCCACTCAAATTATCGCGGCTTTAAGATGCAGGTTTCACTTTCCGATAACGTCTTATGGTGCCTTAGTGAGAGTTGGCATGCCCAGGTTGGCAAGCCTGCTCAGTGGTGGCGTTCCATGGCCTCCATGATCAGTTGGCGCATGGTTTAATATCAGAGGCCATTGCTTCACATTTATGGTTACAACAGCTCCTGTGAGCTGGCTGTTGGCGCGCCAAAGTGCTCGGCATGTGTTGCATCGTTCTTGTGGTTGCAGCACCTAGCCCGTGGCTCTGTGATACATAAAATGGCTGTAAAATGCAGTGACGTAGGTTTTTTCGCAGTACTCACAATATTGTGCGAACTTAAATCACACATTACATTTTTAACCAATCGTTATAGCGACACACTTGTTCGTCACATCCTGTCTACGAAGTACACAAAAGTGCCACATTGAGGCGATGACACGTGTGCTGTTCAGCAAGCGTTCCCTGGCACATTGCAGGGCCCCTTTAATTCAGTATGCATTTCTGTGTGCCATGTTTGGTTTGAGCTAGAGATTTTACTGGAAATACAAAGACAGAAAGGACAACTAGTGGCAGGTGCTAATTTGGTAGCAGGACAGTGTGACCTGCTAGCTATGCTGTCTTGTGTGTCAGCCATGACACACGACATGACAAGAAAGCTACTCCCTCATGAGTAACTTTTTCATAGCCTGATGCATTCTACATATATAATTTCCATCATATATTACTCTACAAAAGGGGTGCATTGTGCAGGTTTGGCATGGATATCATTAGCATTGTGAGACTTTTTAAAGTCCACTGCCGGACGGAGGCCTCTTTTAGAGATATACATATCACATCTGTCCTGCATCAACTGAACTGTTCCTACATCCGCAGATTTCTTAATTTCAACACTCTGTTTAATTTTCTATCGCCATATGTGCATCAGCTGCATATTCGTCGGTGACAGGTGATGTACCATATGCCAATGCTTTGGAGATTAAAACATGATAAAATTGGGAACATGTAGAGGAAGAAAAATGTTGGCAACCAGCAGAATGTTCGCTTTTTTAAAACATTTAGTTGATTGCATATTCTGAAAATTAAACACAGAAACTATCCACATACAGATGGGTCAGTCCATGCCTAACACACCAGCTGAAAAATCTATCCTCTCCAATTTTTTTTAATGTGGAAATTTATTAAGTCTGAAGAAATGTGCCAAAAAAAATTGTGTGCCTGAGCACCATTTGAATTGTATAATTATGAGCAAAATATGATTTAAAAGAAAACAAAAAAATAATCTTAATTCAGTGAAAGCAGAAATTTTGTCTCAATACCTTAAAAAAATGTGCTTCGCTGTGCACTCTCGTATATAGGCCCCGACTATATTTTTAATTTAATTATTTAATTAATTAATGTTTATTTGTTCACAAGACTGCCAGTCTCTTACGAGACCAAAGCAGGAGGACATTAGCACTACAATGCAATGAACACTACGTAACTATATTTTGACAGGCGGCATAAAAAAAGTACCTATTTTTAAACAGAAAATAATAATGCTAGTTACATGCAAACAGGACAGCGGACTGATTTATGCACCAAAAAAGATACACACACCTAGAAAGCAGCCAACTGGCTCTTTGCTACGAAAAAGAATGCTGAAAAAAGAAAGACGGACAAAAAAGTCAATTTGTCGCATATTTGAGAATTTTTTATAAAGAAACATTACATTTAGCTGTAGTTGTTTTATTAACTATTCCTGGTAGGCCATCTCAAATCAAATAGTTGTAATTAGAGAACCTGAACATTATTCTTATAGTTTTCAAATATTTCACATCGTCAGCTGTGCACGATCAAATATGAGATTGAAGCAAGAAATGCGATTAATTTTATCCCTTGCTCAGCGGACATAATGTACCAGAGCACGCTGTTGCTTAGGGAGCCGGGCTTTTCTGGTAAAACCACAATGAATCACAATAAAATACTGTTTAGACATGACGTTCGGCAGTGGTTATTGTTTGGATACTATTTATAGATCAGCACATGTGTCATTTTGTCATATTAAAAATTAAGGCATTTCATTGCAACATACTTGATACAATAGTGGGACCATATGCCACAACCATTGGAAATAGAGAAAAAGTGCTTTCCTTTCGCTCACTCTGCCATTGCCGCAGACGATCCACATTTCTGGTTTGGGTGCAGTGGCATACACAAATGGTATTTGGGCCGCAAGGCTGCCTTTCTGAACTTAATGTGATAATGCATGACTGCGTATGCTCACAAGAGCACCGAGTTTGCTAACAGACTGTTTAGTTATTTCTAAGGCTCCTTATTGCTTTTAAACTAGAGCATGCATGCTTTTTAACATGCACTATAATGACAGAAACATTCTAGTGTTGCAAATACAACGATGTGCAAATTGTTTGATATTGCTGGTGAGAAGGCTGTATATTATTCGCAAGTTATTAGAAAAAGATTCGATATTTGATTCGCTTCTAGCACTATTCAGTTCACATTCAATTTGACTTTTTTTGTTCTGGTTTTCATTCTGGTTAACCCACTGAAAACTGTTTAGTTTTGGTTCAACTCCAAACTGAAAAAAGAATAATAGTTCAAACCAGTTTGAACTGGCTCAAGTTGCTTGTCGAGGGCCCAGTAACACTTTTTCACACAACAGCTTGTTGTTAATTAGCACTAACAAAGAGGGGTCAGCACCTGCTGTTCACAGTTGCACTGGGGACAAGCAACAAGTATGTGCTCAGTTATCTCGGGCACTTTGCACAGATCACAGTCTGGCATGTCTGGACTCAGATCCAGTGCAAATATTGTCGTGCAAATGCAATGCCTAGTCTGCCCCCCTACGCAATACATTGAAAACCATACTAACTGCGACGCTACTTCTAAAATCACAGGAAGATGGTGTGTATTTACGAATGAGGCAGCATAGTTGAGCCACAAGTGCAGGTAGTGCATAGATGAAGAGCTCCAGAAAAGGTGGCCAACCTGAACTGAAAACCGCTGATTTTTCTTTTTAGTTTTGCTCTGGAGTGCAAAAGATTTTAGCTCTCCAGTTCAGTTCCAGTTCAAGCAAAAATATTTTTTTTCTTTTTTTTCTCTCTCCCCGGTTTTCAGTTCAGTTTCACTTCAATAGGGTACCTTGTCTGCAACATCCTCCTGAGAAAAACGTAGTCGGTGCATAACGTTTCTCGCCACCCTGAGGTGTTTATTGCAGTGAAGATGTACTGCTGGTCAACGATGCCGTATGAAGTAGACCAAACTTCACAAATTTTTTGCCTAAGAATATTACTTTTATAAAACCAGGAAACAAATTGCTGGGTGTCCTTTTATGAAACAACCACCCTTTCATATTTGTAAGTGGCCCACCTCAATGTGGAATTTACAGGTGAAAATGTGATACAAATATAATTTTTGCATCTTTGGTATAACTTTTCTGTAACATTTCATGGTTGCATGCCAAAATATTTTAGCCAGTTACTTGGATGCAAGAATGCCAGTAATAGTTAACAAAACAATTATGGATAAATCTTTAAAGCTTCTATAAAGAACCTCAAGTGTGCCATAAGTTGTCCTTTTTGCCCACATTATAAATATATTAAGTATAAAGTCAGGGCCTACAATTGAGAATGCATAGTAAATCATAACGTTTCCAAGTTATTGAAAGGAAATTTCCACTTTCATTGAATGAAGGTTAATTTTTTTAATTATTTTTTTCTTGTACATGTTTTCCTCTTAAAGGTCAAATTCAAGTGGTGCTCAGGCAGACGAATTTTTTTTTTTTTTTTGACACAAAATATTTTGGGAATGCATTTTGTTTAGACCCAATCAACTACCACAATTATTTTAATAGAAATCGGAGAGAGTCAAGTTTTTGGCTGATGCATGTAGCATGGAATGACCAAAATGGACACAGAATTTAAAATAGCCATAGTTGGCTGTTTGGCATCTGTGCACTCAAGTGATTAGCTTGTTCTGAAAAATTCATCGGGGTTAAAGTAATAATCGACTAATCAGGAAGTTTATCTATCACTCACTCAGCCCTAAATCTAAAGTCCTTCGGTAGCATTAGTGGCAATGCCTCAAGCCTCACTGTGTGTCGAGACTAAAGTAAAGCAGTGACAGTAATACAGTATTTTTCGCTTCACATTTTTATCTGCAACACTCTAAGGCTTACTGAATAAATGTTTGATAATAAAACCCTTGTTGTAAACTAACCTGACATCTATTCAACCATAGGTGGACCCCTGGTTTCCGGCAGAATGTCTATGCAAGCAGAGTCGAAACAACAAAAGCGCTGGCTGATGCTATCCAAAAAATGGAGAGCCCACCTAAAGCATTTGTCTCCATCTCAGGAGTTGGTAAGCCTGACTTTAATGTCTTTTCTAAAGCATTTGTAAAACAGGAACAGTTTCAGGTAGTTCTGGCTCCTGTTACTAAGCATGCAGGTGTCTTGTTGACTTTTAAATTATAACTTTCTGCTTCAACACAGGTGAATTTGCTTAAATTCACTAAACAGGACCGTGAGATTCCTCACTGCTAATAAATTTTGTATTTTTATGATATTCAATCCAACAGTCATGGTCCCCATGAGATTCTCCGAAAGCTGTGCACAACTTAAATGAGAACTCCCTGTCTGCATGTCCATAATAGTACACACATTAAAGCACAGACACCATCAACTACATTTTCATATAAACACATGAGTATTATATGTATAAATTGGTTTTACTTGTATGGAAGACACTTATACGCAGAATTAGCACACTTTAGGAGAAATGAAAATAAAATGTAACCTGAGCTGTTTGTGAAACCAATGGTGGGTTTTCAGAATTATTGTCACAAAATATCTATTTTTTTTTATTTGCAAATATTATGCCGAGTTCAATTAATTTTTAATTGTTTGAGACAACTATCTTGTCATTGTTCTCAAAAAGGAAGTTGTACACAAGAGGAATTTTCACTACAAATTCTGAATATGCTTTGCTATTGTAAAAGCTTTTATTCCAAAAATAAAGAAAAGGCAGATAGATAGTGTTCTGGACAATGAGCATTTATTTGGTTGCCAGTGGCAATTTGGCCTGTTGTTATTATGGTCCTAAATTCATGCAATGTGCTTATTTTAATTTTTTGCTTCTGTATTTGACATACTGTCATTGTGAGAATATAAAAAAAATTGAAATAATTACGTCACTGTACAATTTTTATATGGCTGCAGAAGAGTGGCTTGTTGGGCGAGTTGGTACATGGTACTTGGTAAGGGTACGCCAGCAAACAGAAAGGATAACTAGAAAAAATTGTGAGGCAAGACACAAAGTAAGGAGCAGGAAGGGTGCACCAGCACCCTTCCTTTTCTTTTTTCTGTGTCCTGCCTCACAACTCTTTCTAGTTATCCTTTCTGTTTGCTGGCGTACCCTTACCAAGTTATGGCTGGTTAAACAATACTCAACTTCACAGGTGAAAATATGGCATTCTCTGTGGTTCAAGCACTTTATTTTATGATGTTCATATTTTGGGGGGCAATTACAAAATGAAAAATAATGTTGTTGATGGTGCAGCATGGGTGATGCTATGCACAGATTTATCCATACAGAGTACATCAGCTCTCTTTAAAGAGACACTAGAGGCAACCATTAAGTCACCGTGGATTGTTAAAAACCTTGTAGAAACCTTGTAGTGCTTGTTTCTTGTTAAGAAAAGACTTGGGTTAAGAGAAAATCGCATCTGAAGGGTCTGCATGCCTCTAGCGCAGTTCAAATCACCCGCCCCTATGCAGGCAGTTGTGATGTTGCATACGCCATCATTGCCTTTTACTATCATCAGTGAGTAAAATGGTGCCCGCCTGATAGCGATTGGTTTTTCGCTCGAAATGCAGAAAAGCGGCCAGAAACCGAGCCAAGACAGAGTTTTGGCTTCGCCGCTTCCAACTGCTCTTGGTCAAGTGGCGTAGACCATTTGGGCATCATGTGATATCCCATGGATATGGCATTCTTTGCTACTTGCACTTTGTGAGAATTTTGTGAGCCAGCAGAACCAGCGCAGCCCCACACAATAATGGAACTACTGAAACACGAAAGCGTGGGACGCACAGAGTTGAGTGAAAATGAAACCTTTCTACCTACCGTGTCATTATCAAGGGTAACGTCAAAAACTGATCTGTTCAAAGAGGTGAAGTAGACAAGTAGCATTTTCTTCTACTTTATAATGCAATGTGTGGGGTTCTTACACCCATGCTCTTGGGACAAAGGAACGACAACACAGTAGTACGAACAATCACAAGGGCATTTATTGCACCTTTCATAGATCAATGCCTGCTAGCCGAGTTGTTATCCACAAAACATGCCGATGGGCGCGCGACAAATCTAGAAGTCCGACTCACCGCGACCGGATAGCGAGCGAATATGTTCGCCCCACGCTGGATCCCAACGCCTGGTCGTTCGCGTGTACGGTCACGCGAACGGTGGCACGTTCCACGGCGGCCACGCGAGACGGTCTCGCAGAAGCATGGATCGGCGCACGCGCGGCACGTCCGCACTGCTTGCTGTCCTGAGCCCAAGAGGAAGCGCCTTGTATTTCGGCGCCCAAGTAACCCCGCCTGTCGGCGGCGTTAGCAGCGCAACACTCGCGCCATCTCTCGTACTGCGCCTCAACCACTCCGACCGCCGCGGGCGCCAGGCTACGCGAGCCGTGCGGGAAAACAACATATCAGGGGACGCGTGAGAGTCGCGCATCCCCACAAATGCAATGATCTTTTTATTATGTGTGGTTCAGTAATAGTGACAAAATTATAGTGAGGATTTTCTACATCATTGAGCTAGTACTTGAATGTCTCAGGGGAGTCTCAAATCGTGTCCTGCATTTCCCTAAATTTCTTGCTTACTAAAACTCTGTTCTCTATAATATTGATGCCTTAGACGTTCACCTCAGTGGCTATGGTGTTGGGCTGCTGAGCGCGAGGTCGCGGGATCGAATCCCGGCCATGGCGGCCACATTTCGATGGGGGCGAAATGCGAAAACACCCGTGTGCTTAGATTTAGGTGCACGTTAAAGAACCCCAGGTGGTCAAAATTTCCGGAGTCCTCCACTACGGCGTGCCTCATAATCAGAAAGTGGTTTTGGCACGTAAAACCCCAAATATTATTATTATTATTATTATTAGACGTTCACTTTAGCCTGATATTTGCCTTTAGTCTCCCTTCAAAGCTTGCTCCATCTTAGGTCACCCACTCAGTATGTGCAATGCAGTATTCACTGCATAGCTGCTGTTGAAGTGAAAGCAAACGCAAAATAAGACTAGGCTGGTAGGCTGCTCTCTTGCTGCTCTCCCAATGATTCTTTGTTGGAAATAGATGGCTGATTAGTGGCTGAGACCACAGCATAAGGTGAAACTTTCCTGAAAAGATCTACAGAAGGTGCCATAGTCGGGTTTCTTTTATTTTTGAAGATAGCATGTTTTTCTGGTGTTCAGCAGTTAACTAGCCTTGGCTTGTCATTGCCTAAATTTGTGATGTCAAAGGCAGTTGCTTTGGGAATTAGGAGGTGGTACTGTAGCTATCCAGCTTTTATTTTATTTTCTGTAATACCAAGCATCTACTCTTTGTTTAAAGTGACCTGCTGGCATGGCATGGTCACAGATATTGAGAAAAATAAAACAGAGACAAACAGAGAGGACCCACTACGAGTGCTCACTTTCGGCAAATGGTCAATTCAAAACTGAAACAGGCATTTGTACATTGACAGCCCTCTTTTTCTTTTTTTGTGCCCTCCCTGTCCTTCCCCATTTCATCAATAAAGACCTGTGACCAGTTTCAGGTTTGTACTTTACAAATCTAACTTGACTAAGCATTCTTCTTCAGTTTGCTTACATTATTGCTTACAAGAGTAACTTTAAAAGCTGCTATTGCACTACCTTAATATGAAAGTGTAGCTGCAGTGCAGTTATGCTACCACCACTTTCAAAGGTGAAGCCAAGTTCATATTGTATAGCGGGTCACTGTTAACTGCTAAGGTGTTCTCCTCCTGAGTGCGAGACTCCCGATCCTGCCCCTTGTCCTAGCAACCACATTTATATGGGAACGAAATATAGGAACATGTGCATTCAGAGAGCTCGCAAGGTTTATTTTTTTTTCCTTCAACTGTGAGGCTTTTCTTTCGAGGAACCCGTTTGGGTTTCCTTTGCAGCAATAGCTACGATTGGGTGGATGTCTCACTTTCCCTTAATTAACAAATGTTGTTGCTTTAGAAGGACACTAAAGAGAAAAATTATTTCGCCTGTATTAGTAAATTACCCTTCTACAATACCAAAACACCTCTTATAGCGAAAAGACGCTTTGTAAGCTGGAATATGTGCAAAAAGGAAAGACAGGTAGCGATGCCACCTTGAAGGTCCCACACTAGCTCGCTTTGATGTCATAGATTTTGATGGTGTATGCTAGGGCCTCGTTAACTTTTTAACAGTAAAAACAGAGAACATTGTGTTTTAAAGGAGCCAAAGGCTGAACACTGCTAGCTTTGGGAAATCTTACTGAGCCAATGCAGCTCAAACACAAAAAGTTACTTTGAAATCTCTCACGTCATAATGACGTACTGGCATTGGGGTTTCACTGTGGAATTGAGGAAAGGGAACTATGAACTTCATTTTCTCTTCAAATAATCAACCCATTATTACAAAGTTAATGACAATTGAGGTTTTAAAGAATACTTCATCAGTCTAAAACAGATTTAGTGTTTCTCTTTAGTGTCCCTTTAAGGTATAAAACCGAAATTATTCCCATTACAAAGAAAGAAACAAAACCTAAAGTGTGTTTTATTGGCTGAGCATTGCAAAATAGCAGTGAGACATTACTTTGTTAAAGCTTTTTTGTGAAAACAGAATTTTCTCTTGTTAATAAATACATCTGCATTAGCTCCAACATTATTGTGGCTGCAGTGTTATTGCAGTGCCACATTAAATTTTCTTCACATAGCAGTGCTTACAAGGTGGTCTGGGACTGCCACAAAGTGCAGGCTACTACAAGCCAGACCCTGTGAAGGAGTACACTGAGGAGAGTCCTGGTGGCGACCATGACTTTCTTGCCAAACTCTGCACAAAGTGGGAAGCAGCCGCTAAACTCCCACCTGAAGTGAAGTGCCGAACTGTCACTGTGCGGTCAGGTAACACTTGCACCGTTTTTTAATCGAAAAGTTCATTTGCTTTACTGTTGAAATGGTTTCAAAGAAAAGAGTGAGAAAAATAAGGGGAACCGATGGGCTCAACATTTTGTTAGTTACAACCACATGAAGCAAACAGACATTGAAGCCAGGAAAGCATAGGGGAAAATGACTTAGTTTTTAATTAGGTTGCAGAAATAACAAAGAAAAGGGAAATAAAATTGATACAAAAATACAACTTGCCACAAGTGGCAGCCTAACCCACATCTTCCACATTACGCATGCAGTGCTTTACCATTAAGCTGCCTTGGCAGCTGTCCTGTCAACTTTCTCGGGTATTTCTGCATGTATACAAGATTAGCCTTGGGAGTGTTAGCCAGCATCACTCATAGTCATGACTGCAGGTGTGGAGCATCCTATCACCTGTAGGCGTCACATAGTATGTGAACTTAGGAGCACGCAAATAACATGCGCTTGTGGTTGAAAGAATGTTCCACATCCACCGCCATGGCCGTGACTGGTGCTGGCTAACACTCCAATGGCCAATCTCATTGGCATAGTCACAGAGGGGGCTTGGGGGGTCAAAACGCCCCCTGGAAATTTTCTGATGATCCCGCCCTCCCTGTTTTCCCATGAAACAGAAAGATTTAGGAGGTGGGCTGTTTTGACTGAGAAAGAGTGACATGGATGAAAGGGAAAGGTTGAATGTGAAAGCAGGTCGAGGGCTGGTGGCAGTCCAAAAGGGGGAGGGGGGGATCGTCAGAAAATTTCTAGGGGGTATTTTGACCCCCCAAACCCCCTCATCATATCATGAGAAGCCAACAAACAAAGGCACCAAGAAAAACAGGGGAAATTACTTGTACTTACTAATTGAATTAAAGAAATGATAAATTAATGGCAATAAAAGTGGAGGAAAAAAACATGTGCCGCAGGTGGGCAACAATCCCACATCTTTGCATTATGTGTGCAATGCTCTAACCAATTAAGCTACTGCGGCACGGTTTCCCCATCCACTTTCTTGGGTATTTATGTTACTACTAGAACTAACCTTGGGAGTGTTAGCCAGCGCCACCACTCACAAACCTTGGCGGCAGATGTGAAACATCCTTTCTGCTGCAGGCGTCACGAGTACATGATCTTTCTGAGTGAAGGTAACTGGTCAATAAACCCGCACATGCTACCTGAAGGCATCAATGTTGACGGATTCGAGACCCTCGTTATGTAAGAATGAGAAGGAGGGGGGTTAACCGAGGGGCCTGGTTTTTATTTATCATATCATGAGAAGCCAACAAACAAAGACACCAAAGAAAACATAGGGGAAATTACTTGTGCATACTAATTGAATTGAAGGTTAATATGCAGAAGACAAAGATAATTATAAATAGCTGGGCAAAGGAACAAGAGTTCAGTATCGCCAGTCGGCCTCTAGAGTCTGTGAAGGATTACGTTTACCTAGGTCAATTAATCACAGGGAACCCTGATCATGAGAAGGAAATTCACAGAATAAAAATGGGTTGGATCGCACGCAGCAGACATTGCCAGCTCCTGACTGGAAGCTTACCATTATCATTGAAAAGGAAGGTGTACAATCAGTGCATTTTACCAGTGCTGACATATGGGGCAGAGACTTGGAGACTGACAAAGAAGCTTGAGAACAAGTTAACGACTGCACAAAGAGCGATGTAATGAAGATTGCTAGGTATAACGTTAAGAGACAGAAAGAGAGCGGTTTGGATCAGAGAGCAAACGAGTATAGACAATATTCTAATTGACATCAAGAGAAAAAAATGGAGCTGGGCAGGTCATGTAATGCGCAGATTAGATAACCGTTGGACCATTAGGGTTACAGAATGGGTACCAAGAGAAGGGAAACGGAATCGAGGACGACAGAAGACTAGGTGGAGCGATGAAATTACGAAATTCGCGGGCGCTAGTTGGAATCTGGTGGCGCAGGACAGGGGTAATTGGAGATCGCAGGGAGAGGCCTTCGTCCTGCAGTGGACATAAAGCAGGCTGGTGATGATGATGAGTAATTAAATTAAACAAATGATAAATTAATGGCAGTGAAAGTGGATGAAGAAGAGTTAGAAAAGTGATTAGAGCATCGCACGCTTAATGCAAAGACATGGGATCATTCCCCACCTGCGGCAAGTTGTTTTCTAATCCACTTTCATTGCCATTAATTTATCATTTCTTTAATTCAATTAGTAAGTACAAGCAATTACCCCTATGTTTTCCTTGGTGTCTTTGTTTGTTGGCTTCTCATGATATCGTCGATTCCTGAGTGTGATAAAATGACGATATTTTCCATGTCATGAGGACCACGATACCATTATTACAAGTTCTCTCCAAACGTCTGTTCAAACAAGCCGGACAGCAGGTCACTGAAAGTGGGTGAAACTTGCATCATATACTATTGAAGTTCTTGTGCAATTTTTCGTTCCTGCATTTCAATGTATAATATGGCATGGGCTCAACCTAGGAAATGTGATTGAGTAATAGGCTACTTGCAAAATAGTATGCGCCCCCTTCTGTACGTAGCCGTGGCCAAACCACTCACTAGAAAATTTTGGAAAACACTTATCTCCGCTGTTACCTGGGCTGCCAATAGGTCTCTTAAATTTTGCTCTTTGCCATTCTTTCTAGCACCTGTCTTTCCCTCTACTTTTTCTGCATCAAGTAATGATTGAAGAAAATGCCAGTTCATTTTCCATTCACAAAAAAAAACAGATAGACGTCATATTTTTATAGACCATTTGCAAAAATCAAAGTTTGTTGTCTTGCCCAGCTGCTTGACTTAAAAGCATGCTTTTACAATGAGGATACTCGTTTTTACGTTGCCAGGACAACACTTCGCTTAACTTTTTTGATTACTCCAGCATGCAGCCACTTAGCATAAAATTATGCAGTCACACCTATACTATATCTAAATATGATGCCATTTAAAAGAAACTCATAACAATTCGTTTACTATATGTGTGTGTGTGTGTGTGTGTGTGTGTGTGTGTGTGTGTGTGTGTGTGTGTGTGTGTGTGTGTGTGTGTGTGTGTGTGTGTGTGTGTGTGTGTGTGTGAGTGTGTGTGTGTGTGTGTGTGTGTGTGTGTGTGTGTGTGTGTGTGTGTGTAGTAAACGAATTGTTATGATTTTCTTTTCATTTTCTTTTAAATGGCATCATATTTAAACATAGTATAGCTGTGACTGCATAATTTTATGCTAAGTGGCTGGAGCAATCAAAAACATTTGCCAGAAGTTAAGCAAAGTGTTGTCCTGGCATAACAATTCGTTTACTATATGCGCGCACGCGCGCACACGCACACACACAGAGAGAGAGAGAGAGAAGAGTGGTAGTAGCCGGCATGGACAAAACCTCCCCCCCCCCCCCCCCCCAAATAGATGACTGGCTATGCTACTGGCTAATCTTGTACACATACACAAATACCCAAGAAAGTTGATGGGAGGACAGCTGCCATGATTACTTAATGATAAAGCACCACACATGTAATGTGGAAGATGTGGGTTTGGCGGCAAGTTGTCTTTTTTTCCACTTTCATATCCCTTTTCCTATTTTTTATGCATCTCAATCAAAATTAACACTTAATTTCTTCTATGTTTTCCCTGGCTTTATTCTTTATATGATTGTAACTTTCAAGCAGAAGGTATGTTATGAAAGGCTGCCCTGTTCCTTAAAAGGGCCCTGCAATGTTGTTTTCAAGCCGTCATATTTGCTCTAGATCTATTCTCAGTATGTCAAAGAACAAAGAGCAAAAGGAATTATAATTAATGCAATCAGAATCAAGTTATTGGTGAGATAAATTTTAATATACAAGCAAAGTGAGGGTTACTCTCAACTTGAATTTTCGCGGCTCCAGGTGCCACATTTCACTCTCCCGTGACGTGGTGCCAATAGAAGCAGGGCATTAGTAGAAGTCAGCACGTCACAGTTGCCAAGCCTGCTCAGCCTGTTCATGGCATTCCCATGGCCTCCGTGATCGGGTGGCAAACAGTTTTATCTCGAAGGCCATGGTGCCACTTTTATGGTTACAACAGCTTCTGTAAGGCAGCTGTTGGCGTGCCAAAGTGCTCTGCATGTTGATGTCTTGTTACCAATGCCTCACCTATGTCTGTGCGATACTTAAAATGGTTGTAAAACGTAATGGCAAATTTTTTTTTGCAGTACTCGCAATATTGTGCAAAATCGCACATTGCATTTTTAACCAATGATCATAGTGTCACTCTTTGATGCCACGTCCTGTCTATGAAGTACACGAAATTGCCGCATCGAGGCGATGCTGTCAGTGCTGTTCAACAAGTTTTCCCTGGTGCGTTACAGGGCCGCGCCCCTAGGCAACTTCATTAACTTGGTAAGCATAATGGTCTGAAAATAAAGAAATTTGTGTCTTAACATGAAATCACATGAATTTATCCTCATATTCATGCTTTTGCTTTTACGTTTTCTGCAAGCGCTTGCACATGTAGCAAGAACTATAAATCTGAAGGTACGTGCAGGTTTTCTTGAAGCAGTCTTTTCACTCTTGATCAAGAGAAAATTTAGGGACAAACAAGGCAGAGCGCTGATCTTGTGTGGCAACTTGCACTTTTCTTGCAAGGTTTCAGCTTCAACCTGACTGCAACAGAATAAGGCTTGCAACAAAATAAGTTTGTTTATATGTGCAGTACCATTTTTGTAAACATATTACAGAGAATGTGTTTTTTTCTTTGGAGTTGCTTTATGTATATTTTGCTATTTCTTTGCAGTACTAATAACAATTATAACTGTCTTGTTGCCATGTGTTGCAGTGCTATAGCAGCATCATGGCATCTGAACCATGCTATTTATTTATTTTTTTGGCATGGTTGGAATAAATGTGCCTAGCTCTTGTTTGTGTGCTCACGATTCACTTAATGGGCACTGAAAATAATGACTAAGTTAGGCTGGATGTGCAGACCATTCATTCGGGTCCTACACAGCTTTTCTTCAGCAGATAAAGGTAGCTTGTTAGTTGGGAAATTTGTTATCCTGAATTACCTTGACACAAATATTTTGGTGCTGATGATACTGTATGTATGACATATTTCATGGTTTTATTGTGGACTTCGGTCACTTCTTTGTAGTAACAGTCTTGAGTTTTCCAAGTTGGATTTTTTTTTTGCATTAGTACAATGGCTATCATTACTAGTCTCTATGAAACCACAGTCTATGATACCACAGGGAGCCACTTTAGTTCTTCAAAAGTCGCCCAATTTTCGTAATGTAGCACCTCCTTTTACTCTGGCTGCTCCCTTCTGATGCACTGCTTCTGTTTTATTTTTCCTCTACATGCTCGAGGCACATAAGTGGCGTCCCACACATGTTATGAGCTCACACTTGTAGATGCCATGTCCAGCAAAAAAACAAAAAACAAAAACACACACCTTTTTTGTATTGGTAAAAAATTTGCAGGTACTGCATGCTGTGGGAATAAGTTTAAGTGAACCTTCTATTGGTGTTTGCAAAGAATGCTGTTCTTGTTATTGACCATTTGGAAGTTAGAGCACATGACCAAGTTGGACACATTTTCACCAAGAAACGCCTAGCTCAACATAAAGTTGTGGCGCTTGGAACATTTGGATTCCACGCATGACGACGATGGAATGACGAAGACAGTGCGATAATGACTGGATGACAACACTGGAATGATGACGATAGAAGAACAGCGACGACATGATGATGACACCAGAATGGCTACGACAGAATGAAGACAATAGCAACAGAATAACACTACATGTCGACAATGGGATGATGATTTTCGAATAATGTCCAATGTATGGTGACAACAACATGACGTCAATGGAATGTCGATAACTGTATGATGGCAATTGGATTATGAAGCTGGAATGACGATGATGGAATGAATACAATGGCATCATGACGACAATATAACACGAATGTATGACGACAACGCAATAATGACGATGGCATGATGAAAGCGGCAGGACAATGACAACCCTACAATGACTATGGCACAGTGACTATTGAACAACCATTACCGCATGATAATTGTAGGATGACGAGGCAATGATGAAGAAGGAATGGCGACAATGTAACAACGAAGAAGAATGACAATGATGGAATGATGAAGACGATATGCCAATGCCATCATGACGACAGTGGGAGAATGATTCTTAAAGGGACACTAAAGGCAAATACTAATGCAAAAGGATAGAAAGTTGGGCCAGTTGGTACGGAAACATGATTTTGAATTGTAGCGCGAAGTGACACAGAGAGAGTCTTCTCTGCTTCTAGTCTCTGTCTGTGTCACTTCGCGCTACAATTCAAAATCATACCAATACTAAGTTGACGTGGACTGTTTAAATACCATTTCAGAAACCTCGCAATAATTGTTTTGTGCCAAGAAAAGACTTAGTTTGCGAGAAAATTGCATCTGAAGGGTCTGAGTGCCTTTTTCAAAATTCAAGTCTCCCACTACCCAATCGTGAAAGTGGCGACGTTGCATACGCCATCACCACCCTTTGCTGCCATCGGTGAGTAAAACAGTGCCCAACAGACTGCAGTACTAAGCCAAGACAGAGTTGTGGCTTCGCTGCTGCTGCTGCTTTTTGGTCCGTATAGACCGTTCGGGCATCCGGCAACATCACATGGAACTTGAATTCTCTACTACTTAGAGTTTGTGCGGGTTTCACGAGCCAAGAAAACCAGCACAGCAGTATGCAATAATGAAACTACTGAAACGCAAAAACACGGGCAGCGCAGAGTCAAGCGAAAACGAAACCTTCCGACCGCTTGCGTCATTGTCAAGAATAATGCAAATTAGTTCTTTCTAAAAATGAAATAAAACTGGAAAAGTAGTATTTTCTTTCGTTTTATAATGCAATGTAATGATGTTTTTATAACGAGTGGCTGAGTACTAGTGACAGAATTTAAACGAGTGGCTTCGTCATTGGGCAAGTACTTGAATGTCCCAGGGGAGTCTCTAATCGTGTCCTGCATTTACCTAAAGCTCGATTACTAAGGCTCTGTTAGCAATAATATTGACGCCTTAGATATTCTCGAGCACTAATCTACCACTTTAACTTGACTTAATATTTGCCTTTAGTATCCTTTTAGATGATAATGGTAGTATGACGACGACAGCATGTTGACAATGATGGCATGACGACAATCGAGCGAAAAAGCTGGAATGATTATGATAGAGCGACCACAATGGCATCACAGTGATGGCAAGACCGTGAATGCATGACTGTATGACGAAAATGCAATGATGACTATGGCATGACAGTGGTGGTATCATCATGATGGAATGGCAACAGCATGATTACAGCAGTGTGATGACGATGAAATAATAATGACAGCGTGATCATGGCGGCAGTATGACGACGAAAGGACGATAAGAGAATGGAGACAGTGGAACGATGATGTTGGCTTAACAATGAAGGAATGTTCATAATTGAATGAAGGTGATAAAATAATGACGGAAGGACAAGGACGGCATGCAATGATACCATGTTTGTGTTGGAGCTCTCATTGGCACTTACGTACCTCACCTGCCACCCAAGGTCGCATTAGTTCGCACTATCTCCAGTGCCGGTTTGTACTATGCCCAGCATCCAACATTCGTGCAACACAGCACCTTCGTGTGCATATATATATATATATATATATATATATATATATATATATATATATATATATATATATATATATATATATATATATATATCCACAAATATATCTGCCAAGATACCAACCAACCCGGCAGCAGCAACACCAAACCCACGAGGTTAGGCAAAGAAAGCTTCACCCCAAAAAAGCAAATGTGTTTTCAAAATGTGTTTTCAGCAGCTGGCCAAAAATGGGAGCAGGAAAAGAGGTGCTGGAACTTTTCAAGTGATTATGACTACTTCTTAGAGATACTGGAAGGGACTTAAAGACCAACTGCAGTGAAATTTCACTCTGGCGAAATTTGTTATAAATCATTAGTATATAGTGCAAGATCAAAGCAATCTTGTCATAGCTACAGTGCCACTAATCATTTAATTTTTTTAAGTAACAGCCTTTAAGTAGCACCCAATGCAGGCACCTGGTGGGTAGCGGATCTGACACAGATCTCGGGACATGGCCTCCATGATTTTCAGCGTGCCACGGGCACTACCAAATCTTCGAGGTGCCACATTGGTTCTCAATGTTTCAAGTTCCATCTCATTTCTAATGAGCAGTAATGCTGGTGCTTTTTCTATATTTTAATGATGCATTGACTTTATTTTGAATGTGAAATCTTGCACGGAGACTTCTCTATATCTACACTGTTTCAAACTAGGCTTTTTACGCTTTCCAAAATTTTGTTGCAGTTGCCCTTTATGGTAGTAGCATCTCCACTTGCCATTCACTTTAGCATTGTGTTCCTGCATACCAAGTTGTGTGCTCCAGGTAAAGTAACCAAACACCATGTATAGTAACAGTATCCTTTTCTGCTTTATACATTACCTTTTCCAAGATTGGCTGCCGAAATGTGAATTTCCTTGTATCATGTTGCATATTGTACATATATCAAATCGTTCTATATGTTGACTATGTTTTTTATTTTGTGCAGTGTTCATTTTTATAATTTACAAATGTGGTTAAGGAGTATGTGAATATGATATTGAATACAAATTGAACAGATTTTGTTAGTATTTTATTTGTATTCTATTCAAGGATATATTTAATAGGTAATATTGAGTTTTTGGTTTGGCTTAGTGAGTCTAATGTAGTGTGTCTGCAGCCCTCAGGGCATACAGCACAAACATCCATAGAAATAATGATTACACAGTAGCAGCTTCACGCATTTGCTGCTTGCTTTTAAGCCATCGCAGCCAAAAATAATGCTCAGCTAATGCACGAGTCTACTGCTCTGAACGAAAGCTTATTCTCTGCCTCAGGAGACATCACATAGGGACTGGCCGCTAGGCAACCATATGAAGCAAATACCTTGAATTATAACTTCCATCCTACTAACAAGAGGTGCCTTGATTTTAGGCTACCTGAAAATGTGATAGATCCTATCACACTGCACTGCAATTTTTAATGCAATAGTGTAGGGCCTTGTGTTGCAGAAAATCCGGCGTCGGCAGAGTTGCTCATGAGCAAAAATTTCTGTATACATTTAGTTATATGTATATGCCACGCCTTGCTATATGGGATGCGGTATATGTGGGTTATATTGCCACACCAATTCTATCACTGAAGTTGCTCATACCTTGTCTTACATTCTTGACAAAGTTATTCCTTGGAATTTTGAGAATGACAGCCCACAAGCAAATGTCATGAAACAAAACATTGACACCTTTTATGTTAAATCTTCTGAAACTTAAATATTAAAAGTGCAAAACAATAACAGAAACCTCAAAATTATGTAATGGCTTTGGCATGGCTGTGCACTACCTTCGGCATTGGACCACACAAGAGGCCGCGTTTCTAACAGAATACTCGCCTTCGTGCGTAGTGTTTGCCGCCAGTATTTCCCAGTAAACATTATGGTTACATAAACTGAAGTTGCCGGGAAGTGCGAGAAGCAGTCATAGATCTTTTAATGCCATTGCATTTCACTCTTGAAGGTGAAGGTGTCATTCATTCCACTCTTGAAGGTGTCATTCACGTTTTTACGTTGGGTTGTTGACTTTTTTCTTTCCTTTGCATTCCCTTCCTCACTAACATGACCAAAACTGTATAGTGCCAGCTACATTTAAAAACAATTTTGTTATGCCCTCCTTGGCAGCAGTGACTGTTAGCTTTCTTGGTAGCTATTTCAGCTGAATTAATATTTTTTCGTACCCTTTTAATGCCACATTCATGAAAATACACTAGCAGGCTTTCAGTGCAAGCTGGTGGCAAGCAGCAAAATGGCAAACTGTGTGGTCGCAGGTGTGGTGCTTGGCTCGAATGGGGGCATGGTCCAGCAGCTCTACTGGCCCTTCTTCTTGGGCCTGGGTGGGCCAGTGGCAAGTGGTACCCAGTTCATGCCTTGGGTCCACATCAGTGATATTGTTGGCATTCTCATTCATGCCATGAGCAAGGAAGGCCTCACAGGTGTTCTCAATGGGGTTGCTCCACAAATCGTTACCAATGCGGAATTCACCAAGGAGTTTGCACGTGCCATGTGGCGGCCAGCGCTGTTTCCACTGCCAAAATTTGTGCTTGATCTGGCCTTTAGCCCTGAAAGAGCCACTATGATGACAGAAGGGCAGAAAGTGATTCCAAAACGTACACTTGAGTCGGGCTACAAGTACAAGTTTCCTGATGTGCAGTCTGCTTGCCAAGATGTACTTCAGCGCAAGTGAGTGAGACAGCGCTCGCACAGTTTTCAAGCCAAGCTCTTTTTTTCTTTGGCTTGCAGCGAATCTTCAATAAAGTTTAATGTTTTCATGGGACTGCATTTGTGTCTTGTGGAGTTCTTTTTAAAATAAATTGATCTCTTTCAGTGGGTTCCAGTGTTATTCTGAGTACTGTCGACATATTGTGGAAAACTCAAAATCCAAAGGTAACCAAAGATTTTCAATTGAAAAGTGGTCATTGTCATTGGTATTCAAGTTTGTACAGGCTGAATAAAGTGGCTCTTTCTGTCGGTGGACAAAACAGATAAACAGGCCATATATCAACAGACAGGAGCCTCACCAAATGGTACACTGCAAGAATAATTTAGTGTTTTTAATTGAAAAATGAACCACCAAAGGGCTAAAATTTTTAGATGGTTTGCTGGGGTCTCTCGTGCAAGGGCTTCAGAGGAAAAGGAGGGCCAAAAATAAGGTGGTGTGCTAGATCAGGTGACTAGCTTTAGAACATTACCATGTGGCATTAAAGAATGGCAATGCAAAGGCTAAAATTACTGATGGTGTATAGGGCCTAAACAGACAAGGGCAGAACATATTTCAATTGTGAAAAACTTTTATGGGATAAGCTCAACTCAAATTACTGGTAATTCATACTGACCACTTGGATGATCAATATACTTGCTTTATTTGCACACTATGCATATTCTTTCAAGTTTAAGCATACTTCTATATGAATACATTTTTCAATAATGCTGTACTTTGCTCCTTTGAAGCTTCTTTGCTACCGAGACATTTTTGGATGTAGTCTAAAATTTTAAAAACTGAGCAGCTACACACTTCTGGCCTACTTGCAATTACTGTTAACTGTAGTTGCAATCAGTTCAGCTTCAGATACGTTCTTTATTCAGCAAACTTTAGTGTTAATGTTCAGTACAAGTGAGTATATTTTTTGTTCTATCGCTTAATTAGCTAGAATCAAGCACATTGTTAAATATTGATTGCTTTGTGTATGTTTGAATGAAACGTTAGAAAATCATCGAAAACATCAAATTCAGTTTTTTGTGCCTCGCTACTGCTTTTGTCGTTTTTTTACTGCAAAGAAAAGTTATGATTAAGAAATGGGCTGATAATTTTTCACTCGAGTGTTCCTGACACTGCTTTGAGCACAGAATGTGGAAAAAAAAAAAAGAAAGCTTATTTGGGAAGAAACGAAGGATTGCTCATCTTCAAACTGACCATTGTAACCGCTATGCCACAGCTGTTTTGCATAACTGAACATGTAACACATACATTTGCCTCATCTTGTACGCCATAATGCAGCACATATGACCCTGGACAGTGTTGACTGAGATCCAGTACCTATGACCGGCATTCACATTGCACTGTGCACAAGCTTTTTTTTTTCCAAGATTTGTGGGTTTGTTAACCAAAGCACCCAAAAATCTCACCCTGACAGAAGTGAAAGTAAACTCAAAACCTGCTTCATGGAGGGCTCACTAACCATGTCATGCATGTCCTGCTTGGAAGTGGACGGCACAATGCTGCTTCATGCTGCGTGTATGCTTCTTCAGATTGTGGGGAAAACTGTTAGCAGGAGTTTCCTGGAGTTCTTCTGGTGGTCTTCGAGTTCCCTAAACATTTCCCAGGAGTACTTAAGATTCTCTAGATCACATGGAATCCTTAAACATATTCAGGAGTTGGGTGCTCATGATTGCTGTTTGCACTAATAGGTTAAGGGAATTGGAGTCTGGCAATCTTTTTCCTTGTTGAACAGAAAGCACAAAACACCAAGAAATTATACCTCCATGGCTGGCTTGGACATCACGACAGTGCTCAGATGCCCTGCATATGAGCAAACCCAACTTTCCTGGTCCAGTGTCTTCATCGAAGCAACAGGATGCAATTCATTCTTGGTGTAAAGTGTTAAGCATAGAAATGTAAGGGCCAAGAAAAAAAAGAAATTAAGACTAGGAATTTTTTTTTTCCAGCAGAGAACGTGAAAACAAAATTTAAAAAAAAATTCCATGTACAGTTATATACTAGCCATTCTCCGCTGTGCAGCATACACTTCTAGAAGTGACGACCACAGGAAAAAAAAAGTAAAAAATGTGGCAGCACAGTTTTCAAGTGTCTACATTATATATATACATGCTTTCAATTTTGTTTTGAAAAAGTAGCATAGCTTTCAAACACAGCAGAAACAAATTGCCCTCTGGGTTGTAGTCCAGCACTGGTGTCTGGGACTCCGCGAAGCACGTGGAACCGTCAATCTGGTGGCAAGGCCTTTGCATTTATCAGCTGCTGACACCTATATAGCTTCTAGTCTGCTGCAGATACCTCTGCTATCTGCTAGTTGTGAACAAGGATGTTTTTGTTTAAAATGTTCAAGACAATCTTCACAACAGGCTTGTGAAGTAAACATGTTCGAAAGCGCGTCTACATACAATCAGATATGAATGTGGGAGCAGCCGCAATCAATTCTAATGTGAGTGTGTCCAGGAAGAGCGACTCTGACACTACGTGACCTTTTTCTGAAAAAAAATAAAATAAATAAATAAATAAATTACGGGGTTTTATGTGCCAAAACCACTCTCTGATTATGAGACACGCCACAGTGGAGGACTCCGGAAATTTCGACCAGCTGGGGACCTTTAACATGCACCTAAATTTAAGTACACGGGTGTTTTTGCATTTCGCCCCTATCAGAATGCGGCCGCTATGGCTGGGATTCGATCCCGCGACCTCATGCTCAGTAGCCCAACACCACGGCCACTGAGCAAGCACGGCGGGAAACCTTTTTTTTCTTTTCCTGTTACGTCAGATTAGCAATCTTTCAAAGACAAGAACAATGCGTTCATTCCTTTCTCTTTGCATTCTCTGTGTAATTATTGCAAGAATTTAAGGATAATTATCTTTTATTGCTAGAATAGTAAATTTAAGCTATTTTGACTGGAGTTAAAATTTTTCTCAAAATTTCCTGGAAAAAAAGAAACGGGTTTCTTCCTCCCGCTCAAACCTTTAAAAAATTTTGCATCTCCAGTGAAGCATGATAGATGCTCTCATAATGCACATAATGACATCCTTAAACAGCATGCACTTTCTTTCAACACCATACTGGAAGCAGAAATGCCATAACTACCAACATAAGCAATGCCTTGTGCTTTCACAAGGGCCACCGGGATATGACACAGAATCAAGTTTGATCTGTCACAGAGAACTTGTGGGCACTGTGTGGTGGCACGGAACCTAGCTAGCGTAGGATAATTTCATACTTCCTCTTCAACTGGAAATGAAGTTCATGTGAGACGAAACATGGCACAAACAATTTGATGCTTTTCACGATGGTGTAAAGCTGTCCAGTTATAGGCACACTAATGACAATTTTATACTTTTTATTTGCTATTATTTCATTATTGATTTCACTTGACAATGCACCATCTAGAGTCGGATTCCTTCATTACAGGAGACTGCCACAGATCATGAGAAAAGCTCATAAGAGCCCAGGCCAAGTTTCACACAAAACCATTGATCTGCGTAGTGGTGCCATGACTGACTCTTACATTATTTTTTAAGCCTCACGGATACAAATACGGTGCAAGTATGAAGTTCAGTTAACTTAATTTTGTAGTTTTTACACCCCAAAACCATGATAAGATTATGAGGCATGCTGTAGTGGGGGCCCCCAGATTAATTTTGACCATCTGTGGTTCTTTAATGTGTACCTAATGCAAAGTACACGGGCGTTTTTGCATTTTGCTGCTGTGGCTGGGATTTGATCTCGTGCCCTCAAGCTTAGCAGCGCAATGCCAAAGCCACTAGGCCACCATGGCAGGTGGTGCAAGTATGCTTTCCATGAAAATGGAAGGAAACGCAGTTCAGAAAGGACAGACAGTTCACGCCAGCACTGATGGCGTCCCCAGATGTCTCTCGCTTATTCCATTTTATAAATTATACTCCATTTCACACATAGCAGACAATGCTACAAAGGTTAGAGAGGCCTTTCTAATTGTTTGCATCAGCGACCATGAAGCAGTAAGTCGCATAAGAAAAAATATTAGGTAAACAACATGCATTTCAATGTAAAATTAGGTCTTGTGCTCTTACACTACAAAACATGACATATTTATGACATGAGAAGTGTTGGAGATTTAAACATATTTACCACCAAAGGAGCAGAGCAACGTGTTTCTGCAACCACTGGCCACAGTGCATTACTTATGCTTGCAACCAAAACATAGTATGTCGCCTACTAGAAGCACATATATACAAAAGCAACATGGAATTTGACATAACCTTGTGTTCAAAAGTTGTAGTTGTAATAGATGAAGTATGTATTTCATATAAAACGTAGGTCAAGAATAACTGCACTGTGAAACACATCAAGCGAGACTTCTATGGCTGCACTATGTACGTATGTAGATTCCACAGTGTTGTCTGCTATGTATGAAATGTGAGTACAGAGATCTGCACCTTAGCAGCAGAACAGTGCATTAGCAATCAATACAACATAGCCACCCAAAATTGAAATTCACTTTGTGTCCCTTTCAAATAGGTTAAAAACTTTAAAGCACTGCTGAAACTGATGACAATAATTAACCAATTACAATACAATGTCCTGAGATGTTCAAAGTATTACCTACATCACATCAGCTTTATCCATGTAGATCCTGGCTACTGGGACACACCGCATGGTGCGATGACATCAGTGTACTGTGTTCCACTAAAGCCTTTTAAAAGGTCCAACAAAACTGCATGAATAACTTAAATGAATAATGCACGAGACACCAGAATCATTACTTCAGTCCTTGCAGCAAAAAAGTACACACAAGTATCTAAATTTTCTTTTTAATAAGAAAAAATGTGTGGTCTAAAGATGCGATTCAATGTTGATGAGACACTGCAGTTCTACCTCTCTGGTCTGAACACCAAAGCAACCAAAGGCTTGACTTGCTGCTGGGATACCCTCATACAATGCAAATATGTATATGCTATTTGTGTTCTGTTGATCCAATTAACGTTAAAGGAATATGAACTTTGCATGCCTTGTACATCGTAATTCAATTTTTTAAAATCACTATATCCACATTGCCGTAGTATAGCAGCGACAAAGGATCTTCAATTTGCATGCATTTGCATTGGAGAGCTGTATACAGAGCTTACACATAATCTGAAAATTGTGACGTGTACTACCTCATTAAGTGACACTACAAAAGTAGTACAGCAGTCATGTAGTGATAAACTACAATCGCATAGTCAAGATGCCAACAGCGTTACGGCTTGTTACAAAACTGTCCACAATGGCTACCCTATGCAATTTTCTCTGTAGGATGTTCATATTCTTCACATGATTGTTACGAGTCAACTGCTAGTTGGTCTTCGGTAAGGACAATCTTTTCACCAGGCTTGAATGCAGGTAAGCCTCGATATGGACAGCTTGCACAGCGGAAGGCATCGCCAAGGTAGCACTGAAGTAAAAAAAGAAAACGGTGTCATACTGCAGTATTTTCACTCTCATATGTATAAAATGCACCTTCACTAGAAGTAGCAAACAGTTCAAGCAGCAAGCAATAAATTCGAAATCATCTGTTATCACACGTTGCTTTGAATGCTATGATGATGAATCTGAAAATTATCTGCACTCTGGTTGTCAAAGAGGCAAGACAAACATTATACAGTTGAATTTCGTTACAACGGACCCTGTAATTTAAAAAAAAAAAAAGAATGTCCATTTTACCTGAAGTCCGTGATATCTGAAACTCCTCACTTCCAAAACTTTTGTCACAATGTCTAACAACGTTATTACAAAGCGTGAGTGACAAACATCCAAAGTGAAAAACAAACAAAGAAAGTCGCAGTTTCACCCAAAAGGCGAAGCATTGATTGCGATAGCAAATTAGTAGACAGCTATGCGAAGTAAGGATAGTAGCTTTATCAGCCTTATAAAGTTGTAAACATTCGCTTGCTAACTAAATAAACAAGCACAGTGTCATGCACGCACAGGTAGACATGAACACATCTTGCTTGATGATCGCGGAAAGTAGATGTCAGAACAGAGTGAGGAAGCACAGTAGCAGCAGCGGGCGAATTGATCTTCATGCTGTCTCTCGCTTCAACGCGAACTAAACATTGGAAGCACAGCACATATGAAGCTACCGGCACTGGGTACACTTTGTCCACGTCACACATCACTTTCAAGATACGGCGCCCGTGTGAGAGTGTACTTTGTCCACATCGCAGATCGCTTTCAAAATATGGCAGCCGCACCATAAGCAGCAGCCACCAGAGTAGAATCCACCCCCGCCCCCCTTGCCTCGCGCATGGAAGAAGACGGTGCGCTCCCGCCCTGCCTTCCTCCCTCGCGTGCACAATATCATCGGCTGCTCCTCGCAAGTCAGCTATCAACCCGTGTCGACAGGGCAAAAGTCCGTTTTATAAGCCCAATTTTGCCAAAAAATGCCGCTAAATTTGTCCGCTGTAGCCGATAGTCCAGTGTAGTGCGGTCTGTTAAAAGCGAACTTCGCTGCATTAATAAAATGGGTAGAGAAAACTAAGGCTGAAATATGGTCCATTATATCTGAAAGTCTGTTGTACACAGGTCCGTTGTAACAAGCATAGACCGTATCAGTTTAGACTGCTAAAGTATTCCTTGAAAACTCTTTTTTCGTTAATTTGTGACATAGGTTGATTCTTAGAAGAGAAAGTGAAGGTCAAGGTCATTCAAATTCTTAAATTTCATGCCGTAATCCCAGAATCGGGTGTCACTGTGACGCCACGGACTTCAAAGTATTGTTTCGTATATGGGCCTTGGTGGCTCAGTCAAGTTCACAAAACTTGCCAAGTTCATTTTTATCTCCTTAGAAAGCTATGTAGCCCATTTTGAGCAATAAAAAATTAACAAGGCCCTACAAGACGCTGTCGAAATCTATGACCGCATCACGAGCTGATGCGGGAACTTCAAGGTGGCGTCAACACCTATCTTTTATTTTTGCTGCTTTACTGGCTTACCAAGCCTCCACTCTTGGTAGGGCAGTATTTTTGGTATTGTAGAAGGGTAATATACTAACACAGGTGAAATAATTTTTCTCTTTAATGTCCCTTTAAAGCTTCTACTGATCACAATTTCTCGAGCACTTTCATTACATGTCCACTGTGCCTCCTGCCACAGCTTTGCAGATTTCAACATTCTATGTCAGTTCGGTTTAGCTGCAGCCAAGATGGAAGGCCCATTCGATTCGCCTGCATTTTATGAACTAGTTCATGAGGTGCTGCACTTCAGTATATGTTTCACCAGTTCAACATGGCGGCATCTGCACGTCGTCATTTGTTTCACTCAGGGCAGGCTTCGTGCAGGATGAGTTAACGGCATTCCCTGCACTCACCAGAAAGGCAGTGCAGTGTTTGTACAGAAGGTACCGTGCCACTTCCGTACGAACAAGAACTGGCAATGAATTAGTGGGAACTAGTTCATAAAGTGCAGGGTGAATCGAATGGACCTAGAGAAAATCAATGGCTGCCCCCCTTGTAAATTGCACCAAAGAAAGCAGAGTGCAGAAAGACATTCTTTAGTCTGACAAGCATGTCCTATGCTGGTATTAAAGACCTTGTCCAGAGTGAAGAGGAAGTGTTTTGTCACAAGAAAGTGGTTTAATTTCATACAGAATTATACATGAATTTTTATAGGAAAGAAGCACGAGCCTCAGCCATAAGAAAGGAGCTAGACAAACATCTATGACAGATGACAATATCAAGCATGCAAATAGTCTGATTCTGGTGGATTCTTCTTAATGACAGATAGGTAAAATGTGGCGAAAAGTCGGGCACTGATCTTGACACCAGATGACCTGTTGTCTCTGACATTTGGCTAAAACAGCCTACAGCGAGAGTGTGGGTAAGTTGTAATCTCCCTCATACATTTAACCCACCTGTGTAGGGCTATTGACGCGTTTCCCCACTTGCAGTATCGAGCAACTCAAAACTTATTGCTGTACTCACGTTTCCACATGAAGACTTTGGCTGCTGTGTGGCAGCAGCCTTGGCGGCTGCTTCACGGTCTAGTTCTTCAGCAAGACCACATGTACAGTTTTTGCAAGCACGTCGCTTCTTCTCACCACCACAGGCTGCAGCAAAAGAACAAAATGCAATTTCAAACCAATTATACTTCCATACCTAAGCAACTTGCCCTTGTTCTGGCTAATGCTGCTGCCATGTGAAATGCTCAATTGCTCTGAAGACAGCATGGCATAGTGCAAGTTGTCTGAACACTGCCATTCCAGCTTGTACAAACACGTGTTGGTTAAAGTCAAATTTCAATATAATGAACATCTATTTAGTAAAATCCACAATGTAATAAAATTTATTGATTTCCCAATGCTAGTTGAATTGGAATGTAAGTATTTATTTTTCTAGTAATTTACTAGCAATGTAATGTCATTTTGTAGTTTCTACTAAACAAAGTCCATATGTATCACAAAAGTGTACCAGGAGCCTTTGCTCCATGAAAAGGAAACGAAAAACATTGCCCTACACAGAATTAGTGATTTTCACTTATCCTTTCTCGAGCAAACGTTGATGGCAAGCACAGGATGGAACTGACCACTGTGCCATTAGTCCAGCCAGCAGGAAAACCGCACTGGACATGCTCCATTTGTGCTGGTAGATATGCTCCAAAGCAAATTAGCAGCAAGTTAAGACAGGAAAATGCCAAATGAAAGTTGCCTCACAAGCACCTGGGGGGTATTCTGCAAGAGTCCACCTAGTGGACTGTCCATTTCGGTTGCTGCTGATTGGATGCAGCTGTACGAGAGAGGAGGAGACGAGCGGCCCTAGCCAATCAGCAGCAGTCGAAAGGGACAGTCCACTAGGTGGACTCTTACAGAATGCCCCCCCTGGGCAACGATGAAGTGCATAATTTCGGTGTTGCTGCACCATGTCATTATCCTAACTGTTACCAAAAATGAATATTCAAACCATTACAGTGGTTTAGCACATCACTGCACCAGAGTAAATAAATAGCTGCCTAGCATTGGTGGGTCATGATGACAATTCATTGGCATCCCCTGTGAAATGTGACAGTGACAAATAGTCACCTAGCCTGCTCGAGTTAGTGAGGTATGCTATACATGCTTTTTATTCTAGCATATTTGTAAACATCTCAAATTTTTTTTTCTTCCTCAAAACTTCTATATCTACCTTTAACCGCTATAGCAGATCTGATTGCATCAATCTCTTCCATGCTTTTTTTCCACCAATACTCTAAACATCTCTTGCTTATCTCGACTGCTGACCGAATGACGCTTCCGTCCACTTTAAATCCAAAGGCTTCTTGAAGGTGTACATTATTCACGGGTCTCACCGGGTGAATGCCTTTGCATTCCATTAGGATGCGCTGAGTGGTCTCCGGATTTTTGCTGCAGCAGACGCATGCCTCATCTCATTGCAAATATTTGCTCCGGTGTGTTTTTGTCCTTAGGCAACCAGATAGAGCCTCAAATAGCAAGGCACTGCTCTTTGTCTTATCATACAGATTTTCCCTTCTAATTTCTTTCTTCCTGTACTTGTAAATCTCCATCTTCTTTTTTTATCTACATGCTTTGCATCCAATTCACTGTCTCTGTTTTTCTCACTTTCTTTTATATGACTCTTGGTTGTTTATTTACACATTCCATTACCATGTACTTGTTTGCCAACTTTCTTGACCTCTTCCTCCATTCTGTAACTGCTTTTCAGGTACAGATACTTGTGCACTAGAGCAGTCCATTTATTTTCATCCATGCTCCTCTCTTCAAATCTAATTTTGCTCTGCACTTCTCTGACTGTAAAAGGGGCCCAACCCATGTCGCTCTGTACTGTCTGATTTGTGGTTTTACCATGGGAAAGCCAACAGGCCTACTGATCTTTAGTTAACTTCCAACTCTGACAAGATATCTAATTTTAAGCACAGAATAGCACTCGAGAACATTAGCGCAGGCACCATTACTCCTTTCCAGATTCCACGTACTGCCTCCCATTTATTGTGGCCCCAAAGTACTCTATGTTTTATTGCTGCATTCCACGTCCCCTTTATTTTCAGATTATTTTGGTGGGTGCTTGAGTAACTCTTTTCTTTGTTTATGCATACACTGGGGTACTTATATTGCTTGACTGTGGGTATGACTTATTGTTGAATTGATACCACGTAATTACTCATCTCTTCATTAGAAATCATAATTCCCAATTTCTGTGTTGTGTTTCCCAATTTCCCAATTTCCCAATTCCCAATTTCTGTTACTGTGTTGCCACACGTATTCACAAGTCCCTGTAAATCTGCTGCATTGTCCGCTAGTAGCACTATGTCATCCGCATACATCAGTCTGAAGACCTTCTTTTGCACCCTTTGCCCATTACGCATGTAGGATAAATCAAACCCTAATTCACTGTTTTCCAGTCATCTGTCTATGCCCTTAACATAAAGCATAAACAACAATGAAGACAGAGGACATCCTTGCTTCAGTTCTTGGTTAAATTCCACCAGTAAACTTTGATCTCTCACACTTCTGTTTTTGTTGGACCTGTCCCGAGTCAAAACTACGCTTTATTTTTTTGCCGAAGTTATGCCTAATAACGTCTCTGATGTACAGCAGTGCATTGTTTTGTTTGAAGATGTTAACATCATCATCATCCCTTATAGCCGTTTGGGAATTTTCAGTTGGAGCTCCAAATGCTCTTACATGATTTCAGAATCTTTTTGGTGTGTCTTTTTCTCTTTTGAAGATGTTATGCACCCAACATTCACTTGTGCATTTAAGCTTTCCTCGTGCAAGCTCACTCGCCATCCTTTTCTTTTCTTGGTACTTACTCCATCTAAGGAGCATCTCTTCTCCGTGTAATCCCAATGTTTTGGCTTCTCGATGATCCCTAGATGCCTTCTTATACACCGTTTTTTTATGGGCGCCATCTATGGGCAGTCCGCATGCTGGCTTGGGCGAGCGCTCCGTCTTGCATGGCAGGTATATGCTCGGCGGTAGTTTCTGGCATTTGTTTTCGCACTCGTGCGGTCTATTTAGTATGACGTGGTGTCTTCTATGTGGTAAATGGTTCTGTGAGACGTACTGAAGTGGTTTAAGTTCGCATGGCCGGAGTTTCTGTTGGTGTTGAGGCCGACGGAGCACGCAGCGCGATGTGTGCGCACGTGTTTGAGCCTACATTCAGCCTCGGAGATCAATTGTGTATTTATGAATGTTCCATTCACTAATGTGACCTTATTGCAGTAGTATCCTCTAGTTCTAAGCTGTGGCTTAGGAACGATGAAACAAACACAACGATCGTAACAGCGTGGGTACCGTTCTGCTACGATAGGAGCTGTGCTGTTATACTTTGACAAGCATTCAAACTGTTAGCTGCGGATTACACTGCGCGACTACTTGGTTCAGTGGATCAGGTTTCCACCCATGAATAAAATTGTTTTGGTTAGTAATAACAGCATACTTTACAGTGTGAATTAAGCTAGTCCAGCAAAGCGACCGTTTACGAACTGCGCAAGCATCCTAAGCAGTGGTAGGTGCTGGATTACAGATATGTATCTTTGTTCTATAGAGCGCATGGTCCAAGCATACGGCATCAACGTTTATAGATCCATAAATGCTGTGCGGCGTGACTATGCAAGTCCGTATTGTGGCGTTAGCCCGTTTTTCTTCTTCAAAAAAAAAGGATGATAACCGAATTTTTTTTTTCGGTTGTGTCCGTTCCGTTCTCTACGACGTATTCACACGTATTACGGAAATTTTGTCCTCAAAAATAGCCATCGCATTCTTTTTAGGCGATCCCTCTCAAATATATGGCTTTACAGGGCAAAAAGGCAATGCCGAAACACATAGCATTATATGTATCATGCTGGTTCACCAACCACCGTGATGACTGTGTTGAGCAGCGCCATCAGCCTCATGCAGGAAGGCTAGCATAGACATATAGTGATTTCAAGCCTGCTAAACTTGAAATGTGTGAGAACGATGCGGGTATACAGTCAAACCCACTTATAACGATCCCGGTTTTAACAATATATCGGTTATAACAATGAGAAGCTGCTGCATCCTCAACTTTATGTTTTCCGTGGTGAAATAACCTGCTTACTAAAATGCCCCAATGCCGCATTATCGGTTATAACGATGAAGTTTGGCTGCTGGGCGTCCGAGCCGAAAGGTAGTGAAATGTGACATTCTTGAAAAGAAAACAAAAAAAAGAAAACAAGAAATTTGAGCCACTGCGCGATGGGCCGCTGCTCCAACAGTCACCGCACGCTCATTTTCTGCCCATCTCCACGTGCCTCTCACCCGTCGCCCCCCTACCCCTCCGAACATGAATGTGCTGCACCCACAGCTCTACGCTGCCCCACCCTCCGAAACACGAATGGACCACACCAACTGCCCAGCTCGCAGGTTGCTAGCATGTTGCTCGCTGGCTCCTCATTCAGCGCAGTTCTGCAACAGCTTAATAGCTCGTGTTGGTCTTCTTTGTTTGTGTCGAAATCGTTCCTGACCATGTGGTTTCTCGCCGCCAAAACAAAAGATGGCTGATCCACCCACTGATCATTGTCAATGCACGACATTGCCAATGAAAAGAAAGCGCACAACTCACGATTTGGAACCTAAGTGCTTTTAACATCATGATGAGGCGATCGTCACGACCGTGCTTGCATCAGATAGCAATGGCAGCGATGACGCGGTAGGGCAGACTGCCTCAACATTGTCCTCACAGGAGGCCCGGCAGATGATTCTGTCCCTGCGGGGGCTTCGTTTTTGCGAGGAACCTTTCGCTGCACTACGTGGAGCACCTGAATGCCTCGGAGAAGGATGTCGGCGAGCTTTGTGTAAAGCAGTGCCATTCTTTAACGCCGACATCCGCAGCTTGTTACACGCGATCGGAGTGCCCAGGAAGCAGTTAAATGAGTAAACACAATCGGCAGCCGGATGGAGGAATGTGGTGGGGAGGGGCACTGGCCTTTCCGTCATTCACAACACACATCTCTGTCATCCCACTATCTTGATTTTTTCATGCAACTTGGTTATAACAATTATCGGTTATAACAATGGAATTTTCGTGGCACCTGAATATTGTTATAAGTGGGTTCGATTGTATCAGAAATATTTGATAGCGCCTGCCGCTTAGATGTTCCGTGGTTGCCTTAGGTTGGCCGTACACGACCATGCGCTCTTATGTTTTAATCCCTATGCCAAGTGATCAGATAGTGAGCAGATTTACTATTTCATGCAGGTAATACAGAGACACTGATTCTTTTCGTTGAATTAAAACCGATATACACAAAATAGTTCACAACACATACACACACTGCGGCTGATAATGTGCGTCACATGTTTGCACCTCGAAGAGATATTTCCGCATACCAATGCACCGAAAGGCTTCCCTGACGACCATATATGAATGGACATTGTGTAAATTTCACAAAGTACTATCTAAAATATCTCGAAATCGTTCTGCAGCATGCGACAGCAATACTTTCGAGCAGCGCCGCACCGGATCGCACAAGCCAGACAGGAGGAAAGGCTCGCTGCGCACACTTTTCTCCTTGCCCAATGAAAAGGTCTGTACTCTTCTATAGCTTGCTTTATTTCCTTGTTTCAACACTGGCGTGATTTCCTCTTTCCAATCCAACAATTTTATTGCCATGTCTGTCTTATCTCCTGCTGCATTACCTCTACCAGTTCCTTATATTCCCGGACTGTTAGAGGAAGTGCCTCTGTTTTCTTTATGTATTTTGCAATCTCTGCTACGTACTTTTCATTCATATTCAAGCATTCTGCTGCTACTGGTTTGTGTTTTGCATTGGTATCTCTCCCAAATTTTAAAATTAAAGGTTTACGATCGCTACCCAGGCTATCCTTTTCATGTTTATCTATTGTCATTTGGTCTAGTCATTCGTAGACCATTTCTGAGACTAAAGTGTAGTTGATAAATGACTGCCTCTTTCTGCATTGCCACATTACCTGTCCACGACAATTATTCTCCCTGTTAACTATTATAAGGTTCTGTTCATCACACAGATCCAGCGCTAGAGAACTGTTGTAATCAGTACATGCATTCATCTCTCTTACTAAAACCACCTCGCCCAATTTCCTGAACTCTTTAGTATCGCTTCTAATGCAATCAATCAATTCTTTATTTTTATCTCTGCAATGACTACCTGTCCATAGGGAAGCTACTCCAAGCCATAAGTTTTTTCCTTCCTATATGCCGCTAATCCATAAATGCTCCTTAGATGTCTTTTTTACGTTTGGCCACTTCATACTTCGCCTAATTAGCATGCCTACGCCTCTGGCTTTCCTTGAACCAGTCATTTTGTTGCACCCCTCTCATACTAAATTCTCAATCACAAGCGGCTGCTCCGAATCTCGTAGCTTCGTTTTGGTCAAGGTGTAAATGCTAAAGGCTTCATCATTCAGCTGCGTTCGAATTTCCAAGCGTTTTTCCTCCTTGCAACCACCCTGAATGTTTATGTAACAAATCTTACCGTTTCTATACTTATCCTTTGTGCGTCTTAACTCCTTGTAGCCTAATTCTGCTCCTTCCTGGTGTGCCACTACATTCAATACTTAATCTACCCTCCTGATTGCTTAAGGCTCGCCTAGGAAAGCAACTGCTTATGCCGTGAATCAATGCCCAACCAGTGTTGCTACACTATCGCTAAAATGTATCCGGTCATGCACAAAAGCACCTTCATGGCCTGCCCGGTGCACTTGTCAGTTGATGACAATGACTAAAATTAATTGCCTTATCTAGTGTCCAATCACTCTGTTTACTACAAGCACTGCCCTTTCAATTCCATACCCCTGTCTTTCAACCTCTGGCACTGTGCACACTGCGATTTGCAGTTCCTTTGATACATTCTGCAGATCAGTAACCCCTTTGGCTATTAGCTTCGTGGTCCCTGTCCCCCATCCCTGCAGTATGTGAATCACTTCGCCCATTATCATCATTAGGTGCCTTTCCTTCATTGTGTCCACATGTGTTGCTTGACTTTTGCTATTACTTCCCTAACCGGTTTCTCCAGAAGCACGCTAAACTGGACTTGCTCGTGTGCACCTACCCTATCTATTATCACCGGTTCTACTTTCTGCTTGTCTGAATCACCAACAAAGACAACTCGATGCTGTTCCTCCTTCTCACCGGCAAAAGCTGTACTTGGGATAGTGATGCCCCCCCCCCCCCCCTCCCTCTATGTCTTATCTTCACCCTTCACCTTGTCGTAGTCTTACACGGCCGGCACGACAGTGGTTGCCCCTTCGTGACTATCACTGACACGACTGCCACTGCTTTCTGGCATGGCAGTTTCGACTTCCTTACCTGCTCTCGCTTCAGAGCCAGTCCCATTCATGGTGCTTGCATCGAAGCATTCGCCATAGCTTTGCGGCCCTCAGCATCTTTTCTATGTAGGCTAGCTTATCTTCTACCTCCTTGCTCTGCTCACTCTTGAGTTCCTTTTCCAGCTTCCTGACCCACTTAGCTAGCTCATCTTTCTCCTGCTCTAGACGGTCTAGTCGCGACCCTAGCACACATATCCTACAGATCAAATCTGCCCCATTCGCCCTCCTACTGTCTCAAACTGCATTTCTTCCAATGCATAGGGTCGCTTTCACTTGGAACAACTCGCACCTGGCTTCCTACTACTACTAACCATTATCTTGTACTAACAAGACGTTGTGCAAAAGTAACCCAACTTGTAGAAAAAAATTTAATTAAATAAAATACACAATTATTTGTTACCTACCTATATCTAACCAAAAAGAATAAACTGAAAATCATGAAAAATATATAAATTGCTCATTTAACTTTTGACAACCAAATGAACGAAAAATCAAATAAAAAAACTTATCGTGCTGAGAAGACATTTCCAATGGGCACATCTGTTCCCTTCAGCATCACTCTCTCAAGTGACACGTGTGTACAAAGGCACCACCTGGTGGTAGCTGCTAGCTGTAGGTACACTCCATGCTGAAGCTTTTGCTCCTGACACAATCTCTACTGCATGCGCTAGTGCATTTGATGCCATAATTATTGCTCGAGCTCTGTGCAGGATTTTGTTAAAGGGACACTAAAGGCAAATATTAAGTCAAGCTAAAGTGATAAATTAATACTTGAGAATCTGCTGAGAAGCTGGCGGCGATGAGGTGGGGAAAGAGCAGGGTCGATGGCGTTGTCAAAAACCACTGAAGGTGATGAGCCGGAGACCGAAGCGATGGCGTCAACATGACGGAAAGAGTCTGCAGGAACATCGAGGTCGTCGACGTAGTCGACTGCCTGGAAGTATCCTACGGTCTCTCCACGCAGTAGGCTGATCGGGTACTGGTAGTAGTTGGTGACCAGCATCACAGTTGACCCAGATGTTACAGTAAGCACGGCAAACGGAAGAACAATGCCCTTGTGTTGAGCAAACACATCGGACGGCGTGAACACTGCAGTGGCGTCAGATGTGGCATCAGACGACAAGACAAGAGCCATTGACGACTCAGGAGGTATGGTTGTGTCGGCATCAACAGTGAGTTTGTCGGCAAAGTGAGGAGAGCTGGTTGGCAGTGATTCACATAGTGGTAAAAGCGACACTTCTGCACGCGAACAGTCAATGACAGCATGATGACGTGACAGGAAATCCCAACCAAGGATGAGGTCGTGAGAGCAAGATGGTAGCACGAAACACTCGATTATGTACAGAACGTCGTGGATGGCGACACGGGCCGTGCATACAGCTGAAGGGTGAATTCGCTGCGCGCTGGCTGTGGCGAGCACCAGGCCAGAGCGAACTGTAGTCACTTTTCGTAGCTTGCGGCAAAGGCTCTCGTCAATGACAGAAACGGCTGCTCCGGTATCAACTAGTGCGACTGCGGGTACTCCCTCTACAAAAAACGCTAATAACATTTTGCAGCGAAGATTGAGGTCTTGAGAACGTCAATGTATTTGCAGTTCTTGCCTCAGGAACTGCAGCAGTCAGTTCCCCTCTTCAGTAGGAACTCGACGACGCAGGGGCGAAATCGAACGCCGACGAGGGGAGGGAGAGCGCAGAGTTTCCGACCGGCGATCAGTGTCGAGACGTCGCGGTGAAAATGGAGGTGGGGCAGCGTATTGTGGCGCGTAGCTGGGCGTGTCAAAGCTGGTACGCTCAGTTGGGGCACGGCGGCGACAGAAGCGCGCTACATGACCAGCAATGCCGTAGGCGAAGCAGATAGGCCGGTTGTCTTGAGTGCGCCACATCTCGGTGGGACGCAAAAACTGTGGTGACGGTCGGGCAACTGGAACAGAAGCCGGATGCATGGGCGATGAAAAGGAAGCTGTCTGCGCAGGTGGCCACGCAACCACAGCTGCATAACTGAGCGGCAGCGACGTAGGGTGAGTGGCAAAGTTGGTATGGGCCAGCGGCACACTCACAGGATTGGGTAGGGGTGTTGTAGGAGCTGCAGGAAGCGCTTCAGATATCTGAGTTCGGATGGCTTGCTGCAGCGTCGGAGGCAAAGCTGCCGTAGGTGCGTCGCTGTGAGGGAGCAGCGAGAGCTGCCTGGCCACCTCTTCACGAATAAAATCTTTAATATGCTGCGAGAGGGTCGAGTTGGTTATTTCAGTAGAAACCGCAATGCTCGAGACGGAATCGGCGTGCTGAATGTTCTGGCAGGCGATGGAACGTTGGCGGCGCAGCTCGTCAAAGCTCTGGCAGAGGTTAATGAGAACTGATACGCTAGTTGGGCTTTTGGCCAGCAACATCTGGAATGCGCTGTCCTCGATGCCCTTGAGGATGTGTTTATTCTTGTCATCCTCTGACATGCTCGGTCTGGCAGAGGTTAATGAGAACTGATACGCTAGTTGGGCTTTTGGCCAGCAACATCTGGAATGCGCTGTCCTCGATGCCCTTGAGGATGTGTTTATTCTTGTCATCCTCTGACATGCTGGGATTTACCCGCTTGCACAAATCGAGAACATCCTCAATGTAGCTGGGGAATGTCTCTCCAGGCTGCTGTGCGCGCTGCCGTAGACGCTGTTCAGCGCGTAGCTTACGCACAGCTGGGCGATCAAAGACTTCAGCAAACAGAGTCTTAAACACGGACCAGCTCGTAAAGTCTGATTCGTGGTTGAAAAACCAAAGTTTGGCTACGTCGGCTAGGTAGAAAGGCACGTGGGTCAGCTTAAAATGGTCATCCCATCTGTTATGGGCACTTACACGTTCGTACGATGACAGCCAGTCTTCCACGTCGTGTTCGGTGGTCCCACTGAAAATGGGTGGGTCGCGTTGACGAGGGACGCCGGCACAGATGACAGTGGCAGCCGGGGGTGCAGGCAACGAGGTGGCGGGATCAGGCATTGTGCTGGGCGATCTTGTTGGCAGGGTTCGAGTGCGGAGCTCCAGGACGAGGCGAAGGATCTCAGCAACCTCCACCAAATGCGACGAGGTTTATTGTCGTTCACAACGGTGTGGAACGCTAGATAAATTAGGCACTGCAAGGGCTGTCCGTAGCACGGGGCTTGCTCGCGATCACGGCATGGCCCTTCGTCTTCCTCTTCAGACGGCACATACACAGGGGCGCGTCTGCTTCATTACAAAGGCATCAATATTATCGCGAACAGAGCCTTAATAATTGAGGTAAATGCAGGAAATTATTACAGACTCCCCCGGGACATTCAAGCATTGCCCGATGAAGAAAGCACTCCTCAGTTAAATTCTGTCACTAGTACTCAACCACTTGTTGCAAAAAATATCCTTGTATTGTATTATAAGCTGAAATAAAATGCTACTTGTCCAGTTCTATTTCATTTTTAGAAAAAAACAACTCACTGAAATTAGCCTTGACAACGACACGGGAGGACGAAAGGTTTCGTTTTCGCTCGATTCTGTGCAGCCCACGCTGTTGCGTTTCCGTAGTTTCATTATCGCATAGTGCTACGCTGGTTTTTCTGGCTCGCGAAACTCGCACAAACTGCAAGTAGCAGAGAATTCAACTTCCATGTGATGTCGCAGGATGGCTGAATGGTCTACCCCATTTGACCGAGAATCAGCTGGAGCGGCGAATGCACCGCTCTGTCTCGGCTCCGTACCGCCGTTTGTCGAGCGCCATTTTACTCACACAGCGAAGGGTCGTGATGGTGTATGGCGATGTCGCCACTCCCCCGATTGGGTGGCGGGAGCTATGAATTTCGAAAACGGTATTAGGACTCTTCAGATGCAATTTTCTTGTAAACTTCTCGTAAATTTTCTGCAATTTTCTTGGCCCCAAACAAGCATTGTGAGGTTTGTGGTATGGTATTTAAACAGTGCAAGTCGACTTAGTATTTGCCTTTAGTGCCCCTTTAAGTGCTTGCTGCGAAAATGCTATCCACTACAGCTGTTCTGGGAACCTGCAAATTTTTACTGCTGAATTATAAAAATATCTCAATGAACAAAATGTGCAATTTTTCACTGGTTTTCACAGCGCCGTTGCTAAGGGCTACTTCCTCCAGGATCGTTTCCATGTGTTAATGCAAAACTATCATCATCACAATTGGCTCCAGCGGCGTCTTCTTCCACAGCTGGCTTGTTGGCGCCCCTTAACACTACTGCGTGAACACGCTCGTGCCACTGCTCCCATATTCGTCATCATCATCATTAATTAAGAAACACAAAGACGTAACCAATTTTACAGCAAATTACAGTGAAGTTGTTAAGGGCTAGTTTCTCCAGGATCGTGTCTGTGTGTATACACCAAACTGCCCACACATGGGCCGATCACGAAGATAGTGCAATGCCAGAATGACCCATGGCGGAGGTACAGTTTGCCATTAACAGGCCCATATACACAGCTTCGCTGGTCATTCTTCTTCACAGAGTGCAAGGGCACTGACTTTTTTTGCCCCCCTGCGAATACAACTACATCATAATAAGATTTCGCTGTATCACAATACCAACACCACAGGCGGAAAGTTTTAATTTTTCCAGGGGAGCGGGGACCAGCTTTCCAAATCCTAAATATACAGGATACAGTGTGTCCCACGTAACTTCAGCCAAAGATTAAAAATATGCAAATGCAATGCAGCTGGACAGAACCAAGGCAATGTTGTTTGCTGTCGTTTGGTGATACTCAGATTATTTTTTTCATCCCACCTAATTAAATAATTAGTTTTAATTAATTAATCAACTTCTCAAATATTGTAATTAGATGAAAAGTGTCAATGAGAAAATTGTAGAGCAACAAGAAAAACTGCCGATACAGCTTTTTGTTGCTCGATACACACTACACAAAAGTGTTTTTCCGAGCGTGAAAGAAGCTCGCGAGTACACGCAAAGTTCCTCGAGCGGCCAGTCGTATGGCAATCGAAGAAGATGGGACCGATTATAGCACTGGTGCAAATTACGAACCACACATTGAACAACCACTGGTACTGGTGCCGATTGCGCTCAACCAAGTATGGATTGGAGTCACTCCAAGTGTGCATTATGCAAATTTACCTGTCCGTTTCTGCAAAAATTGGCTTCATCTGTGCACATGATGTTGCTCAAAAAGTCCGGTGACTCATCGGCTTTTGTGGAAACCTAATTCAAGAAATCTAGACGATTCGGAAAGTCCCTATCTCCCAAGCATTCGTGCAGGTTAAGGTGATATGGGTGAAGGGCCGAGTCATTTAGAATCCTCCAAACTGATGTCTTGAAAATTTGTACCTGGGCGGCCACGTCCCGCACAATACCACGAGGGTTTGAGGCCATAAATGCTAGAACATCCATGTGTAGGCTAAGACTAAAAGATTGAGTCCTCCGCCGCTGTTTCTGGAAGCTGCCGCTTTGTCTCAGGTTTTCATATTTGTGATGATAGTCGATGCGTTTGGTTTACCACCACAATTTCATGACTGATAACATTTGCGGCCTTTCTCTTGTTGCCATTTGCAGCTCCCAAGGAAAGGATCATGTTTTCCTTCCGCTCATTACAGAAAGACATGGCGACAGGGACGAAACAAGATGCACCTTTAAACCTTTGCATTGACGTCAATTCACTTTTGTGGCGATAGATTTTAAAGCAAAAAGAATAAAACCATCCGTGCACTTTATACTAGAACAACAGCTATCACAGCTTGTTTCCAACTAACGCCAAACGCGGTGTGTTACTTCAGCTGGGGCACAGCAGATAAGGAACTAGCTTGATCACGGCGTTTTTTTTTTTTTAATTTCCTTTATTTCGTTTTGGCTAACTCAGAAGGACCTTGTCCGAGGGCACTGCTTTATGATGCGGGTGGGAGCACAGTCACATGGTATTTGTCATATTTCGCAAGGTTTATTTATCCGTCAGAAAAAAATAGTATGCAATTAGGACGTTGCTGGAAATACCACAATTAGATATCTCTTGGCTGTGCCTACAAATGCCTCATTGACACTGATAATTAGGATAGCATGTCTTGAGTTAGATAATTAATTACAATTACCTGATTAAATCTCGGTAATGAAACAATTACTGGCAGCTACTCTACTGTACCGGAAACAATATGCACTAGGCTTTTTTACATTGAAATTGCTCTTTTTTTAAAAATCTGTGTGAATGATAGTTAATTGGGACACCCTGTATATATTTATATATTTAAGACATCTGCGCGCAAGTGACGATGTTTCCATCCCTTATAAATGTTGTAAATTATTAGAAGAGTTTTTTTTTTTCAGTTAGAATTACTTACTGGAAAGAGAAACAATACTGAGACGCATATCATTTCCGTGCATGTCACATGTCGTTAATAAAAGACTCTGCTGAAGGGGTTACTGAAATCTGCAGGCATTTTTCAGGGTCAAAAAAGCATGCAAAGCAAATTGAAGCGAGGTGAACATATAGCAACGTATTCATTCTCTAGGCATAGGCTACCCATACCTATAGGAATTTTTAATTGGCTACCTCTGTCTCTTTCAAAAATAAACTTTGTCCTGGACGTATATTTAAATATATTGTATATGCGCATGGTGTTTATAGAGGAAATTTAAAACAATGTTGAAGTGAGAATATACAGATGAGGTAGCCGCCGCTAGTGCTTCTAATGCGCTTGTCCTCTGATTGTCAGGATTTGCAGAAATAAAGCGAAAGTATGAATTAAAAGCCGCACATGTTCCGCGCCAACAATAATTGCAGTAAGCTAGTAGCTACAATAAAATTTCAGGTGAAAAGGTTGAGGAAAGTGAAAAGATCCCTCAAATGATGTGGGTGACAAAACTCTGGCAATGACATTTTAGTTGTGCATGTGGGGGAGGGGGCTCAGGACCAGGAGCCCCCCTCCCCGCAGTCGGCGCCCATGTCTAGGACTGTATCTCCAAGCTTCCTATCATGATGATAAAGTATTAGCTTATGCTCAAAGAAACACTTTTTCCAGCACACATTTGAACAAATTTTTAATAAAAGCTTCACATGCATTTCAGCTTGTACTAAACCTGCCTTGTGCATATACCATCAATGTTTCATGGCCATTATGAGCAAGGGTTTTATAGTTTGTTTCAAGCACAAGCTCTTGCTTATCAAAGGTGGCAACTTACCTTTGAGATCGCTTGGGTCTGGTTTCTTAAAGTCTTCTTCAGTAATCAACTGGTCTGGATCAACAAGGTCTACATCACCATCAAGCATGTCTTGTGCAGACAATGACCAAATCTTGCCTACATCTGCAAATGCAAAGTGGGACACACACATCGCACATTGGTTATTTGCATCTGCAAATCCTTCACACAGCCACTTTTAAATTACTAGTGCACCTTGAAAATATCTTTTGACCATGGATGTCTACAGTGATTTATGTTAAAGAGACCCTGCAACACCTTTTATGAAAGGTATATAATGTGTATGGTATTACAGGACCTCTCTTCATAAATATTTTGCAACAGTTAAGTTTTTGAATGAACCTTCTACAAGCGAAGCTGTTGGCAATGAAATGCTGCCAATTCTGAGTTCTCATGGCCTTTCCATCCACTTGTCACTGAACTGCACCCGAACCTGCACACTGCAATGCCGACAAAGAACGATACCCACTATTATCGCACCAAGCTTCTGTACCAACATGACCTCAAGGTCAGGTGGCACGACCCTTTGTCATGCCACCTGACCATGGAGGTGATAATACTGGCACAGTGGTATCATTCCCAGCCATAAGATGGTTCTATTGCCATATGAGTGACAATTTCTTCCCTTCTGATTCTGCCAGAGGCACTGCTTAGTCACGATGCCAAAAGAAATCTGGCCAATGGCTTCTGCGTCATGACAAGTGGCTGGGACATCAGGACTTTAAAAGGAACAGCAGGTGGTGGGCTCCCTGCTACATGTATGGAAATAATATTAGGCTTAAATGCTTTGGCAGCATCATCCAGGAATTAAACAGGCTTTACCACATTCAGAAAGCATTGCAGGGCCACTTATGAGTTGCTCTAAGAACTTGAAATTAGGGGATTGCACTGAACCACTTACACATACCACTGCTAAAGCAATCTTATTTCCTCAACAAAAATTCCCAAAGTAGATACCCTGATAGCATTAACTACGTCACTAAAATGTACTAAATGGAAAAATGTTGCATGACTGCAACACTATATTTAAATGTATGTTGTAAGCGCGGTGCAAGTCAACCCAATGCAAGTGACGTGCTCAGGTAAAATCCAGCGCAATAGGTGCTCATAATAGGCTGCTGTCTGTAGCGTCATTTACTCGCCCAAATGAAATTTCCACAGTAGAAACTACAAAATAAACAACCTATCTGGTGATAACAGCTGTTTCTTGCATTGTTACTGGCAGTGGCACAGAAGCCCAATCCAAATAATGTAAAATTTACTCAAAGTTTGTGCACTAAAATTTAATGAAAATGGCCATGCCACCAGTTTCTAAAGGGCACAGACAAGAAGGAGCAAAATATATTAGGATAGCTTGCCTCTACCTTGTCTCTCTCTCTTTCTCCCTTGGCAAAAGTATCTTGGAAATAGTGAATGCAAGCAGATCTAAAGAGTAGGGTCAGTGATATGGTGCATTCCCAAAACCCAAACACTTTTTTTCTTCTTTTAAGTGAAGGTCTAATTGCATCTTCCAACTTCAGGTCCACTATTTTTCAAACAACCCCATGGCCACAGTTTCAGTGTCCTTGCTATAACTTGTTATAACAAATGTTGAGTGACAAGTTTAATTTAGGACCAAAGGAAGTCCCAATAAAAATTAAATTAAAAGATTAAATTGTGGGGTTTAAGATCCCAAAACTGCAAAGTGGTTTATAAGGATCCCTTAATAGACGGCTCCACATTAGTTTTAACCATCTGGGGTTGTTTAATATGCACCACAATCCAAGTCCACAAGCATTTTTGCATGTTGCCCTCCTCAAAATATTACTACAGCCAGGAATCAAACCCCTGACCTAGCGCTAAGCAGCAAAATGCCATTGTCACACCATGTTGGGCTCTCAGTAAAAATGATCAGACCATTTTCTTTTTTCCAAAACCAGATGCACAAAGGTAATTGGTAATTGGAGGAAGGCAAAAGGTGACTAGATGAAAAGATAACTTGGCACAGGTGGGATCTGAATCCACATCTTCCACATTATGTGCACAGTGCTTAGCCAATTAGTACCTTACCAGTCATGTTTTGCTTACCATGGTTCTCGCACGCCCGCATGATGTCAGGTGCTCACCACATCCCCAACTACGCCTACAATATGCGATCCTCTGTCACTGCAAGCTCCAAGTTGGCCTATTTAAACATTCACCCAAATGTTTCTTAATTGCCATCAGATATCATGTCTGCTCTCAGCACATTGCATGCCAAGGCTTTCAGGTAGTTCAGTCAAGCAGCACCATATCTGCTACACCATCAACAATATGAAAAAGGCTTTAGATGCTTTTTAATCATTGAACAGCAGAATTATGTATAGCACACAAAACATTCGAGATTGGCTTTTTATAACTGCTATCTCCAAGAGCCCAACATTCTTTCAACATTCAAATGACTGTATATGAACTTAAATATAATGACAAATACAAAATGTTTATAGCCAATATCAGCATGAAAGAGAAAAATTGTTACTCACTAGACTGTAGCACGAAGCTACAAAGAAAACTGTGAAGATTTCTCTGAGAAACCTGTATGGGTTTCCTGTGCAGCTTCATGTTAGAAACAGAAACTATTGAAACAAGTCCATGCGCAGGAACAGTACAGTACTTTTGCATGCCCTGCTGCTTTCATATCTTTACATTCAAGATCCGTGAAACAATCATTATTACACATGTAATTTTTTTTAATAATGCTCATAATGTTAGCACTACATAGCTTGCAGGCTGCTTTATCATTTCTACTTTGAATGTGCATTCTACATCAAACAATCAAAACTTCAATAAGTCCCCCTCCCCCCCCCCTTTTTTTTCCGTTAAGCTGTGTCAATCACAAATGTAGCACCCCCCTCTCCTTATGTAAATGCCTATGGACCCTTAAGATGAAATGAATGAAATGAAAAAGGAAGGTTTATTACATTATTATAAAAAGTTAATGCAGAGGTATAATATGCTGTATTACCTGAAGAGGGCTCTTGGCTTCCAATGGATGTACCAGCAAATGGGAGCTTTGAGGACGACCCAATCTCATAATTTGGCTTTGAACAAGTTATTTCCACAGACTCTGCATTGCTTGAGAACTGCAAACATAATTAGAGAAAAATTTATAAGGTGGAAAATACTGCAGCTGAACGGGGGTGCGATAAAAAATGACATTAAGTCACCCATTAAGCAAACCGCACCTTAATATGCCATGACATGCCATGAAATGCCATATATATTGCATAATTACCTGTGCCCAAGTGATAAGATTCTAAATCTTTCCTTAGGGGTTTCTTGCCATACTCCAGATTGTTCGAAAACAAACTATATTTGTGTCAGACAAGCTAATTTAATGACATTGTTGCATAGGACATTCTATAATATGTCATTAGGTTTCATACGGTGCTAAAGGGGAAAAATTAGATATTTATGAATGACAGAAAAATGTAATAAAAAGAAAAAAGTGGTAAAGGCCACGTTCGCAATTCATTTAGATTTCTTTTTCTATTAGAACTGTTTTTTCTTTACAACTTTCCCATAGTAAATTGTGAACTGCTTATAAACTTCTGGTTAACTTTTAGAGCAGTACTCGAGGAATCATTACCCATAATAGGCCAAGACAAAATACATCCTGAATACTAAATAATGGTCAAGCATACAGCCAACATGGCAGTGTACAACAATGCTGGAGGTGTGGAGTCTGCAGCTTAGAGGTCAGCTGTAAGCGAAAGCATTTGCTTTTTATAAAGTGAAAGGTAATGCTTTTTAATTTTAAAAGAAATAAAACAGACACTTACTAACACTGAAAAGAATAATTGGTCCATCGTTTTTGTTACCTTCCTTATTGCAGTAAATGTGAATTGCACTTAATGTGAATGAATTTTGTGAACTTCTTAGTACGTCATTGGCATATTTTTGTTCTTAATGATATTAAAGAAAAGCATCATTTATTACAATAGACAAGAGTCTTTAAGGTGAATGGAGGATGAAGAGAGAAAGAGAGCGAAAGACAAGGAAGTGAGCCAGCACGTAAACCAGCTGGTCACTCTATGTGGGGTAAGGAGGTAAAGTGAATTAAAGATCATATAAGACATGAGCTTAAAAAAAAAAACAGTAAAACTGCACATTTGTACAACCTAGAGCACAGCAATTCTCAAAGTCTGTCACTCAATCCACATCCTCAGGAAGCAAAACAATGCATTCAACACCTTCTGTACAGAGAACGGTCTGCACCAGTGTACAAGATTCTCTCTTCCAACAAAGGAAGATTGTCTAGACTATCTAATGTGCTTGAGAGTTCTCTTCTAGGCACACTCTCGCGAGGAAATTCACAAAGGAAATGTGCAATTGTCTCCTCGTGGCCACCATTGTTGGATGCAGGATTGAATGGCAGCATACTCCACTAAGATGAATCTCTGGGCAAGTTGGTTCTGCAGTATGAAAACCAGCATGTAACACTAAAATGAAAGACGTGAAGAGACACAGATGAGTTCTGACATATGTCTCCACGTGACCTTCGTCTAAGTGTTACGCAATGATCATCATGATAATAATAAAGTATATAGTACCTATGACGTCCCTATGCATCAAGCATGTCTACAACAAAGTAGTTCATGGCTCAACCATGCACATGCACACCAGATTTAACCCATAAATGTGCAAATGTGTACAATAAGGAAGGTAAAGTCATGGATGCACAGATTAGGCTCAGCCAGGATGGGTTTTGTGAAAAAAAATATAAAGATGCATGTCATCAGCAGGCTCAAAAAAGGCATTAAAATGTGCACCCTCACGCATGACAGGCTAAGAGTACCAACAAATTGCATGTTACTCAAATTAAGTGGATGCACCAATACACGATGCACATATTTTGCAAGGGGGGTGGGCACCTTGACCAGGGAGGGGAAGGAACGAGGGAGGGGGACTAAGAAGGCTGTATACTAACCATTTTTTTTAGGGGGTGGGCACGTGCCCAGTGTGCCACCCCCTGCCTAGGCCACCGAGCTAACATGCCCGACACCATACTGATCAAACAAAAACTCTGCTTCCACAAAACTGGTTCTAAGTGATTATGTTGCTTCAACTTCAATAATGTGCTTAATAAAAGGAAAACAATGCTAGCTGTAGCTTAGCTGGATGTATTCATATAATTTATACAAGCACACAAGACACAAAAATTCTCCCACTGAAAGCAACATGTGTTTTGCACTCATATCTTAGTTTTTTCTAACAATTTCGCATTCGGACATTGACTGCATGAGTCCTGTGAAGAAAAAAGAGACAGCATGGAGTGATTGACACCACCAGAAGATATCAATAGCTGCACCACATTCCCTTATGTACTGTCAAATGCAGCAAAAAAAATATTTGTAAGCAAACTTGGCCAGCAATAGTATTATACAACATACTGATCTGAAGAGACTGTTTCCCTTTCAATGCAAGATTTGAGAGCAAACAGCCTAACAGTTTATACAAGTTATTTTTAAAGTATGTAAAATATCATGCACCTATCCATACAACTACTCAAGTACACTGTACCTGGGAGATGTCAATGAAGCCTGACAACTTCAAGTTGTAAACAATATTGCCAGAATCCAGACCTGCTCCTGCAAGCAATCAATTAAAATGCTTAAATCTCCAAATGAGAGCTTTGGAGAGGAATGTCCTTCGGCTGCACTTAGAAGTGCAGACAACACTTCTACAGCTATACATTTATCAACATGTCAATAGTAAGCTGCAGAAAACATTTTTAATGTGTATAGGTTGGAGTATAAAGAGTACTGCCAAACGAGGTTGGCAGTAAATTAACATAAAGGAACTTACAACTGTTCTGAGTGTGTTTTGCGAGTGTGGTGCTGATGTTCAACTGTTTGGGTTCCATGTCTCAAAAATTGTAGAGTTGATGGAAATATGTCACAATGTGGAACTCAAGCATGATCTTATCTCTCACGCAAGGAATTATATTTTAAATAAGCACAGAATGTTGCACAAAATGACCCAAGGTGACATTCTGTATTGAAACGCAAAAATTATGCATGCAGTTCACATAAACGTACATCTCCCATTTGTTAGGTGCAGTTTTTGTAGATAACACCAATAAAAAAAAGTTGCTTTGCTGCCATCGTGGCTTTTAAATGTTTTTGTTTTTGTAATTCATAAATGGTTTTTGTCGAAATAACATTCCTGCCAAACAGGCAAATGGAAAACTGCTGTCATATAACACAGCAACATTCATGAATGCCCTTTTACTCATTCTGTGTCAGCATAACATTTAGTCTTTAAATCCTGCATGGAAATTACTTGCCATGCATATAAAAAACGAAGCACATATGAAAAATAATTTGCTCCAATTTTTTGCGGGTATATTTATACGCAGTTCTTTGTTCCTAGTTGGAAAGAACTTCCCCTTCAAGTGCTTATGATGTTGATGACTTTGTGCATGAATTTGAGTGCCACTTTTTAGAATGTTGTTGCATTGCTGTGTGTTATACTTATCCTGCATATATTCAAATGTTTAATTGGCTGTGTACCCCCTGGTTGGACTGCAGGATGGTTTGCGTGTGCAAACAAACAAACAAACAAACAAACAAACAAACAAACTATTCTGGACACCAAGTGCTTTCAGCAGAAAGAACAGCAGGTGGCTTCTTCTACCTGCGCTTTTGTGAGAGCAGTGCTCTTTTCTACAAAAATATGAACTTCTATATACTTTATGTGCATATCCATGGCTACACCCGATAACAACTTTCTGTGGCAGCACAGTTAAAGCTATACGCATGTGCGGAGCTTTTCCTTTTGTGTTACTACGCCAAATAGTGCCGGCATTTTTTCTGGTGGCTTACAGGAACAGGAAAACCAGACATGGACACTAGAAAGCCAAAACTGGAAACAGCAAGTAATGGAAATCCTTTTTCTAAGCAAGCTTCTTATTGTTATGAAAAAAATCTTGAACATAAAGTTAATAATAATAATAATATTTGGGGTTTTACGTGCC